>NC_030829.1:40803363-41106394 GCF_001704415.2 Capra hircus
TCTTTTAATCTGTAAAATGTCCCTATCTCCTCCCTTGGTTCTTGGTGTCATTAAATCATTTAAAGATTGCAGGCCACATATATATGGAATTTAGAAAGATGGCAATGATGACCCTGTATGCAAGACAGCAAAAAAGACACAGATGTGTATAGCGGACTTTTGGACTCAGAGGGAGAGGGAGAGGGTGGGATGATTTGGAAGAATGGCATTGAAACATGTATACTATCATGTAAGAATCGAATCGCCAGTCTATGTCTGATGCAGGATGCAGCATGCTTGGGGCTGGTGCATGGGGATGACCCAGAGGGACGTTGTGGGGAGGGAGGTGGGAGAGGGGTTCATGTTTGGGATCGCATGTACACCCGTGGTGGATTCATGTCAATGTATGGCAAAACCAATACAGTATTGTAAACTAAAATAAAGTAAAAATAAAAATTAAATAAATAAATAAATAAAAATAAATAAAATTGAAAAAAAAAAGAGACTGCAGGCCAGTTGTCCCATGTAATATTTTACTTTCTTGATCCGTCTGATAATTTTCTCATCATTCAGATAAAGTCAAACATTTCTGGCAAGGACACCAAATAGGTGATGCTTCCTAGTTACCAGCTGTATCATACCTGAGCACATCATATCTGGCCAGTTGAATTACTCACTGTTGGTACTGCCAGACTTAACCCCTTGGGTAGATGATGACTCTCATATTGTAAAAAAATGAAACAAAGCACATCTTTAAAATTCTTAATATTTAGTGGCATAATGGTTCAGACTACCACTAAAATAAAAAGATAGAGCTGAATTTATGTAAGGAAGAGCTGTACTAGCCAACTACAGTCTCTCTGAGCTGATTAAACTAGGGAGTGTGGAATGAGGGATTGGTAGATTTTTATAGCTGTAAGTGGATTGATAAGGTATTTGGAAGCATGTTTACTTAAGTGAGTGAGAAGTTGAGATGATTAGTTGGTACTTGGACATATGCAAGTCTGTTTTTGAGTGTCTGACTTTCATCAACAAAAGCCTGTAACTGGTTGACTAGCAAAAGAGGGTCATTTGAATAGGCTTCAGTCTGATTCTTGAAGCTGCATGTTACCATGGCTACAAAACAAGCTGTTTTTTCCTAGGCTTATGGCAACATGAACTCAAAGCTGAATATCTTTTCCCCAATAATTTTCTTTCAGTAATTTAGTTTTAGCGTTCATAGATAATCTTCACCTGAGCCATAATATGGAAACTTAACAAGGTGTTGACTATCTAATTCTATCATTTTTTATACATTTATTTTCTAGCATTTTTGTTGGGAAGGTCCTCTGGAAAAGGGAACAGGTTACCCACTCCAGTATTCTGGAGAATGCCATGGACTATAGTCCAAGGGGTCACAAAGAGTCAGACATGACTGAGCAACTTTCACATAGGTATACATAGCAGTTTTCTGCAAGCAAGAACTTGACTCTTTTTGTTTTGCTTTTTTTTTTTTAACTTTGTCTCTGCTCATCTAGCCAGCTCAAGTTTTTTTAAATTCAAGATATTATAATCCATAGTTTATATGATTTCAATGTACAAATCAACTCCATTTTACAGCAGATACCCCCAATACAACTTCTTGTGCCCTTTTAACATACCTCATTCAGTCTTTGAGCAATGCCTTATTTTCTGGCACAAAATATTTCAAGTTCATGTTATACTTTCCCTGCTCCAAACCTGGAATTAGCAGTTTCCAAGCACTGTGGCTAATATCAGTAGAAAATGATATTTGGAAACTAAGATCTCAATGCTGAATGTGCTCGCTGCTACTGGGATAATGTTGTTTGTAGGCCCTTTTTATGGAAAGGATTAGAAAATATGTATGTGTATATGTATATAATCTAAATTATGGGTTCATACTGATATCATCTTTAAAATCCAGCACTATGGGGGGAGGTCCATTCTCACATCCTCTGTTTCATATTTGTACCCCTCTTTCTTTCTTTACAATCCAACAGTACACTCAAAATAACTTCAGTTACAACACCAACATTTGTAAACTTCTGAAAATAAGATGAGTGGTCTAAGTTGAAAGTATCTTCAGAGGTACCTTAGATTTTGTTCTAGTTACAGCTTGAATGGCTCAAAACACAGGAAGAAATGCTAGTTTTCTCAGAAAAAGGTATTCTGAAGGGTGATAATCATTTCGGTAGAGCTCAGTACTGACAATTGTGGTAGTGCTAGTAATTGTAATTAGCGTTTACTGAAGGATTAAGTGGGCTTCACTGGTGGCTCAGACGGTATCTGCCTAAAATGCCAGAGACCCAGGTTCGATCCCTGGGTTGGGTAGATCTCCTGGAGAAGGGAATGGAGACTCACTCTGGAATTCTTGCCTGGAGAATTGACTGGTGGGCTCCAGTTCAGGGGTCACAAAGACTTAATCCAGCACTGTTGTAAGTACTTTGAATGTTTTCTCTGTTAATTCTTATTAAAAAAATGCTAGTTTTTAATGTTACTACTAGTTTCTTTTTTAAAGATTTTTTTTACTGTGAACCATTGAAGTCTTCATTGAACTTGTTACAATATTGCTTCTGTTTAATGTTTTGGTTTTCTGGCCCTGGGCATTTGTGATCTTAACTCCCTGACCAGGAATCAAACCCACATACCCTACATTGGAAGGCAAAGTCTTAACCCCTGGACCACCAGGGAAGTCCCTACTGCTATCTTTTATTTCACTGTTGAAAGTTCTTTTGTAAAGTCACCTTGATATTAACAGGCAGATGTGGGACTACAACCCACATTGTCTGAAAAGAGTTCAGATTCTTAACTTCTATGTTGTATGTGCACTTTATAATTAATAAAAGTGCAACCTTTAATCTCCCTATCAGAGCACTTTTCATCTCTTATGGGAATTACCTCTTGTTTTGTCTTTCACATTAGATGTGTAAGATCTGAGACATTGGAGACCATCCTTATATCGTTTACAGTTGAATCCACAGCATATATACAGTACTTGCTACATAAATGCTCTCAATTGAATTTTTAATAATGCAGTATCACCATGATTTCCATGTGCCCAGACATTGTGCTAAAACTTTACATTGATTATTTTGAATTCTTAGAGCAGTCATTCTGATTAGGTATTATTATCCATATTGTGAGATAAGCAGGTTCAGAAAGGTAATGTGATTGCCCAAAGCATTTCATCTAGTAAATACTAGAGTTGGCACTTGAACCAGATATTCTTGTGTTAGAAGCCTGGTCTTTATTGTCTCCCATGGCATTTCTTTTTTGAATGAAACTCTGCCCAGTCCAGTTCTTTGGTACTGATCCTAGTGGAAGGGTAGGTATTTGACTGACTTTACAACAAGTGACAGAGATAAAGGCCAAAAAGGGTGCCATTATACTGAGCAGATAACTGTATGCAAATTCAAGGTGTAAAAATAAAATGTGAAAGAGGTAAGATTTCCTAAGGGTCCCAAAATCCCTGCAAGGAGAACAAAAATGAAGCATGGCTGTTTTAACCAAACGCATGTAGAAACTTAATGACGATTGGACTATTCTGGGCTTACAGAATATGTGAGATTGGATTTGAATTTCAGATGAATCATGTATTGCAGACATTGCCCGTAAATTCTAGCCTTACGGTGCTTGGTTTTCAGTGCTGACTCAGTCTTTCCCTCTCACTAAGAAGACGCCCTGCTCAGGCCTCTGATTTCCTTTTCTACCCTGGATCTCCTGTGTCCTTCATTCCCGACTTTGGTTTTGTGAGTTTCACAGTAGTTTGCTCTCAGAGCTGTCATGGTATTGACTGTCCGGAGACAAAGGTGTAAACGACGGGTAACAAGAGTACTGGTGACTCTGGGAATGAGCTTTCTTAGTGGTCCACCTCACAAAGTTATTGAGCTGTTGAGATTTATCTCTCTCATTGGCATGTCTGTAAGTGCTAATGGTGATAAGGGTTGAATTAGTAGTTCTCCCAACCAGGCACCTGCAGTACTCGGTGCAAGAAGAATCTGTCAGAAAATGTAAACAAATATCATGTCTTCTTTATCTCCATTTCCAAAGGAAAACCTTATCCATAATGTTTAAAGGGCTCACTGGACAGTTATCTCTGAAATTGAAACTTTTATTGTCAACAGAAGATGAAAGATAGCTGTGAATTAGTAAGACAGCCACAGAAAAGTCATCTGAAGCTGATAGGAAAACACAAATGGTTTCAGAGGGCTAGTTAAAGTGGACATGCTTTTTAAGTCACCTGTCACTTACAAATGGCAAAATAGCTGATGTAGTTACATTTCATTGGAAGTTCTAAGCAGTACACTAGGGCAATAAACAAATATTACCAGTCTTTTTTACAAATTCCATTTGAAATATGACAGGAGGAAGCAGTATACTGACCGTATCAGATCATAGATCTGAGATCAAATAAACAGAAACGTGAATCCCAGTGCAGGCATTCTTATCTATGTGACTTTGGACAATATAGTTATCCTCTCTGAGAATCAGCCTCTACTTCTGTAAAAGGAATGGATTGAAAATTATGGGAAACAGGTCACAGAATCCAAAGGGCAAGTTGAACAGTAGCAGGCTTCTCAAATAAACAAGATCAGGGTGGCTCTGGACATCTTGGTGGCAGAAATGACAGTCTCCTCAGGATGGTGCCATTGAAATGATGCAGCCAGGCACATCCTGGGATCACTCAGAAATGCCAAGAGTCAGATTCCCAGAGCAGGTCATCTGTTTGGCCTGGCCTGAGTCTCTTGCCTGGGGCAGGTGAGGGGTTTTGTTGGACTACCTACCAGAACTGCGTGCTATGGGTGAGGACAGGTATCCTGAGAATATTTGGGTGGGAATAGAAGCTTTGTTGGTGGGTACACAGATGTCTGCTCTGTGGGTTTGTTGAGGGGAAGTTGAGCCAGAGATGTGTGTGTGTGTGTGTGTGTGTGTGAGTGTGTGTGTGTACGTGTATGAGGGCATATTCTATGAAAATTATCCATGTCTGCTTTCTGAGCCAGGTGTCAAATTAAGATTTTTTTTTAAACCAAGCACAGAATTTAGATGACAGCTGTGCTTTATAGTTGTCTGTTTCAGAAGCTAAACTTTGTTTCCATGAGCCATTACTCTAAAGATTATTGGATTCTTCTTTGAATGTTTAGGACACACACAAAAAAGGCCTCATAATTATTTTCCAAATCTTACGCAAGAGGAATAGAATTTGAGCTAACTCAGGGAGCAGAGCAGTTGGTGTGTTGAGGTACATTTTAGTACCACTGAGATGATCACTAGGATTATGTCTGTATAGTTATATTTTTGTTTACATATTTTCTGAGATGATACATATTAAAGTAGAAAACTCAAATTTAATTTCTAAACAAATCAATGTCAATATTCATCTACTTCTTCAAAGTTTCTTCCTGAGATTCACAATTGTGATTTATGTATACATCATTATTCAGTATGGAGAAAGCAATGGCACCCCACTCCAGTACTCTTGCCTGGAAAATCCCATGGATGGAGGAGCCTGGTGGGCTGCAGTCCATGGGGTTGCGAAGAGTCGGACACGACTGAGCGACTTCACTTTCACTCTTCACTTTCATTCATTGGAGAAAGAAATGGCAACCCACTCCAGTGTTCTTGCCTGGAGAATCCCAGGGACTGGGGAGCCTGGTGGGCTGCTGTCTATGGGGTTGCACAGAGTTGGACACGACTGAAGAGACTTAGCAGCAGCAGCATTATTCAGTAATAAGATTTTCATCTGTAACTGCAGTGGCAGGGAGTTTAATTTGCCTACCATTATGGGTTATTTTGAAGTAGTCAAAATTAATTTTTAAATTTAGTCAAACTCATAACCCAGAGACGTTATTTCTCATAGTCCTTCTTTATTATAGGATGTGTCTCTTCGTAGATGGTGATATTATAGAGTATCCTTTGTCCCTTCACATTCACTACTGTCTTTCACAGGGTTGTTCTTGCTAGTTTTACTTCCTAATTTCAAAAGCCCATCTGTTTTTCTGATTTCCAATGCTAGTGCCTAAAATCAAGCTCTCAGTATTTCTCATCTAAACTTTTATTTACCTTCTCTTCAGATTGTTCTCTCTGTAATAGTCAGAGAACACTTTACAAAACTCAAATCTAATTACAGGATCCCTCACTTCATACCCAGGAAAAATCCTTTGACAGCTTCTTTTACACTCAAGACAAAGACTCACTATTTGTTTATAACCAGGGTTGATTTACAATGTTGTGTTAGTTTCTGGCGTGCAGCAAAGTGATTGTTATACATCTATATATCTGTATATATTTCAGATTCTTTTCCATTATAGGTCACTCAACAATAAGGTGTAGGAAATGGCAACCCACTCCAGTATTCTTGCCTGAATAATTTCACAGGGTAGCCTGGCGGGCTACAGTCCATGGAACCCAAAGAGTCGAACGTGACTGAGCACGCATGCACACAATATTGAATATAGCTCCCTTTGCTATACAGTAGAAGCTTGTTGTCTGTCTGTTCTCTGTGTAGTAGTTTGTATCTGCTAATCCCAAACTCCTAATTTATCCCTGTTCCCTTTTCCTCTTTGGTAACCATAAGTTATTATTTTCTTTTTGATGGCTTTGAGTCTTTCTTCTGTTTTGTAAGTAAGTTCCTTTGCATAATTTTTTAGATTCACATATAAAGTGACATCATATTCATCTTTGTTGCATTTGCTTAGTATGATAATCTCTAGGTTCAGTCTTGTTGCTGCAAATGACATTATTTCATTCTTTTTTATGATTGAGTAGTTTTGTGTGTGTATCTGTGTGTATACACATGTGTGTGTGTGTGCGTGTATCACATCTTTATCCATTCGTCTGTTGATGGGCATCTAGGTTGCTTCCATGTCTTGGCTATTGTAAATAGTGCTGCCGTGAACATTGGGACGTAGCTTTTCAAATCATAGTTTTCTGCAGGTATAGGCCTCAAGTAGGATTACACGATCATTTGGTAGCTCTATGTTTAGTTTTTAAAGAACCTCCATACTGTTCCCCATCGTGGCTGTACCAGTTTATGTTCCCAGTGATGTAGAAGAGTCTCTGTTTCCTCACACCCTTGCTAGCATTTATTATTTGTAGACTCCTTGATAATGGCCATTCTGACTGGTATGAGGTAATACTTCATTATAGTTTTGATTTACATTTCTTTAATGATTAGTAACGAGTATTTTTTCATGTGCCTATTGGCTATCTGTGTGATTTCTTTGGCGAAATGATTATTTAGATCTTTTGCTCACTTTTTGACTGTTTTTTTTTTTTCATATTGAGCTATAAGAGTTATTTGTATATTTTGGAAATTAATCCCTTGTAGGTTGCACTGTTTGCAAATATTTTATCCCATTCTGTAGGTTGTCTTTTCATTTTGTTTATGATTTCCTTTGATATGCAAAAGATTTTAAGTTTAATTAGGTCCCATTTGTTTATTTTTGTTTTTGTTTCCATTACTCTAGGAGACAGATTGAAAAAGATATTGCAGCAATTTATGTCAAGGAGTGTTCTGCCTATGTTTTTCTCAAGGATTCCTATGGTATTTGGTCCTATATTTAGGTTTTTAATCCATTTTGAGTTCATTTTAGTATTCTATAGTTAGAGGACGTTCTCATTTCATTACTTTACATGTGCCATCATGAATTTCCTGCACACAGGCCTGCCTATCAGCTGTGGCTCTTGCAGCCTTGGATCTTTTCCATCTGTCATCTTCTACTCTCTACCCAGGCTGAAGAAGCAGGCACTGCCTGAATCACGTTGCTCTTCTAGTAGAAGATAGGAGCTTAAGAGGGTAAGCCAGACCGCATGCACAGATTGAAGGCTTTTGCTCAGAAGGGCCGTGTGTAAAAGCTCTTCATGTTCTGCGGACCAAACAAGTTGTGGCCATCCTGTTTTCAGTACATCAAAGAGAATGAATTTGTAAATACTGCTGTCTATGATAGAGGGTAAATAAACTAGTCCAAGAGCTTAAGACCAAAGAATATCTGTCTCTGATAGTAGCTAAAGACTTGGATTTGCCAAACACAAGGAGTCTCTGTTATATAGGAAATTATAAAATGATTTCTCTCAGGTGACTAGTGATGAAGAGTTGGCTTGCAAAATGAAGTGAGCTTTGGATCTGTGCTACAGATCCTGTAAAATACATCAGTCCATCCTTTCCCATCTATCCACCATGCCCAAAAATGTACGGTGGGGGGGAAAAAGATACCAGTCATGTATGACATGTATTTATGGACTCTTTGATTATTACTCACTATATAGAAAGAAACTGTAAAATGGAATGTATAGCTCAATTCTGTTTACTATGAAGCATATTATCGTTAAAAAATGTCATCAAGCGTTCACATTTCTCTAAAGGCTTTTGTTGATAAGACTGAAGATAAAGTTGGTTGTAGTTATGAAACTGGCTGAAAATGAAAAGCAATCAAATCCGACTTTTGGTAATGGCCTCTTCTACAAAAAGCTGAGATGGGTTGACAAGAGGAGACCATACTCAGTAACCTTGGGGTTAATGTCACCAAATTAAAAGTTATTAGCATTAAAAGATAGAAGATGGTATAGAATTTTTCAGAATTTGAAAAGAGCCATTTGTTCATGAACGTGAGTGCCATTGGAGGCAGAATTCTGAGAGTTTATCAACATCTTGACCAAGACAATCAGTAGGGGATTTGGGCAGCTCCCTGAGATTTACCACATGAAAAATAGCAATCAAAAACAGAGAGCCTGAATAATGTTTTCCCCATCCAGTCCGATTATCATAGAATGATACAGCTGAAAGAAACCTCAAGAGGTGATCTCGTCTAGAAGAGAAATGAAGGTGAAAAGTATAAATGCAAGAGAGAATGTGGATTTGCATCAGTAAACAGCTAAAAACATTTTTGTAACTTTGATATAAAACATTTAAAATGGATCTTAGGGAAAGTTTTATTTCTAATAACAAACATTTATTAACAGAGTCTTTTTCTATGAAATTTTCATATTCATTAATTAAACTGCTACTGCATATGGAAAGCTTTACGTATATTCAGAACTTTACATATATTCAGAAAAAAATCGAACATTAAGGAAGTAACCTATCCAAATTCATCTGGCTTGTAAGTAGTGGAGTCCCAATATGAATGATGCAATTCCAATTGCAAAAATCATTTCCTTAACCACTGGACCATATCATAGGTTGGGAACAGCTTTATTCTAGATAACCAGGCTGACCCAGTTAAGTCCTTAACTTATTAAGAAAAGAAAGAAAAAAAAAAAAGTAGGGAGTTTCAGATGAATTTCTGTCTCTTGATGTTTTGTTTCCCCCCCCCCTCTGGTTTTATGGCCCATGATCCAAATAGATAGGGAGAAAATAGCCATGATAAATGTCCAGGGACCACTAGAACACCAAACCTTTTGGGGTGATGGGGAGTAGTGAAGTAACTCTTCCCCCTAAGCCCCTGGCACCATCTTCATGATGTCATCCTAGCATACAGCATTTTGATGTCTACCCTGAACTCAAAGTTCAGAATTTGTTCAGCTCATTGAACATAATGTAGTTATTCCTTTTCCTCGAAGTCTGAAAAATAATTGTAAATTAAATCACAGCAAAATTTGATTTCCGTGATCAAGCTTAGCATAGGGCAGAAAGGCTTACCCAGCCATGTAGCTAACAGTGATAGGATCTTAGGAAACTATCTGTTCCTTTTCACAAATTATTTTTAAGAAAATCTTTTTTAAAGCATATTTTCCTTCATTATTTGGTTAATCACTTTTACTTCTGGAGGTCATGGTTGAGTACAGACATTATGTACTATCGCTGAAGCTGTGCAAGCTTCATGAGACTCCTCAGATCAATATTGTGTTTGGCACTTTCTTTTATTAACTGTATTATAGCTTTATTTTAGGGCTTCCCTGGTGGCTCAATGATAAAGAACTCACCTGCCAATGCAGGACGCTCAAGTTCAATCCCTGGTTGGGAAGATCCCCTAGAGATGGAAATGACAACCCACTCCAGTATTCTTGCTTGGGAATTCCGTGGACAGAGGAGCCTGGCAGGCTACAGTCCATGGGGTTGCAAAAGAGGTGGGCACGACTTAGAGACTAAATCACAACCATTATTTTATAATTGACAAATGGCTGTGATGTGAAATGTTTCAGTTCTGTTCAGTCACTCAGTTTGTGTCCAACTCTTTGCGACCCCATGGATTGCAGCATGCCAGGCCTCCCTGTCCATCACCAACTCCCGGAGTTTACTCAAACTCATATCCATTGGGTTGGTAATGCCATCCAACCATCTCATCCTCTGTCATACCCTTCTCCTCCTGCCTTCAATCTTTTCCAGCATCAGGGTCTTTTCAAATGAGTCAACTCTTCATATCAGGTGGCCTAAGTATTGGAGTTTCAGCTTCAGCATCAGTCTTTCCAATGAATATTCAGGACTGATTTCCTTTAGGATGGACTGGTTGAATCTCCTTGCAGTCCAAGGGACTCTCAAGAGTCTTTATCCAACACCACAGTTCAAAAGCATCAGTTCTTCAGTGCTCAGCTTTCTTTATAGTCTAACGCTCACATCTGTACATGACTACTGGAAAAAACATAGCTTTGAGTAGACGAGCCTTTGTTGGCAAAGTAATGTCTCTGCTTTTTAATATGCTGTCTAGACTGGTCCTAACAATAAAGACTTTCAAATTACCCATTTATGACCTTTTCTTGAACCAAAAGTTTAAAAAGATACTAACAACCCTTGACATTGGTGGCTGTGAAAATGGTTAGATTAGCAGATATGATTATATTTTGAGAATATACTTCACATTTCTTATTTTGATCATTTGTGCCATGTAACTATTGATCTGTATAGTAAAATTAACTTCAATTTATAATATAATCTGAGGTCATCATATAAAAAAACAAGCTTTCTTTTTCAGTTCTTACAAATGGGTAATTGCATGTATTTGTTATGAATGAAAGAAGCAAAAGTTTAATGTTCATTTTTTAAAATCCATAAAACTCTGAAGAAGCAAGTAAAAAAGACGGATAATTCCACATCCAGAGATAATCCTTGTTAATCTTTTAAGAGGTTTTCTTTTCTCTTGATCGTCCCCTAAACAGTTTTAAGTAAAACTAGCATCATACTTTACATGGAATATTATAATATATTCCTTCATTTTTAGTAACACAGGATTTTTTCTTATTAAAGCTGTTTGTTAATTAGCACTGGCTCCACAATATTCCATTTTGGGTTCTCCATAATTGATTTATTTCATCAAGTATTGAATGTTCAGTTTGTTTCTGAATGTTCACTATTACGAATCGTGCTGCAAGCATTGTAAAGTTTGTATCCAGAAGCAGAGTAGGGAAATGTTTTGCTGTTTGTTGCATATGTTAAATAGTTTTTAACAATCTATGCTAGTTTTATAAGTGCAAATGGTGCCATGCTAATTTGCATTTAATTACTAGAAGTGTATTATGATTGAACATGTTTTATAAGTATATTTCAATTTTACCTATGGAGAATTTGCAGCTCAGATAAGCTAGGTGATTTGATCAAAGTCACACCACTGAGGAAGAGAACCATGAGTTGACCCCATGTTTTTCTGATTCTACTGCCTGTGCACTTAACCAGAATTGTATAAATTTAGTTTTATTGTTTTGTTGTCTGTTAGAAGCATTCCATTTTTCAGTGTTTACATACAATGCCATCAAATATTATAAATGTATCCTCAGAGGTTAAAGCGTCTGCCTGGAATGCGGAAGACCCGGGTTCGATCTCTGGGTCGGGAAGGTCCCCTGGAGAAGGAAATGGCAACCCACTCCAGTACTTTTGCCTGGAAAATCCCATGGAGGGAGGAGCCTGGTACACTACAGTCCATGGGGTCGCAAAGAGTCAGACACGACTGAGGGACTTCACTTTCACTTTCACTTTCACAGTCAGTCTAAATAGCAATGACTAAGCTCTCTATATTTTTTTTCCCCTTAAACCTTCACCGAGTAGACTTGTAAGGTATGACCATCTTTGGCCATTATTTATCTGGATGTTATTTACTCTTTTGTTATTATACAGCCTTATTAACATACAATTTACACCATTCAGTTCACCAGTCTGAAGTGTGCAGGTTAATGGTTTTTCTGCATCCCAGGGCTGTATCGTCAGCCATCCTGATCACAGACTGCTTGGTCACTGCCACTGGCAGTGACCTAGCAGTCTGTTCCACTGAGCACCTAACACAGTGTGTGATACATAGTAGGTGCTGCATCAGGGTTTTGTAAATGATTCATTCAAAACCTTTTTTTGATTTGTGAGATCACTGTGCTGGGCACTGGGGGAGTTGCCAAGAAATAGGATGCTTACTTGTCTTTCAAGAACTTGACAGGATCGTTGGAGGGTTAAGACCTGAACCATGAGAAACGTTACTTTAGGATGAAGTATTTGATTAGATGTCAAATGAGGAGACCAGCCAGTGGTTTTTATTGCAGATACCGTGGGAAGATAAGAGCATGCTGTTCTGTGCAAGGTCTTGCAGGACAGCCTCTTAGACCTGGGGGCTGCATGCTGCCTCAGTTCATGGTGCCCCAGAGTATCATTCCTCTATGACCACTGAGATGCAATTCCTTTGTCCCTCTTACGAAGCCTTAGTAATCTTTCCCAGGCCTCTTTGGTTAATAACTAGAAACACTGCTGTTTTTGCTTTAGTCTTTTTATGTCTGAAGATTGAAGCTCTAAACTGAGAGAAGAACAAAGTCCTGGGAAACCCACTGAGTTTAATATCTACTACCACTTTTTTCCTGCCGGCCCCAACTACCAGATCCAAAGAAGGCTATTTTTCACATTGCTGACAACCTAGACTGCCTTGATTGCTTTTTCCTCTGAAATCTTATTATACTTGCACTCATTGAGCTCTCAATCATATATCATCATAACATTTGTTAGCATCACTTATGTGTAAGCACCTTATTCAAGAAGCTCACTGATGGCAAAAAGGCTTAGATTTTTTTTGAATACTTTTCACCGACAAGTACTGTGTGTGTGTAGATATGCAATATACATGAATGAGTGTGAGTAAAGCATATATGATCACTCCATTACCTTTCCAAAAGGGCAAAGTAGTAATTCTACAGTATTTCACTGCTTGGCATTTCTTCTCATTGTGTATATGTGAAATCTTGATCTAAAATAACAACATGCCAAGAGGACTAAAAAACACCTCAAATTTGTTGGTGACAATGCCTGTTCCTGGTCTGTGCTCTGACTTTTCCACCCTGGGGATTCTGAATTCAAAAAGTGAATGTAGGGTCTAGGAATTGGAAGTTAAAACAAGCAGATCACCCCAGACACTTCAGATGCACATCCATGAACCAACTCTGAGAGGCGCTGATGGACTGGACACTCAAGGTGGAGAGACAAAATGTGCAGAAGTTAATAATGATTGAGAGATGTGAAAATGTAGGTTAGTGGGGTCTCTTAATTAAAAAGTATCTATAGAAATGAGTATTATAGGATAGCATGACCATTCTGGAAGACTGTAGCTTGAATTATTTAAATGTTGTCTTTGTGCATCTTTATATAACTCAAATAGTGACTGTATATAAGTTATCAAAAATGTTTACTATATGTAGACATTGGGTTCCTTGTATTACTTTGTTATACTTTGGAAAGGGTGATGAGAGATGGTTTCTCAGGGACCAGCCTATTTTCCCGTATGGTTTATTCTTAAATAAGTCCATTTTCTGCCTACTCATTCTGCAAGTTGGCCTGTTAATGCCTCAGAAGAGTTTACTTCAGAAGAAGAGTTTACTTCAGAAGAGTTTACTCAGAAGAGTTTACTTCAGTTCTGTTTCAATTCAACAAGACTTGAAGATTCCCTACTGTGTGCCAAGTCCTGTGCTAGTTGTTCTAATTTTTTCTTTTTTAATCCACCACCTGGACAGTACTTAATGGTGCAGGTGCTGTGTCCGTGCTTTCTTTATGTTAACTCATTTCATTTTCACAAAAAAACATTGTAAGTTTTTGTGACCATCTAACAAATAAGGAGATAGATTGAAAGGGGTTAAGTTGTCTGCCTTAGGTGGACAATAGCCTGAGCAGCCTAATGCTGCTGACCCACTCTTTTTTGTTTTTACCTGTTTATTGAAAAACTGGAAACCTTAGTCACTCAGTCATGTCCAACTCTGTGATGCTGTGAGCTATATCCCTCCAGGCTCCTCTGTCCATGGAATTCTCCAGGCAAGAATACCAGAGTAGGTTGCCATTTCCTTCTCCAGGGAATATTCCTGACCCAGGGATCTAAACTGCGTCTGCTGTACTGCAGGCAGATTCTTTACCATCTGAGCCACCAGGAAAGCCCTACATTTATATTTTTGTACATATATATGTATCCTTTTTCATATTCCTTTATAGGTTATTACAATATGTTGAATATAGTTTCCTATTCTATCTTGTTGTCCATCTCTTTTATATATAGTCATGTGAATCTGCTGATCCCAGTCTTAATTTACCCCCCTTGCCTGCCCCTTTGGTAACCATGACTTTTCTATGTTTGTGAGTCTGTTTCTGTTCTGTAAATAGGTCAATATTTACCATATTTTGGATTCTACATGTAAGTAAAGTATGATATTTCTCTTTCTCTGTCTTACTGCACTTGGTATGATAATCTCTAGGTTCGTCCCTGTTGCCGCAAATGGCATAATCTCATTCCTTTCATGGCTGAGTAATATTCCATGGTATATATACACCATGTCTTCTTTAGTCATTCATCCATTAATGGGTATTTAGGTTGCTTCTGTGTCTTGGCTATTGTAAACAGAGGTGCTATGAACATTGAGATGCATGCATCTTTCAGATTAGTTTTCTCTGGATATATGCCCAGGAGTGGAATTACCGGATCATACAGTAACTTTAGTTTTTAAGGACCCTCCATATTGTTTTCCTTGGTGGCTGCACCAATTTACATTCCCACCAATAATATAGGATGGTTTCCTTTTCTCCATATTCTCTCCACCATTTATTGTTTGTGGACTTTTTAATGATAGCCATTCTGACTAGTGTGAATGTGCTTCCCTGGGGGTTCAGACGGTCAAGAATCTGCCTGCAATGCTGGAGACCCAGGTTAAATCCCTGGGTTGGGAAGATCCCCTGGAGAAGGGAATCGCAACCCACTCCAGTCTTCTTGCCTGGAGAATTCCGTGGACAGAGCAGCCTGGCCAGCTACAATCCATGGGGTTTCAAAGAGTTGAACACGGTTGAGTGACTAACACACATTCTGACTAGTGTGAAGTGATACTTCATTTTAGTTTTGATTTGGTTTCTCTGATAATTAGTGATGCTGAGCATCTTTTCATATGCTTACTGTCCATCTGTATGTCTTCTTTGGAGAAATGCTGGCACCTCTCCTCTTGACCTCAAAATTATACTGATAAACAGGAAGGTATGACTTCTTTTCTCTTGGAACATTATATGTAGAACAGAATGCAATATTTTTCAGACTTTTTTAAACCATAATTCAGTTTTGATTTGCGTTATTCAGGGGTAAGTTCATGAAAAGATGAGAGCCGCATGATCCTGGCTTTCCTTTTAGCTTCTAAGGAATTAACACTGCCCGCTGAACCCATCAGATGTACATGTTTGAAACTCTGGACCAGTGCTAGCCACTGGACCTTTCTGTGATGATGGAAAAGTAGTATAAATCCACTCTGTCTTAACACAGTAGCCACAGGTAGCTCCTGAGCACTTGAAATGTCGCTAATATTTTATGATTGAGGTGTTGAATTTTTAACTAAATTTTAATTAATCTAAATAGCCACAGATCTTAGTGGCTACTGTGTTCAACAGTGAAGCTCCAGATCAATCTTTTCACCATTGCTTTCATTGACCTGTCTCAAGCCTGCTTTGGGTGAGTTCTACTTGACAAGCTTTCAGCTAACAGCCTCATGAATAGAACACCATTACATTTCTTGCTAGATGACACAGCTTTGAAGGAGCTTTCTTTGGGTTAGAGGATTTTAATTCAAAGGGGTTTGAATAAAAACATGCAGTGGACTGTAACCCCTTTAAAAGCAAAGGCAGTACTTCATTAACTTTATGTATTAAGAACATATACTGTGCCCTGGGCCAGGAATCAGCAAACATTCTTTGTAAAAGAACAGGTAATAAATACTTTCTGGACTGCATAGTCTTTGTTGCAACTACTAAACTATGTTGTAATGTGAAAGCTGCCATAAACAATAAGTCAATAAATGAACATGTCTGTGTTCCAGTGAAACTTTATTTACAAAACTCGATGTCAGGCTGGTTTGGCCTCTGGAATCACAACTTGCTGACCTCACATTAGAGACACAGTTGTCTACTGGGAATGAGTGAATATGTTCATTTATCATGTAGTAAGTATTTAGTTCCTATTATGTACCAGGCCCTGGGTATCCGACAGGCAACAGGCAGATAAGGGTCCTAGTTTTAGTCCTGTGTGCAGAGGCTGACAGTGAAAGATGAAACCCACAAGCCACGAACAATATGCTGTTAGATTATAACTGCTTGAACCTGAGTGGTCATGGAAGGCTTCTCTTTGGAAGTGATCTAGGATCTAAGAACTGAGAAACAGAGAAGTCCCATGAAGGACAGTGACAGAGAACTCCAGATAGAGGGAGACAAGAACAAAATTCCTGGGACAGACTCGAGTTTACAGGCTCGAGAATGTTTGGAAAACAGAAAGAAAACCTATGTGGATGAAGCCTGACAAGGAAATGGGTAAATCTTCAGAGCTGAGAACCAGATTTATAAGGCCTTCTAGGTACTTTATTTTAGTGGAGTGAGAAACCTTGGGATTCAAAGAATGAAGAAGATTCACACACACACACACAATCTTCCTGCACTGTCAGTTAGGTTTTCCCATGTCCTTGCTGTTCACACTGTCCTTCGTACGCAGGGGCCCAGGTCTTGTAGGAGCCCTGTTAAACCACTGAATGAGGCATGTCCGTTTATATCTGCCATTTGGCCTCGTTTTCCAGGAGAAGTCATTTATAGATGCTCCAAGCAAGGCAACACCATCAAGCGTTTCTTTATTAATGCTGTAGTTTGGGTATATCATAAATTATTGTATTCTTACCTTCTGTGCCAATTTTAAGAAATCACATTGGGTATTTCAGCTTCCTATATAATAAGATTCCTACTATTCAGCTTCCTATATGTAAGATTCCTGCTGTATTTTGAGAGTTGAGTTACAAATCTCTATTGTAGGGTAAGTTTCCAGCAACGACCAATTAAGAATATCCTTACACAATCTTGGGACTTTTTCTTTAAGTTTAAACCATGTTTTAAAAAGTTGAGCTTAAACTTGGGTTAAAAACTGAGTAAAACTGAGTAGGCATTCAATTTCTTTAAAGTAGATTTGTAGTGCATGCATCTGCAACGTAAAATGGGACTTGCTGGTTTTATTTGGAGAAATAATTAAAGGCCATGATATTGTTTAACTGTTTGTTCAACTTGGCCTCGTGCAGTGGAATACAAATATTTGACCTTCTTAACAAAGACAGATGGATGGGAGCTACATGCCATGATATCATTAGGTTGTCGAATAACATCATTATTCATGATTATAAGGAATTATTCAGGTGAAATGGCAAATCTAATAGAAAGCTATTATTTGTGCAGGGAGTATAGTCTCACTGTTCTTGTCATTCCAACCTTCAGTCAAATTGAAGAAAAGATATGTGTATTTATTTTACTACAAAGAACCATTGATAACATAATTTAAACAAATGGAATCAATTATAATTAGTTATTTGGTAAATCAGATCATATAACACACTTCCAGAGAGAAGCTGGTGTACTGTAAATGTAAAAATAATATGAACATTTTGATCATTTATGGACTTTTTTCATCTTTATGAGTTCATTTTTAGTTGTGTAAATTTTCTGTAACAGTTGAAGTTTATTTACTTGAGAGATTTGAGCAATGCCTTAAATTTGAAGGCATATTTTAAAGTAATTATATTTTTTGCTTACCCTCCAGGTATGTACAAACTATGGCCTGGAGCCCAATTCCACTCTGTATTTTTGTCGCTGAAGTTTTATTGGAACCCAGTTGCACTTGGTACTTCCTGTGTGTCTGACTGTTTCCGTGCTGCAGTGACAGTTGAGTAGCTGTGACAGAGACCACATGGCCTGCAGAGCCTGAAACACTTATTATTTCGCCCTTGCAGAAAATGTTTGCCAACCTCAAAATAAAAATGTGCCCTGGTTCATTCCAAAGCAGGTTTAAGGAACCCCTAGAATCCATAAAGCTGTGGGAAATTCCCACAGGGGGCCATCTAGTTCAGGAAGCATGAAGGCATGTGTTATAAAGGTCCACCATTGTAGACAATCAGCTTCTTCCGAAAACTGGCTAGAATTACGACAGTATGCTGTGAAAACTGAAAATGACTGAAGTAGCTTTCTTGGGGATGGTCTTAGAATGTTCTTGCCTGCAACTGTGATCAGATAGATAAATCCTGAGTTCTTCCACGTCGCACTGTATGGAATGAACAACAACAACAAAAAATGTGCAAGTAACATTTGATTGTGAGTGTGAGAATATTTTTCCAAAAATATATTTGCAGAATTATCCAATAAAAGAGACATGTAACCACCATCAATTTAAAAAATTAACCCTGTGCTGATATGTTAAATTATTTAAACTTCTAAAGTTTATGAGATACTTCAAATATTTAAAAAAATGTACAGACTAATATCTGTGTGCTACAGATTTTTATTAAAAATGTATTTCTGTGCATGCTTCATATCTTTTTAAAAAGAGTGTTTTAGATATGCCCATGTCCACTAACATCTTAGGCTCCTTCCTCTCCTGTTAAAGCTGGATTCTTCAGCTCTGGAACCATTGACGTTTGGGGACCAGGTCTTCTTTCTTGTGGAGGGCTGTCCTGCATGGTGGGTTTTTTAGCAGCACCTGTATTCTCTGTCTACTAGATGTGGCATACATGCCCTTTCCTTCTTGTGGCAGCCAAAAATGTCTCCACGTGTTTCTAAATATCCTTGGTAGACAAAAATGTCTTTGTGAGAACAACAGACATCCTTGTGAGAACTACTTCTTCAGAGGTATTTGCTATCCAGAAGCTTCTGTCTTGCTACCTGCTGAAGTTCATTTGTTTCCTATTTGAGTCTGTATCCCTACAAAGCAGATAGTTTTATTTGCTTGATATTTTCATGGACAGTGTCCTTCTGTACATACTTCGTTTCTCTCAGCGTTGTTTTTGAGATACAGCCACAGTCATAACTGAAGATCTGTATCTTGGACTCTGTCTACTGTAGGGTATTTCATTGTCTGAATAGATGACGAGTTAATTTCCTTTTCCCTTTTTTTTTTTTCTAAATTTTTTCATTAAGGCAATGTAAAATGAATATCCTTGTATGTATTCCCTGGTGTGTTGGTGACTGAATCTCTATAGAATATTTACCCACAATGGAATTTCCAGTTGAGAAGCAGTACATTTCTTTAGCTTTAGAGAGTACTTTCACAGTCTCAATTAAATTATTGAACTGGTTAACACTCCACAGCAATGTGTGAGAATTCCTATTTCTCATGTCCTCATCAACACTTGCATCAGTGTAATTTTTAAATTTTTTCTACTCTGGTGGGTAAGTATAAAATGTTAATCTCATTACCATTTTAATTTTCATTCAAGTTCTATGATTATCCATGGGGTCAAAGATTCTTTCAATTGTTCCCTAGACACATTTTTTTTTTCATCACTTGTCTATGTGTGTTCTTTGTCTACTTTTCCATTGTGTCATCATTTTCAACTAGTTTATATTTTTATATTTTCTAGGTTGAACTAGTTTGTGATTAGATGCATTACAAATTAGATTCTGAGTTTTGGCTTGGGTTTTTAGTGAGTTTATGTCCATGTGCAAACCTTTAGATAATCAATATTTAAAAAAAAATTTTAGTACAGCCAAATGTAGCTTTTCACTTATGTTCTGTGCATTTTAAATACAGGTTAGAACATTTTTTCCCAATGCTGTGGTCATAACAGTATTTTGCTATAATTTTTATAAAGATTTTTCTTTTGAATGTATGCCTTGTTGTCATCTGAATATTTTTGTATGTAGTATGAATTATGAACCCACTTTGCCTCATGTAGGTAATCACTATTTGAGTTCATTCTTGCCTCATATGGTCTTTTAAATGTGTGTAGGTTTGTTTCCTGCCTGCCCAAGTTTGGTTGGTCTTTTTGAGTTTTAATTATGTAGTGCTTTGATTTACTATAGTTGACAGGTATCTTTATGTCTAGAAGGGTACATTATTCCTTATTTTTTATCATATTTTTCAGCTGGCCTTTACCCTTGATTCATTCAAGTATATTTTTCCCATGTTTTCAAGTTGTGTGGAAAAACCTGTTGAGATTTTCTTAAAGAGAATGACATTGAATGATTAATTTAGGGAAACCTGGCATATTGGTGATACTGGATTTCCCTGGCCATGGCCTCTGTATTCATAAGTCTTTTTTTGTCCTTTTGTAGAATCAAGTTCTGGTGTCAATAATGACTAGAATTTTTAATATAATAGATGTTTGTCATTGACTTTTTAGCTTGGAAAAATTAGGGCATGAAAACTCCTATTTATTTAGTGTATAAACAGTGAGCACAAAGCTTCATACAATTTTGGAATAATTTTGGGAAGAGAAAAATGCAAAAAAAACAACCTGAGAAGTGAAGGATTTGACTATGTCTTCTTCACAGATATTCTTAGTTAAGATATATTTGAAACATTATGCAAAGTAAAAGAAGCCAGACACTGAAGGCCTGATATTATATGATTATATTTATATAAAATATTAAGAATAGGAAGACTCATAGAGGATTAGTTTGTGAGAGGCTGTTGGTAGGAGCTGCTGCTTAATGAGCTTTGGGTTTCCTTTTCAGATGATGGAAACATTCTGAAAACATAATGATGAAGGTTGCACAACATCGTGAATGTATGAATGACATTGAATTTTACACTTTAAAAAGCTTCAGTTGATGAAATTTATCACTGTTAAAAAAAAATGTATTTGTGTGTATTTTTTTTAAGTGTAGAGAAAGAGCTGTTAGTTTGTCCATCCATGTCCCCTTCCCCAAAGAACAGTACAAATAATGTTTAACTTCTAATGGAAAATTCTTGACCAAAGTGACATTTACCTATTTTTTCTTAACGAGCTGTCCGTGTTTAGCTTGTGGTGACTCACAAGAACCTAAATTTCATGTTCCATCCAAGACTCCATTTTGCTCTTTCTTATGAATCTAATAATTTGTTCTTGAAACATTTTTAAAAATCCAATTATTCTAAATATTTAGAATTTTAGACATAGTCATATCTCTGTTCATACTTGGGCTTCCCAGGTGGCACTAGTGGTAAAAAATCTACCTGCCATTCCAGAAGACTTGGGTTCCATCCCTGGGTCAAGAAGATTCCCTAGAGAAGGAAATGGCAATCCACTCCGGTATTCTTGCTGAGAGAATCCCATGGGCAGAGGAGCCTGGCAGGCTACAGTCCATGGGGCTGTAAAGAGCCAGACACTACAGTGTACAGGGTTATAAACAGTCAGACATAACTCTGTCTGAGCACACCCACACTCTATTCATACTACTCACAGTTTAGTATTTGAATTGTCAAAATAGAAGTAGAGTTTTTTTTTCCTTTATGTCCACATTCAAAAATGTAATTTTGGAAATGACAATAAAATAGAGCAATAAACCAAAATGAATATGATGATGTTGAAGGTGTGACCTAATTAAAATGCAAATATAAGCACACTTTTTTAGAATTGACATTGAGCCTAAGATACTCCCCAGTAGTGGAATTATTGCTTGTTGATAATTTGATTTGATGGGTTCTCTTCACAAGTTCATTGCTTTAACCTCACAGTGTAAGCATATATTGGCTTGCCTGATAAGATTAGAAAGTTTAGGCAGATTCATGAAGCTTAACATGAAATTTAATGAATTGTGATCTTCCTGGATATAGGCACATCCTACTTACTAGAGAAGTTTGGAAAATGCCTGCCCTCTACAGTTCTATTCATTGTTGAGAGTCAGTATTTCAAGCCTAAAATTCTGGCACTTTTGTCCTTTGTATTATCCTTAAGTCAATTTCATGTTATTCCCTTTATCTAAAGTTACCCCTCTTTCTTCTTTTCCTGTAAATTCCGGCTGTCCGATTTTATAAAGTTTCCCCTTGTTCTCGTCTCTATAAGTAGCAACAGCCTACTCTGAATCCCCACTTTGTATTTCTCCAGGCTCTTAACCCCTTTTTTTAAACAAATGTGTGTATACACATACTGTGATCCATTTTAGATGACTAGGTCCTTAAGATCAGGAATTATTCCCCTAGAGCAAGCACAAATTAACTGACAGGTACTCAGAAAGAAATAATTGAAACCACAGAAGGAATAATGAGTGAAAAAAGACACATAAGGCTATATACAGTTAACTAGTGATTTTTGTGTCTTCCTAGTTCAACGAGCCAACTCTTGACCTTAAGATTATAACTTAGATTCCAAAGCCTTTTGCTCAGTATCCAGATTATTGAAATGACTTCGAAAGATGAGCGTAGTTTTTATACCAAGCCTCTAATGCTAAAATGTGAGAATCACCTAGGTTTTGACTTGTGACCATATATAGGTACCAACATTTTAAATTCTGAATTTTTGTGTTTCCACATATCCACTGTTGTTTTCATAAATGTTGCCTGGTCCCTCCATTGTTCTCACCATATGGTGAAAGTTTCTGTTATTTTTTTAGTTGTTAGGTCGTGGCCAGCCCTTTTCCGACCTTCATAGACTATTGCCCGCTAGGCTTCTCTGTCCATGGGATTTCCCAGTCAAGAATATTGGAATGGGTTACCATTTCCTTTTCCAGGGGATCTTCCTGACCCAGGGATCAAATCTCCATCTCCTTCATTGGCAGACGATTTCTTTACTACAGAGCCATCAGGGAAGCCCCTGGTAAAGTTTAGTTTTAGCCAAAAATCTGTGGGAAATGTTGACTTGAATAAGGTAAGTTTTTAAAAGAACATGTCAACAAATGAGTGGAAATAAGTAAGACATTTCACTTTCAAGAACATGATGTATTAATTTCCGAGAATATTTATGTCAGAGATATCAAAACTCCAGTAGGGTGTTTTTTAGAGGATAATCGTGTTGAGGAAGATTGTTTTATATAAATAAGACTGAAAGTTCTTATTGGAAGAGGAACAGAAAGAAAGTTTTAAACTAACTGAACATGTAATAAAACTTCAAGAAAACTTTTGTGTTCAAATATAGATATTAAAGCAAATATTATTGTGATGGAATATTTGTTTCACTTTTTAAAATTTTTTTTCAAGGAAATCAATAGCAGTATAAAGATAAAATTGGTAGCCTACCCCAAATACCTTTACTTATGTAAAAGCTTTCTTATCTTGTGTAGCTGATGGTTATAAAATGAAATGCACTTAAATCTATGGCTGAAGATGATTAAAATATCATACAGAACCAAATCACTCCAGCTGTAGATGTTCATTAAATTGACCATTAATAACTTGTGATAAAAAGGAATATTACTGCCTTCATAAATTTTGTATGCAGATTTTATTAAGCTGGCATGTTATATGAATTGATTGTCTGACATCTTCTGGCTGTGTCTGAAGATAATAGTGTTTCATATACATTTTCTATAATCCAAGAATTCTGATGGACTGTTGCTAGCTAGCTGTGTTTTTGTTCTGGTTGGCATTTCTTTCACCCAATGTACAACTAGAAGATATAATTATAGCTTTCAGTATGATATGTTTTAAGGTTGGTTGTGTCAGCATTTCTGTTACGACCTTGTTTTCTGTAAAGCTACTAGTTGAGAGAAAGAAGAGTGTATATAGAGGCAGGAAACTGTGCCAGTTTGACTGACTCTGTTTTGTCTTGTTAATGAATTATTTCCATTTTTTCTTCTTGAAATATAAACACACTTTGGTTTGCTATTGCTCAGTGGTAAGATGCCATTTCAGTAGGTTATTGTCTGCTTCTCAGATCCGAGTTGACTTGATAAGTGTTTTAACATGTTTTTAATGAACAGCTCAGCACTGTTTGATTTTATCCACTTACTGTTGAACCACCAGACTGCCTTCCGCCTTGAAATCAATAGATCTCCCGAGTTTGGAAGTCTGAGGAGGGCTTGAGTGCAGGGTGTGCTTTTCAGGTTAGGAGATCTAGTCTTTTGCTTCAAAACTGACATCATTTCTTTACTTTTGCTTTGCAGTTGACTTTTGTTTTCAGAGGTAAGGATAATGTAGCACAGGGATGGAAGCATGGACTTTGGGCCCACAGTGCCTTGGTTAGAGGCCTGTATTTGTGCCTTGGTGAGTTGAGTTAACATCTTAGTACCTGTATCCTCACCTTTAAAATAGTGTAACAATAATATAGTAAGCCCCCTCCATATGAACCTTCAAGTTGCGAACTTTCAAAGATATGAATGTGTATTTGTGTGTCCAGTCATGTAAGTTAGTTTATAGGTCTGGCATACATTGTCATGTGCGTGCACACTTTATTTAGTGGCTATGCTTCTGGAAAATCCCATGGACGGAGGAGCCTGGTAGGCTGCAGTCCATGGGGTCTCTAAGAGTCGGACACGACTGAGCGACTTCACTTTCACTTTCATGCATTGGAGAAGGAAATGGCAACCCACTCCAGTGTTCCTGCCTAGAGAATCCCAGGGACGGGGGAGCCTGGTGGGCTACCGTCTATGGGGTTGCACAGAGTCAGACACGACTTAAGTGACTTAGCAGCAGCAGCAGCATGCTTCTGGATATTTTGCAGTGCTGCACAGACTACTGTAGCACAGTACTTGATAGTCAGAATTGAGTCCAGCAAGGAACCAGAATCTGTGCCATCGATGTTAGACGTGTTTGAAACTGCAGCTTGCCTTCCATCTCCTTTTGAGGTTGATGATCCTTAAGCTCTAACGTCTTCTGCCTCTTCTCCCTCTTCCAGTTAGTAAGTGCCTGTTCACTTGATGCTGGCCCCTGTATGCCAGCTCTTGTACTGTACTATTGGACTTTTCAAGATACTTTGAGATAAAAAATGTTCTATTGTATTTTTTTAATGTATTATTTGTACAAGAAGTATCATAAACCTGATACAGTATAGTACTATATAGCTGATTGTGTTAGTTGGGTACCTAGGCTAACTTTGTTGGACTGAGCAACAAATTGGACTTACAAGCATGCTCTCTGAGTGGAACTCGTTTGTATGTATGAGACCTACCATACCTACTTTATAGAGTTGAGTTGAAAAATAGCTAAATCAGATGAAGAGTTTGGAGCCCAAAAAAGCGCTCAGTTAGTGCTGCTGCTGCTGCTGCTGCTAAGTCGCTTCAGTCGTGTCCGACTCTGTATGACCCCATAGACGGCAGCCGACCAGGCTCCCCCGTCCCTGGGATTCTCCAGGCAAGAACACTGGAGTGGGTTGCCATTTCCTTCTCCAATGCATGAAAGTGAAAAGTGAAAGTGAAGTCGCTCAGTCGTGTCTGACTCTTAGCCACCCCATGGACTGCAGCCTACCAGGCTTCTCCATCCATGGGATTTTCCAGGCAAGAGTACTGGAGTGGGGTTGTTATTAATTCCTACTTTAGAGTTTTAGTCAGAGAGAGAAGAGCTGAAACTTAAATCTAGTCAAATTTTCTTTATACAAATCAAGTGAAATGTGATTGAAATCACTACTTGAATTCCTTCCACATTCAAGTCATTTGAAAATGAGAGGTTTTAGGAAGATACCTGGGCTTTGAACATTTATGGTTTTGACCTTGGGAAAATAAACATTTTAGGACTTTGTTTTCACTTTTCTAGAATGAAGGATAATTACAGTAAATAAATAACCAGTTGTTAGAAATAAATGTTACTTTTTATTTGAAAATAAAATATACATCTGAAACACAATTAGAGTTCAGTAG
Organism: Capra hircus; assembly: GCF_001704415.2. Taxonomy (NCBI): domain Eukaryota; kingdom Metazoa; phylum Chordata; class Mammalia; order Artiodactyla; family Bovidae; genus Capra; species Capra hircus. The sequence goes on from NC_030829.1 coordinate 40,829,270, forward strand.
CTATTTATTCCTTTTATGGTACCTGTATCACATTTTTTTTTAACCTGTTGAAAGTGCGAATTTTTTTGGAGGGAAGTGGGAATTATGTCTAATGCAACTTTTTACTCCTTTAACGATTAGATATTATGAAAATAACAGCTTACCACTTTTTTTTTTTTTTTTGTCCGGGTAACTTTCCTCATAGCTCACTTGGTAAAGAATCCGCCTGTAATGCAGGAGACCCCAGTTCAATTCTTGTGTCGGGAAGATCCCCTGGAGAAGGGATAGACTACCCACTCCAGTATCTTGGGCTTCCCTTGTGGCTCAGCTGGTAAAGAATCTGCCTGCAGTGTGAGAGACCTGGGTTCTATCTCTGGTTTGGGAAGATCCCCTGGAGAAGAGAAAGGCTATCCACTCCAGTATTCTGACCTAGAGAATTCCATGGACTGCATATTCCATGGGGTTGCAAAGAGTCCAACACGACTGAGCGACTTTCGCTTTTTTTTTTTTTTTTTTTTTTTGCCTAATACGGACAACCAAGTACGATTGCTTAAACACATGTCTGGGTTACAGAAACATAATGACTATTGAACATCTTGGCCTGTGATTACCTAATTACTAGGAAAATGTGGTCCTTAGTGTTCATTGGTTTCTTTCAGAGCTTTAAAACTTGACTGTGTCCCTAGACCTTGAGATTTGTTGCCTATTTGGTCAAAAGTAATATTCAATATTAAAACTGGAAGTGATACTGTCCACTTTTTTTTCTGATTTTTTGGCCATGCTACACAGCTTGTGAGATCTTAGTTCCCTGACTAGGGATCAAACAAACCTGTCCCCCTGCAGTGGAAGCTGGAAGTCCCAGCTGCTGGCCTGCCAGGGAAGTCCCATGTCCACTTCATTTAATACATGAAGAATACCAAAGCCTAGTATGTGTTGTAGCTGACTCAGAAATAAAAATGATGTCAGGCAAATGGTAGTACTTGTATGCTCTCCGTTTTGTGCCTGAGAAACTTGAAGTAGAAGAATTCCTCATATTTCTTGGGTTGTATGTGAGCATGGCAAATATTGGGTGATAAAAATAAGCAGAAGCCCTGTTTCTAAAGAGGAAAAAGAAATTAGGGTTAGCCTAATGAAACAGTGGAAACAGTGTCAGACTTTATTTTTTGGGGGTTCCACAATCACTGCAGATGGTAACTGCAGCCATGAAATTAGAAGACGCTTACTCCTTGGAAGACAAGTTATGACCAACCTAGATAGCATATTGAAAAGCAGAGACATTACTTTGCCAACAAAGGTCTGTCTAGTCAAGGCTATGGTTTTTCCAGTGGTCATGTATGGATGTGAGAGTGGACTATGAAGAAGGCTGAGCACCAAAGAATTGATGCTTTTAAAGTGTGGTGTTGGAGAAGACTCTTGAAAGTCCCTTGGACTGCAAGGAGATCCAACCAGTCCATTTTAAAGGCTGGGTGTTCTTTGGAAGGACTGATGTTGAAGCTGAAACTCCAGTACTTTGGCCACCTCATGCAAAGAGTTGACTCATTGGAAAAGACTCTGATGCTGGGAGGGATGGGCAGGAGGAAAAGGGGATGACAGAGGATGAGATGGTTGGATGGCGTCACTGACTTGATGGACGTGAGTTTGAGTGAACTCCAGGAGTTGGTGATGGACAGGGAGGCCTGGCGTGCTGCGATTCATGGGGTCACAAAGAGTCGGACACGACTGAGCAACTGAACTAAATGAAAACAGAGAGCCTCAAAAAGTAATATATTCACTGCTTTTTTTTTGCAGTAAAAGTTTAAAAGCTCATGTGTAAATTGAGATGAGCACAGAATCTATAAAGTGGACAGATGTTCTGGTTGGTATCTTAGCAGAATGGTGAAAGCAGGTATCAGTGATTAGGGAGTGGTGTGGTGGCTTTAGTTTGTGCACATTGGGCCATACTGTCTGGGCCTCAAGAGTATAAGCTTGATTCAAGAAGACTGCTATTTGATCTTAGTCTTGGTATCCATGTTTAATTCAGTGTGTTTTTCAAAATTAAAACACTGATAGAGTTTAACTAATGCTCTGTTAAACTGGGCAGTGTTGGAAGTCAGGATTTTGATTGCTGTCGAAGAAGTGAAGAGTACAAAGCCCATGCTTTCTAATGAGAGCTTGCTTGTTTTTTCTCTGCCTTCTAAAAGTGATTTGCTAACTATCTCAGTTGCAGCTTGAATTTGATATTTCAAATATTCCAATCAAGACTCATACCTCTGAAGGGAAAAAAGGTAAAGTAAATAGGTAACTTTATGTTAGCACACCATCCCTGTTCTGGAGGGAAAGAATTAATGATATTTAGTTAAATGAAGATACTATTTTTTTTTTTTCTGAAAATGTTACTCGTTGTGCATTATGGTCATATGTTTCTTTCTTTTATAACACCTCTCAGCATTGTTCAGTCTCTCTTGGAAATCCCCAGCCATTGAATGTCATACAGTTGAACCCTTGACACACCATGGAAGTCCTGTCCATAGCAGAAAGCATGGGATCTGTGAGTTAAAACAGAAAAGGGGCTAGTGAAGGTTAAATAGACTATTCATTTGTAGTCATCATCTGTCGGGGTCCAGCCCCGGTGGATCCAGGGTAATTAGAAGGGGAGACAGAGTAGGCGTCCTAGGAAAAAACTTATTTAATTACAGATATATAGAGAGATTAGATAATGGACAGTGTAGTAGGAGATTAGTGGAGAAAAAGAGGCTGAATAACTTGGTTTACATGGAATACCAATCATCACCTACGTAGGCCACAGGCGTCTTTCCATTCTCCCGAAGGAGAGGAGGCACTGAGGCCTCCCTGGTCCGATCTTAGAAGCCCAGGCAGAATTAGCAGGCTTGGTGAGTACCCACGTACCAGATGGGAATTCAGCCAGAAGGGGAAAGAATGACACAGGGGAATCAGTCTTTCCAGAAACTGATCCGATTTCTTTATTTTTCAGGTTTGTTTATATACCTTTTGTTATACATAGGGATGAATACAAATACACGCAGGGGTCAGCAGACCTGACCCTGGTCAAAATCAGGTGCTTCATATAAAATTATACAAAGGTCTTATGGGTTTTACATCATCTTCTGGCCATGAGGCCTGCTGACATTTTATGGCCCTTTCTGATAACGGTCAGTCAGAAAACCTATTTTTTCCAGGGGTGATTTTTTCTTAAACCAAGTGCCACCCTCCAAATAAAGTTGCATTCCTATAGGGTGAGGGTGTAGTGGGTTACAATCAAGAAAAGGAATTTACTTAGCCTAAGGTTTAACATGATTACTCTTAAAGGTTAATACTTATTTCTCCTATATGCTAGTTATATTCATTATAAGGGCAGGGAATATGGAGATTTAGCAGTAAATATTGGCTCAAACAAATGAAAACCCTTCACCAATATAATTTCTAATCAATCTACTATACTATACTAATAATTTTGTAACTTCTCAAAATAGTCTGTATTTAGAAAGTTTAAAGCATCTCGTGCCTCTCACGGTTGGGAGGCTGTAAACAATCACATATGGCCAGACAAACCCGCTCAGGCGGGCTAGAGAACCTTCAGAGGAGTTTGTAAGTTGAAACACTCTTGTCACGCCCAGGAATTTTTATTAACTGGAGCTGCAAATTAACTCCTTCTCCGAGAGAAATGATGATGGGGAAGAGCCCCCCGTAAAGTCAGAGGTGTAGGTGAGAGCATAAAACAGACTCTGGTTTTGGGGGTAGATGTTCGAGAACAGGGGCTTTCCTGAGGCTCGATCCCGCCTTTGCGTAATGCCGAGCCTCCTTCCTCATGACCTTTGCCAAGGGCGGAGTTCCTCACACTGGCTCCTGGCAATCATCATCATTATTCAGGAAAAATTTTTACGGCTTCATGTTTCACATAAGAATTGACATGTGGTATAGTAAAGCTGGTATTAGAGAAAGTAAGTTGAAAAAACATTTTTCTAAGATCTTTGCATGCACTAAGCGCAGGCGGCGGCAGCGACCAGTGCACTAAGCGCTGGCAGGCGGCAGCTAAGCGCGGCTGAGAGCTACCCCACATCCGAGGTCAGGGACAGCGGCCTAGAGTGCCAGGCTGCGACCCCACAGGAACGGCCTAGATCTGATAGATAAGAGTGCCTGATGAACTATGGAATGAGGTTCGTGACATTGTACAGGAGATAGGGATCAAGACCATCCCCATGGAAAAGAAATGCAAAATAGCAAAATGGCTGTCTGGGGAAGCCTTACAAATAGCTGTGAAAAGAAGAGAAGCGAAAAGCCAAGGAGAAAAGGAAAGACATAAGCATCTGAATGCAGAGTTCCAAAGAATAGCAAGAAGAGATAAGAAAGCCTTCAGCGATCAATGCAAAGAAATAGAGGAAAACAACAGAATGGGAAAGACTAGAGATCTCTTCAAGAAAATTAGAGGTACCAAGGGAACATTTCATGCAAAGATGGGCTCGATAAAGGACAGAAATGGTCTGGACCTAACAGAAGCAGAAGATATTAAGAAGGGATGGCAGGAATACACAGAAGAACTATACAAAAAGGATCTTCACGACCTGGATAATCACGATGGTGTGATCACTCATTAGAGCCAGACATCCTGGAATGTAAAGTCAAGTGGGCCTTAGAAAGCATCACTATGAACAAAGCTAGTGGAGGTGATGGAATTCCAGTGGAGCTACTTCAAATCCTGAAAGATGATGCTGTTCAAGTGCTGCACTCAATATGCCAGCAAATTTGGAAAACTCAGCAGTGGCCACAGGACTGGAAAAGGTCAGTTTTCATTCCAATCCCAAAGAAAGGCAATGCCATACAATGCTCAAACTACTGCACAATTGCACTCATCTCTCATGCTAGTGAAGTAATGCTCAAAATTCTCCAAGCTAGGCTTCAGCAATACGTGAACCGTGAACTTCCTGATGTTTAAGCTGGTATTAGAAAAGGCAGAGGAACCAGAGATCCAATTGCCAACATCTGCTGGATCATGGAAAAAGCAAGAGAGTTCCAAAAAAACATCTACTTCTGCTTTCTTGACTATGCCAAAGCCTTTGACTGTGTGGATCACAATAAACTGGAAAATTCTGAAAGAGATGGGAATACCACACCACCTGACCTGCCTCTTGAGAAATCTGTATGCAGGCCAGGAAGCAACCGTTAGAACTGGACACGGAACAACAGACTGGTTCCAAATAGGAAAAGGAGTATGTCAAGGCTGTATATTGTCACCCTACTTATTTAACTTCTATGCAGAGTACATCATGAGAAACATTGGGCTGGAAGAAACACAAGCTGGAACCAAGATTGCTGGGAGAAATATCAATAACCTCAGATATGCAGATGACACCACCCTTAAGGCAGAAAGTGAAGAGGAACTAAAAAGCCTCTTGATGAAAGTGAAAGGAGAGTGAAAAAGTTGGCTTAAAGCTCAACATTCAGAAAACGAAGATCGTGGCATCTGGTCCCATCACTCCATGGGAAATAGATGGAAAAACAGTGGAAATAGTGTCAGACTTTATTTTTTGGGGCTCCAAAATCACTGCACATGGTGATTGCAGCCATGAAATTAAAAGACGCTTACTCCTTGGAAGAAAAGTTATGACCAACCTAGATAGTATATTCAAAAGCAGAGACATTACTTTGCCGACTAAGGTCCATCTAGTCAAGGCTATGGTTTTTCCAGTGGTCATGTATGGATGTGAGAGTTGGACTGTGAAGAAGGCTGAGCAATGAAGAATTGATGCTTTTGAAGTGTGGTGTTGGAGAAGACTCTTGAGAGTCCCTTGGACTGCAAGGAGATCCAACCAGTCCATTCTGAAGGAGATCAGCCCTGGGATTTCTTTGGAAGGAATGATGCTAAAGCTGAAACTCCAGTACTTTGGTCACCTCATGCGAAGAGTTGACTCATTGGAAAAGACTCTGATGCTGGGAGGTAAGCGGGCAGGAGGAGAAGGGGACGACAGAGGATGAGATGGTTGGATGGCATCACAGACTCGATGGATGTGAGTCTGAGTGAACTCCGGGAGTTGGTGATGGGCAGGGAGGCCTGGCGTGCTGCGATTCATGGGGTCGCAAAGAGTCGGACACGACTGAGTGACTGAACTGAACTAAGGTGTTTGCACATTTGCTATTTGACATACTTTCAAAAACCTTGAAAAGTCCAAGATAATCTGTTTTTTTCTGTTTATGTAAAATCTATATGATATGTATTTGATGTATAACGTACTGTTAGCCTGAACTGTTAAGCTTAGACTTGTTCATCCATGCTAGATGATACAGGATTGCTGAGTTTCTGTTTTAGTCATAAATGCTGCTTTAATCATCTGCTGATTAAAATACCAAGATGTTACTGTTAAATGTACCTATTGCCCTGAGTTCCCAGGAGTGCCTCCAGAGCTGTCACTCTGGAGGTCCTAGGTTCTCCCCCAGCAAACCACACACCCCAGACCTTCCTATGATCCTGATCCAGCAACCACAGAATTAATCCTCAGCCCACAGAGGGCCTCAAAGACCCCACTCCTGCAATACTGCCAGCTTCTAGGTGCCTATTGTTTATCGAATGTTGCCTCTTAACAGTCCTAAAATGAATGTAAGATGAGTAAATATTAATATAAGGTTGAAGAGAAGTATTAGTCGCTCAGTCATGCCTGACTCTTTGCAACCCCATGGACTGTAGCCCACTTGGATCCTCTGCAAGGTTGTAGGTACATCATCAAGCTTCATTTTACTAGTTTGTCTGTTTTTTATATGCTTGAAATGTGCCATTAAAAAAAATAAACTAGGTTATAGAGTCTTGAAACCCAGTCATTACTACTAGTGAACAGATTTATCACAAGCTCTAGTCATCTACACCCAGGTAACCATGGTTGATTCCATGGATGTATTAGCTAATGGCTTAAGGGGCAGAAAATGTACAATAAATGAGAGAAAAGAACCTGTCTGTCATTGTAAGTTGAATCAAAATATAAGAAAATATCCAAATTTTATTTTGGTGAAAGAATGTTCATTGAAAGATAAAACATGCATTAAAAATATCATTTGGGGGAAGACTCATATTTTGGCTTGTTGATTGAAAGCACAGCTTTGAAGCACAAAGGGCTTTATTTTGAAGTTACCAGGATTTACTAGCATCCAGGATATTACCTTAAATAATTAACAAAGAAGACATCACAGCGTGCCTGTCTGTGACCTGCAGATCTTTAGTCGTCATTGAATGAAGGGATGCCATACAAGGCTTTCTTTGCCTAAACTGTCAGGCCCCTTTGGAGGTCTCCGAAATTTGCTAATAGATCCTAAATGGACTGACTAATGTTTGATGTTAGGCAGCTTTGGGGGAATCGTTTAAGGGGTTATGGCTGTTTGTAGTGCATGGAAATATATGCTTCTTGTGATCAATTCCACTCAAGCCCTTTGTGACCCTATATTTTATGATGAGATTATGCTTTTTAAAAAAGAAGCTAAATGGTAGCTGATATATGAGTTGATCTTTGTTTCTCTTTCTAATTAAAAACATAAAATGAAACTCCCTCCTAGCAGTTTCTTAGACATACATATCTTCGATCATTCAGGTATGAACTAAATCAAATCCTTTACGATTATACAGTAGAAGTGACAAATAGATTCAAGTGATTGGATATGATAGACAAAGTGCCTGAAAAACTATGAACAGAGGTTCATGATACTGTACAGGAGGCAGTGATGAAGACCAGCCCCAAGAAAAGGAAATGCAAAAAGCAAATGGGTTGTTTGAAGAGGCCTTACAAATAACTGAGAAAAGAAGAGAAGCTAAAGGCAAAGGAGAAAAGGAAAGATATACCCATTAAATGCAGAGTTCCAAAGAAGAGGAAGGAGAGATAAGAAAGCCTTTCTCAGTGACCAGTGCAAAGAAATGGAGGAAAACAATAGACTGGGAAAGACTAGAGATCTCTTCAAGAAAATTAGAGATACCAAGGGAACATTTCGTGCAAAGATGGGCACAATAAGGGATAGAAATGGCATGGACCTAACAGAAGCAGAAGATATTAAGAAGAGGTGGCAAGAATACGCAGAAGAACTATACAAAAAAGATCTTTATGACCCAGATAACCATGATGGTGTGATCACTCACCTAGAGCCAGGCATCCTAGAATGCAAAGTCAAACGTGTTTTAGGAAGCATCATTATGAACAAAGCTGGTGGAAGTGATGGAATTCCAGTTGAGGTGTTTCAGATCCTAAAGATGATGTTGTTCAAGTTCTGTAGTCAATATGCCAGCAAATTTGGAAAACTCTGCAGTGGCCATAGGACTGGAAAAGGTCAGTTTTCATTCTAATCCCAAAGAAGGACAATGCCAAAGAATGCTCAAACTACCGCACGAATGCACGTATCTCACATGCTAGCAAAATAATGTCCAACATTCTCCAAGCCAGGCGTCAATAGTATGTGAACCATGAACTTCTAGATGTTCAAGCTCGTTTTAGAAAAGGCAGAGAAACCAGAGATCAGATTGCTAACATCTTCTGGATCATCAAAAAAGCAAGAGTTCCATAAAAACATCTACATCTGCTTTATTGACTACACCAAAGCCTTTGACTATGTAGATCACAAGAAATGGTGGAAAATTCTTCAAGAAATGGGAATGCCAGAACACCTTATCAGCCTCTTGAGAAATCTGTATGCAGGTCAAAAGCAACAGTTAGAACTAGACATGGAACAGCAGACTCATTCCAAATTGGGAAAGGAGTATGTCAAGGCTATATATTGTCACCCTGCTTATTTAACTTATATGTAGAATACATCATGTCAAATGCCAGGCTGGATGAAGCACAAGCTGGAATCAAGATTGCCAGGAGAAATATCAATAACCTCAGATATGCAGATGACACCACCCTTATGACAGAAAGTAAAGAGGAGCTAAAAAGCATCTTGACGAAAGTGAAACAGAAGAGTGAAAAAGCTGGCTTAAAACTCAGTGTTCATAAAACTAAGATCATGGCATCCCGTCCCATTAATTGATGGCAAATAGATGGAAAAACAGTGGAAACAAGGACAGACTTTATTTTCTTGGGCTCCAAAATCACTACAGATCGTGACTGCAGTCATCACATTAAAAGACTTGATCCTTGGAAGAAAAGCTATGACCAACCTAGAGAGCATAATAAAAAGCAGAGACATTACTTTGCTGACAAATGTCCATCTAGTCAAAGCTATGGTTTTGCCAGTAGTCATGAATGAATGTGAGAGTTGGACTATAAGGAAAGCTGAGTGTTGAAGAATTGATGCTTTTGAACCTGAGGTGTTGGAGAAGACTCTTGAGGGTCCCTTAAGGAGATCCAACCAGTCCATCCTAAAGGAAATCAGTCCTGATTATTCATTGGAAGGACTGATGTTGAAGCTGAAACTCCAATACTTTGGCTACCTGATGTGAAGAACTGACTCCTTGGAAAAGACCCTGATGCTGGGAAAGATTGAAGGCAGGAGGATAAGGGGACAACAGAGGATGAGATAGTTGGATGGCATCACCGACTTGATGGACATGAGTTTGTTTGAGCAAGCTCCGGGAGTTGGTGATGGACTGGGAAACCTGGTATGCTGCAGTCCATGGAGTCGCAAAGAGTCAGACATGACTGAGTGACTTAACTGAACTGAACTAGCAATACCAGCTTTGAATTGTTTCATTTCTATTTTTATTTAGGTTGCACTCATTTAAAATATTATATAAATATATCTTGTACCTTCTATCATGCTTGGGAAATAGTACCTTTTCCACTTCCCATTAGATTTGGAAGCATTTATTAGTTTAGAGAGAGAGAGAGCTATTGGAACAAGGACATTCTCTTAATAGATGCATGGAAATGTCTTCAGTTCAGAGACAGACTTATTTTTTTCTGTGGTCTCTCTGCCATTAATGATCAGTTTGGGCTGTGTACATGACAAGGTGAAATTTCTGAGGGTTCCTTGTTTTGTCATAGAATTTCAAAGCCTTTGATTCTAGAGACTGGTCTATTTAAAATATTGACTTATCCTGCCTTTCTCCTGGAATACCCCGAGTGCCTCTGACCACTGCATTTTAGATCAGTGAGAATTACAGTCTTCTCCTAGGACACTCAGGCTTTGTGTCTGAATATTTGCAAATGCTTTTGGGCACTGTTGCATAGCATGATAACTTTGATGTCAGTTAAGGGACAAAGTCATATTTTCTTTCTTCCTTGGAGAATCAATAATGTGGTCATACTTGCAGAGACAGGCACATCTAAACCATGGACAGGCAGTACATTATTTTCAAATCTCTTTTCGCCCAAAGGTCCCCTCCAGTCTAGTCCTCTTTTACAGTTTCATCATGAATGTTCTACAGTCTTGCTGTCTTGGGAAACCTGAGAACAGATCCATGGAAAACAATATAATTAATACAGTGTCTTTTACCAGATTCCATCTGTCACTCCCAAGGCAATAGGTATATTACATTTCATTTCAGTGGCACACTCCACGCTATGTGGCTTGGATTTAATATGTGGTATGATTATACTCTGTGTCATTGAGAGTTTTGAGCATGTATTACAAATAATTTTTGTATAACTTCACTATACTGTTGTTTCTTTCATTTGTTCATTTATTAATGCAAGAAATAACAGTGTCTGTTGTGTGTAAAACATTTTGCAAGGTGAGTGAACATGCAGCATAGTAGGGGGAAAAGGCAATACATAATGCTCATAGCATAGAGGCCAGCACGTAAATGATGGATTTAATGGAAAATCTTGTTGCTACTTCTCTAGCTCTCATTACCTTCATCATCATGTTTCTAATGTTTTTGCCAGATTTCATTCTCTTGTTTATGTAGAGAGTAATTTCTTTGCTGAGAGAGGCACTAAGAAATGAAATGATCATGGTTAGGTAACTGGTTTAGAGGCGACAACATCATATCAAAGCCTTATATGTTTTCAATAAATGAAGTTCATTCTAATTTGCTAGACTCCCTTACCCTTGTATTTGTGGGTCAAGATGATTTGCTGATAGATTGACCACGACATTGCCCAAGTCATTCAGCCTAATTATTTTGAAGGGCCTTGACTCTGCAGTCAGTCTGTCTGAGCTCAGTTCCTGGTTCCCATTCTTGGTAGCTGTGTAACCTTAACACTAACTCATTCCTTCATCTTTAAATGGGGATCATAAAAAAATAAATGGAGATCATAAGACTAATGCTTGTTGGAAGGATTAAATTTGATAATAGAGTATGTGACTCATCCAATGCCTGACGGGTCGTAAGCAAGCAATGGATTTATGCCACAATTTCTATTGTTGCCCTAATTGTTATTACTATTAGTTGCTGTTATTTTTGTTGCTATTGTTGTTTTTTCTACAATGAGGACCAGTTTCCTGCCTGTTGCCCAACTAAGGGCCTTCATGTTTCTGTATGCTTGTCCTTTCTACTTTGTGAATTAAGCAAGCAGTTCTCAAACCAGATCAATATAATTCACCTTTTATTCACAGCATAAACAGAGTGGAGCAATGCAGTTCCCTTCTCTTATTAGAGAAGTTGGGGTGAAATCATTATGGGTTCTAGACTGATCATTAAATCAAGCTCTAAACTTCTTGCCCCCTGAGATAAAAATGTTTAATATATCCTCTACTTGATCCTTGAATCCTGCAAGTTCATGTTCTGTATGTGATTATATCTGCATGCCTATACTGATTGTTACAGATGAAAACTTTAATTAACCTTTTGGCATTAAATTTGTGTACCAGAATAATAACTTATGGTTCTTTGCAGTACTTCTAGAATGCAAAAATTTATATGAAACATTTTAATGATAGTACTGCCCTCAATGGACTGTGTGGAGGTCTACAGTAATTACTACATAATGCAGTTAGGGTGAAACCTGGCAAGATAGTACACATTCAAATACATAAGCTAATAATCATATCAAAGAAGACTTAATAGAAGACCTAACTCTGTTTGAAACCCAAAGAGAGATGTAAATACTCAGATTCCCTCTGGCGTCTCACTTAAAAAACAATGAATGGTTAATGACAGGAAAAGAATGGCATATTTCCCAGTTGTGTGCGTGTGTGTGTGTGTGTGTGTGTGCGCACACAATCACTCAGCTATGTTCGACTCTTTGCGACCCTATAGACTTAGCCCTCCAGGCTCCTCTGTCCATGGAATTCTCCAGGCAAGAATACTGGAGTGGGTTGCCAATCCCTTCTCCAGGGGATCTTCCCGACCCAATGATCAAACCCAGGTCTCCTGCATCGCAGGCAGATTCTTTACCATCTGAGCCACCAGGAAAGCCCCAGTTTGTCTTAGTAGCTTTCTTTTATGCATCAACCATTTTTCTGGAATTTGCCGTATTTGAGATTGTGAAACACTCTAATGAAATTGCATTCAAAGAAGAAATGAAAAAAAATATACACTTATAAAATCCTCAAGACGTTAAAATTGTTCCCCCCACCCTCATGGGTTAAAGAGATACTTTTAACCTCTTACAGATTGCCTATTTTTATAGGAGGAAAAAAACCAGTGGTGATGGTTTGAATCTGATATCACTATAAGTTCTTTCCTTAAAAGTACGGAACTATATATATATGGTTCTCTTTGTGATAATATTAATCTTTGCTTGAGCCCCACGTTCCTGAAATATAGTGATAAAAGAAACCCTGTACTCCTGTGGCGTTTGTCAGTTTATCCAAAGAGAAAAATGTTTATTTAACTGAGTTCTTGACCTCCATGACCTTTGGTTTCCTCGTCTATTCAGTGACTACCACAGAATACCTAATTGATAGAAATGAAATTTAAAAAGATGATGAACACAGAGTCTCTGTCTGGCCCCATGCCTGGTGCATAGTAAATACCTCCTCTGTTCTTGCTGCTATTATTGTTTTTATTCCTAGTTCTTCGTTCTTTCCCAAGCAGAACGTTTGGTTTATATTGAAGTGAGTATAAGTCATATGTTTTCTGGGATGAGCAAAGTTCTCAATGTGGGAAATGGCAACAAATTCAAACATGAATCATTGTAAAAGTCAGTTGTGTTTGCTGTTTAAACAATGCTATGTAAAAATTAGAGTAACACACAGGTGAAATGGAGCCTCCTGTGCCTCACTTCTACTGTTTTGAAGTTGTAGTTAATGGTTTTCTTATCCAAGCATTACTAAATGCACAAGCTGTAATATAAAAATGAATATCATAGAATTTCCAGAACACTCCAAAACTACTCATTAATTTTGCCCCATAAAATTGGTCTATAAACATGACTGGTGTTCTTATTATACACGAGTGTGACCAAAGCCCTTTGGGGTTTCATCCATTCTCTGTTGCTATATTCAGTTGATTTAAGATTCTGAGGCTTATTTTTTCATTAATTCTGAAAACCTGACATTTAGTGTTGATCTGGCCAGGATGGACCCTCTGCTCCCTGTGGGTCTTATGTGCTTTATCTCTCTTGATTGCTGGGTAAGCAGACAGTCCCCATCCTGTGTGTCACTGCTGGTGTTAGGGAACAAATGCATTGGGATTTATAGAGATGTCTTTTTTCCAGTTCCCCTTTGGAGAATAAGTTTCTGTAACCATCTCCCAAAGCATCTCTACCTCTAATATGTCTCTCAGTGTCATAAAATGCGATTCTCTATGAGGTCAGATTTCATGGGCAAATGCCTCACGCTCAGTATTTCTGAAAGAAAACTTTGCCACCACACACTATGCTTCTTCCATTTGTGTGCTTGGATGACAGCCTTCCCATCGCCACAATTCTGAAGCCACAAGATGTTCTTCCCTGCCCTGTATTCTCTCCAGATTCTAATCGTCCTCTCGTGACTGTCTCTCACATCCTCTGTGTATCCCAAGTGGGGGTTGTCTCGCTCCCCTTTCCTCAGGAGCTCCCTCCCTCCCCCTCCCCCTCTCTCTTTGTCCCTTCCTCCCTCTCTCCACCCCTACTCTCTCTTGGAATATTTTCCTAGGTTCCTAATTGATCTCCTCGCCTCCAGCTCCTGTAGACCTTAGTTAATCTTGGAACAGTGCTCATACAAATTAAGTGTTTTAATTACTCTTGGATTCAAATTAAATTTTATTGAAGAAATGGCCATCTATATGGGGATGGATTTCTCAGTGTTGGTGCTTATCTTCCAACTAGCACCTTGACAGCAGAGAAGTACCAATTTCAAGAGCATATACCTATTTGTTAAATTTTCTTTGCATCATTTACTGCAACACACTTTGGTCTGTAGTTAGCATAATAATCTTAGATTTTTGCAACATTGTTTTTAATCTTATAGAAAAGGATCAACTCTGGGGCATGTATCTCATTAGCATTAAAAGTACTGTCTCTGTAAAATAAATATAATAAGAGACATTTCTGTAATATAACAGCAAAAGAGATAAATGTCGGGTTGTCAGAAAACTTAAATGAATAATGGTATTTGAAGCATTTGTTTTTCTTGCAATTGAAGTTATGATAATTACTGCTATTTAATAATTTTCCCCGAACTTAGGTTGCTTAGATGTCTTGGGTTTGGGGTTTTTTTGGATACATAAAGGCGTTTACCTATCCTGTCAGAAGTTCTTGAAGGATTACGAATATTTTTATGTTCTCTATGAGAAAACAAAGAATGAAAGTTGAAAGGCAGCAAAGACTAGACTGCTTTTTACAACAGAGCGTTATACAAAACTTCTGAGAATGAAAAGACCAGGAATTTAGTTTGAGGAAATAAATGGGCCTAAGAGTGAATTGTTTAAAAAGATCATCTCTTACGATGCCATCTTGATATAACATTGGCTTAATAAGAGGAGATCCAACCAGTCCATTCTGAAGGAGATCAACCCTGGGATTTCTTTGGAAGGAATGATGCTAAAGCTGAAACTCCAGTACTTTGGCCACCTCATGTGAAGAGTTGGCTCATTGGAAAAGACTCTGATGCTGGGAGGGATTGGGGGCAGGAGGAGAAGGGGACAACCGAGGATGAGATGGCTGGATGGCATCATGGACTCGATGGACGTGAGTCTGAGTGAACTCCAGGAGATGGTGATGGACAGGGAGGCCTGGCGTGCTGCGATTCATGGGGTCGCAAAGAGTCAGACACAACTGAGCGACTGAACTGAACTGAACTGAACTGAATAAGACAGTAAAAATGTGGCTAATACCACATTCATCCCTTTAATTAAAATGCGACTCTGCCCCTCTTCTAATTCAACAGTGAAAGATTCAAAAGCATGGACTTGGCCCAGAGGCTTTCTGTACCTTTGTCAAGAATGCAGGAGAACCCAGAAAAATCTCTTTCCTTGGGTCATGCCTTTTTGAGCAAGAGACTAAAGGATGTCTTAGGGGGCTCAGTTCTGCCATGGTGCTGCTTGTTAAGTAGGTGGTTTTGCTTCTGGTTACTTCTACACTTCCAAAGGGTTTAAGGGAAAATGAAGATGTTGTGGTGATACTCTCAAGCTCTGCAGGTAAAGGGCAAATGATACATTTTCTCACAGAAGAACTCTCTGATATTTCTCTTTGCAAAAGTCTTGAAGGGTCATGGGTCCCTCTCAAAGTGGATGTTATTTCTTAGGTGCTATGCTAAGTCACTTCAGTAGTATCCAACTCTTTACAGCCCGATAGACTGTAGCCCATCAGGCTCCTCTGTCCATGGGATTCTGTCTAGGCAAGACTACTGGAGTGGGTTGCCAGGCTCTCCTCCAGAGGATTTGTGGGTGATAATAAAAAACTGCTACCGCTACCCTTTATTCTTCCAGGCCCTGTGCTAAATGTTTAATCTTACCACAGTTTTAGATGTTGTTACCTTTTCCATTTTACTTATGTAGATACTGAAGCCCAGAGGGGTTAATTGTCCAAAGCCAGAGTCTCTCCTGAAGTCCAGCTTTTTTCAATGAAAGTTCATGTCCTTGTCCAAGGCCATCCCTCCAGACACACTAACCTCTCCTGAACAGAAGGTTTTGCAAGATCATGATTATTTGAATTCAAGATTTTATGCTTTCTGCCTCCTAATAAATAATGGACTTATTGATAGTAAAAGTTTTCTCTCTTCAGAGGGGGAGGAATGGAGGGAGGGTGCAGTAATGAGTATTTAATCTCTGTCAATGGAATTATGGTTTTAGAAACAGTTCTGTTTCAAAGACTGAGTCCCACGGAATTCTGCCCTGGGCCAGGGGTTCAGTGGTTGGTCTTATGTGATTAAATCTTTATAAATGTGATTAAACTCTTATACACTGAAAGAAGAAAAATTACTTTCTCTTTAGTGAGATACATACAGATATATCATTTTCTGTTAATTTGAGGAATATCTTCAAAAACAAAACCTGGTTCCTAAGAGATTTAAAAAAAAGGAGTCTTTCTTCTTCTCAACACTTACCTATAATAACACCTAAATACTTGAAAGTGTGAACAAATCTTCCATGTTATTCCATAATGTGATATGATTTCTGTCTTTTTCTACCACCTACCAATGACGAAAAAATCTTAAAGAGAATAGCATTGCTTTTAAACTTTTCTGTTCTCAAAGTTACCCTTCCATGGTAAGATGTAAGGAGTTGATGTATGCGCGCACACGGTGATACTAAGGTAGAAATTAGAAATTAGTTGGATGAGTTACTACTGGGGTGGTCAGTCCAGGGCAGGCTGTGTATACGCATCAGGAACATTCAGAATGACCCACAATGGCGTTAGTTTTGTGTTGGTCTGTCTGTAGAGAAGACCGTACCATGTACATCCTGCCTGTGGTCAAAAGGTGTATAGATTAACCCAGAGAGAACTTCCAAAAACACACGTATGGCCAAGTGCCCTCCAGGCAGTGGGTTCCCATTGATTAGTTTTAGGATAAAGATGAAAACTCTTTCCAGTGGCCAACAGGGATCTACCCAGCATGGCCTAGATAGATCTTTCCCCTCTTGCCTCCTGTGATCAGCACCCCATTCTCGCCACCCTCTCTGTGCCCTCTGCCCGACAGGCTGGACTTCACTTCTCCATGCCCACCCTGCCCTTCTCCCAACCATGCTTGCCGTGTTGCTGCTTTGACCTCTGCCCAGATGCTCGTTCTCTGTGCCTCCGCTCTTAGTTGAGGATGTCATAGGGCCTCATTCTTAGAGGTGTGGTAAGGTTTGAGTGAGCTGATGTTCAAATGGTCCCTGATGCATATATTAGCTGCTCATTTGCTCAGTCATGTCCAACTCTTTGCAACCCCATGGACTGTATTGAATTCTCCAGGCAAGAATACTGGAGTGGGTTGACATTCCCTTCTCCAGGGGATCTTCCAACCCAGGGATCCAACACCGGTCTCCCGCTTTGCTGGCAGATTCTTTACTATCTGCGCCACCAGGGAAACCAATGCAGAGAAGGGGCCCATTATTGGCTAGGTCTTTTATTATTTGATTAATGAGTGTACTTCTGTTAGACTTGAACTCCAGGCAGAGTTCAACTGCAGCCCCTCCGGGACTGGGACCATTGTGGTTCACGGATGGCTCCTGTTCCCGGCACCATGCCTAGCTAATGAATGGCACCCATTCTGCACGTGCCTTTATGGCGGCCAGGGCAGCCTTAGACAAACGTGAACACGCCAACCTCTGACTCGGTACTCAGAGTTAGGATTCAGAGCCGCACTCTTAGCACAGAGCTGTCGCTGGTTCTTATCTGGCAGGCAGGGCACTCTCCATAATGTGGCCCTTATGGACCTTTAGCTACAGGGGCTGTCTCAGCAAACAGGACATCCTACCTAAAACCCTCAGCTTGATGCAAGGGTGAGTCTTGTCTTGGATCCATGTCCTACTTCCACTAAATCAGTGATTTTCAAATCTTTATTTTTAATATGCACATTCCTTTTTCACTTATAGTAAGTTATCAGCATGCCAAGTAGGGGTACTCTAGTTAGGCAGAGCATGGCTTTTTTTGGGTTTCCCATCCTTAGCCTGTCTTTGACTGCCTCTGAAGAACTTTGCCCTAAATCAAGTGATGATATATTTTCTAAGACTCTTAGAAAGTGAGAGATCAACTTTGAGTGCTTACTGGGCAAACATGGAGGTAACTTGCAGAAAGGAAAAGCTTCCAACCTTTTTACTTTAAATAAGAAATAATTTGATGTGGTCATGTCATGCACAATGAATGGTTCTAACAGTGATAGAGAAAAGATCCCAGTATAACTTACTCTGCTTTTTTTTCCCCTTCTTACTCTGCTTTTTTAAGGCTATGATGTAGCTACCTTCTTTCATCTTACAAAAGGAGATTTAAATGTGTTGAAGAGAACAAAGTTGCAATTCTTTTTATTAGTTCCTTGATTTTTTTTTTTTTTAGCTGAATCGCTCAGTGTAGCAACACCTCTCAAACTGTTGGGGAGTCTTTCTCTGTATATTTACATGTATAGGCATACCTTGTTTTATCGTACTTGGCTTTTGTGCTTTGCAGATGTTGCATTTTTTACAAATTAAAAATTTGTTAACCCTGCATTGTCTGATGATAGCACTTTTTAGCAATAAAATATTTTTTAATTAAGGAGTGTGCATTCTTTTTCTCAGACATGATGTTATTGTACACTTAGCATAGTGTAAGTATAACTTTTATATACACTAGGAAACCAAAAAAATTGGTGGGATTCACGTCATTGTGATAATACCTTTATTGTGGTGGTCTAGACCCAGGCACACAATGTCTCTGGGGCATACCTATATTTGTATCTATACTAGAGAAAGCCTAAGAGCTGGTTTATGAATACAAGCTGCTATGAATATTGCATATTATAATCCAGGTCCTGGGTTTCTAGAAGTCTAAGTTTAGAAGTGGTAGAACTGCATTTTTTGGATTTTGTTGTTGTTAAATCTTGTTTAAAAATTAGATTTAGGGGTAGGGACTAATATATTTCATATCAGAGAATTTAATGAAATAATCCAACCTTGTTTTGTTGCTTTCAGAAATAGTTCAAATAAAGATCTCATTTTTCAGTGTGAAGAAGAATTTTTATTTGATCACACAATGAAACGAGGAAACATTGTTTTACTTTTTTTCCCCCTCCACATTAAGGTTATTTTCTTAAACATTTTATGTTCCAGAGTTGTGGTATGTATACTTTTGTGGTTGTTATTTTTTAACTTAATTAAATAAATATATTTTCTTGAAAGAGAGTCCCATGTTTGGAATTGATGACTAAGGATCCCTTAAGTTCATATTTACTGAAATTAACTCACTACTTCCAACAGGAATTTTCTGAACAAGCCATGAAAAAATATTTAGCTGATATAGGCCATCTGGCTTTGAAATGTGGGAAATTTTCTTCTAGCCTACATCTATTTAGAGTGAATATGGGATCAGAATTCCAATGATTCTGAAACAGTAGATTCGCAATTCAAGCTTTAATGCTTTGGGGATTGTAAATCACAGCACATATGGGATGATACATGTTTTGGGAGAAATGAATCCTCCCAGTCCACATGTAAAAAATAAAGCTATCTGTACCCTCTGTTTATTGAATATTTTTATTTTACCAAGGTGAATCTGAATAAACACTTCCTAGGTTTTAATCTTATCACTGAAATAATTAAAAACTGTAAAAGTGTCTGTCGAATTATCATTCATTTTATATGCTCAATAATGTTTTCAACTTGAAAGTTTCCTTAGAATAAATAATGGCTTTCACTGTTGTTTTCTCATGGTTCATTTTTAAAAATCCAATAAACAACAACACGGAAGGGTCTTAGCACCCTTGGAAACTGTGATTCCTGTGGTTATTCTAAAGACATAGAGCTCCTTTCCCCAGGGACCTCTCATTATAAACAGACATGATACTTAAACAAAGATTTTCATAATTAGTGTAGCCGAGAAACTTGGCCTTAATTTACTGTTTCTCATAATATGTCTTGATACAGTTTATTCCCCAAAGGGTAAGAAGGAAAGTTCAAGCCAAGTTCAGTTGGTATTATTGTCAAAAGATTTCTCAGCTTTCATATTTTTTAGTATGCGTGTACGCATTGAAATGCATTAGAAATCGATGGAGACAGGTGTGTAGGGAAGAGGGCAGTGGTAGGCAGTGATTCCTCAGCTCCCTGCATCTAGAATATCTTGTAGGGCTCTTGTTCTGCTAATAGCACTTCTGCAGAAGGACTCTATGTATGGCTGGCACATGTAGTCCTGTTCATACAGACTTTGCTGGGTTCTGTATGACATCAGAGTCTCTCGTCTCACCTGAGCCCAGGGAATTTTAATGCTGTTGAAACTGGGATGTAATGTACAATCATCACATGTGTGTTTCATTTCTTTAGCTTTCAGGAAAGCTATTAGTGAATTGGTGATGCCTCAGAGTTAAGTTAATCATTAACTAATATAGCTTTTAGCTCTAATTTACTCATTATAATTAGCCTAACCCACACTTAGTATTGGGTGTAAAGAATTGAGAGGAAAGAGCCTACTCTGTTTTGTGAAAAATCTGTTCACTACTATACACTGAGATTTGTTTTCTAGAATTTCTGGAATGTCTTTTCCACTTTGACTTTTCACATGTAACTTGATTCTGTATTTTCTAAGTCTCCTGTGTGTTATTATACTTTGATAAGTTAAAAAATAAAGAGAAAAGAAAGAATAACCTCAACATAAACAGTCTCATATGGATATAGGTGATATGTCAACACGCATGACCTTTCAATCTTCAGCACTGATGGCAATAGAAAAGGGAGCTCCTCTAATCTGCCTGCAAATAGCTGCAGCTTCCTTGATCTGGTCTAATCAAAGAAACAAGTCCATTGGGGTTTAAAGGATTCCATGCTGTAGCATTGCCATTAATTTAATTGCTGCACTACAGTGAATTATGGGAGAGTCAAGTTAAACGCTGAAATCTTTCGGGCAAGAAGCTAAACAGGTTAGTTCTATAATTAGTGTTGTCTTTAAGAGACACAGTGTTCCCCAAAGTGTGACTTTGTACAATTGACAGTTGTGTCTAAAGTCAGTATGGAAGGGAAGTAACTGGTCAGTTTTTGTCTTGGCACCTGGGTAGTGGCAAAATACATGCTTT
Organism: Capra hircus; assembly: GCF_001704415.2. Lineage (NCBI taxonomy): Eukaryota > Metazoa > Chordata > Mammalia > Artiodactyla > Bovidae > Capra > Capra hircus. The sequence continues at coordinate 40,850,204 of NC_030829.1, forward strand.
TCAAGTTCACTGGAGAAAGACTGGTGGCCACCCTTATTTGGGGGGCTTCCCTGGTGGCTCGGATGGTAAAGAATCTCCTTGCAGTGTGGGAGACCCAGTTTCCATCCTTGGCTTGGAAAGATCCACTGGAGAAGGCAGTGGCTACCCACTCCAGTACTCTTGCCTGGAGAATCCAACGCACAGAGAAGCCAGGTGGGCTACAGTCCATGGGGTCTCAGAGAGTTGAGCACAACTGAGCGACTTTCCCTTTCACCCTCATTTGAGCCTTCCAAGAGTTTTGCAACCTTTTTCCTGTGAGCTGCATGATAAGTAAAAACGATACACCCTTTTAAATATTTATACTTATAAATATTTAAATGCAGCTCTGTGTATTTTGTGTTGTACAAATCCAGCTGTGAGCCAACATTATCCAGGGGCATCTGATGAAATGGGAATTAATAGAGTCTGGGGGCCTTTGCTATGCCAACTCTTTCTGCTCATCTAGCTCATGGCAGTGGCTTTGTGCACGTGGATTGGGTATCTTTAGAATTAATAGACTAGTTAAATTGATCAGCTCATTACACAAATCTAATCCCTGTTGGACTCAGTTTATCTAATTGTTAGTGGTATTTAATTGGAACTGCGTTTGGTAAGGAGGTATGTCTAGCAATGGATTTTCATCCTTTAAAATAAAATTATTTTTTCCCTCTTTATGAACTTCCTATCTCTGAGGCCCCCTAATTCTGGCCTATTTCTCTCCATTTATGAAGTCCTATTAAAGTAATTTTCCTCAGGTGGAGCATGTGGCTGTCACCACAAGTCAAATAGGGCAATCATTTGCTGGACTCCTCCTTTGCAGAAGCTGGTCATTTGTTTTAGTTACTTCTAAAACATAACCTTGAGAAAAGGGCATTTGAGATGGGATATTACTCTCATGCTAGTTAAGTGACTTTCTTCAGGAATGATGATCATATCCATTTATTATTATTTTTTAAACTTTTATATTGAAGTATAGCTGATTAACAGTGTTGTGATAGTTTCAAGCGGGCAGAGAAGGGACTCAACCACGTGTACACATTCTTCCCCAAATTCTCCTCCCATATAGGCTGCCACATAACAGTTGAGCAGAGTTCCATGTGCTATGCAGTAGGACCTTGTTGTTTATCCATTTTAAATATAGCAGTGTGTATATGTCAGTCTCAAACCCCCTATCTCTTGTCCCCATGGAACAAACGTGTTAAGTGTCCACTGTGCGTCAGACACTATTCTAAACAAAAAGTTATCTCATTTTTATCTTTATGGCAACCTTGTGTTCATCTATTATTGTCAATGAGTTGGTCCTGGAAATTTGCATGTAGCTAAGAAGGCAGTGGCACCCCACTCTGGTACTCTTGCCTGGAAAACCCATGGATGGAGGAGGCTGGTAGACTGCAGTCCATGGGGTCGCTAAGAGTCGGACACCACTGAGCGTCTTCACTTTCACTTTTCACTTTCATGCACTGGAGAAGGAAATGTAACCCACTCCAGTGTTCTTGCCTGGAGAATCCCAGGGACGGGGGAGCCTGGAGTCCATGGGGTCGCACAGAGTCGGACACGACTGAAGCGACTTAGCAAAAGCAGCAGCAGCAAGTTGCTTTAATCCTGTTTCATAAGGAAGCCTAGTCAGTTATCTTGTAAATGCCTGGGAGAAGGTTTCTGGTATAAAGCTCAGTAAAGGGGGGAAATGGGCAAGGCAAAACTGTGGGGAAACGATAGGGGGTAAATGTCACAGTCTTCTAGGAAGTGTGTGGCTCTTGTTGTCTAGGACCCTGACTCAAAACTGAGTTCAGTGTCTGGTTAGAAAGAGAACCCTGTCTAATCTTCATAATAAACCCAACCAGATTGGTGAAATTCCTGAACTGCACTTTAACATCTGACAACAGGGCTTCCCAGGTAGCTCAGCTGGTAAAAAAAATCCACCTACAATGCAGAAGACCCTAGTTCCATTCCTGGTTTGGGAAGATCCCCTGGAGGAGGGCATGACAACCCATTCCATTATTCTTGCCTGGAGAATCCCCATGGACAAAGGAGCCTGGTGGGCTACAGTCCATGGGGTCGCAAAGAGTTGGACAAAACTGAATGACTAAGTACAGCGCACACAGTGCTGAATCATTTGCTTTCATTTTCCTTTTGCCATCATTCACCCCACCTCAACTGATTTTACCACACCTTACCCTCACTTCTACCTTAGTTTTATTTTGAAAGTGAGTATTGTACTTTAAAAAATTGAAGAAAAGAAAGAAATTATGATCTGTCCTCAAGATGCCTATGCAGTGGTTATGGACATTGAGTTCAAAGTTGTGTTCCAACTATAGCTCTAATAGTATGTTTCAGCTAATGAAACTTGGGTAAATGACTTTACTTTCTGCACATCAGTTTCTTTGTCATAGGAATTCTAAGTAATAGCAGCGTCTCCCTGGAAAGATGATAGGTGGTGAGATCCCCCAATCCTAGCACAGTGACCAGTGCCTAGAAGGGACCCGAGACCTGTGCAAGAAGGTTCGGAGCTTTAAAAATTAAATTAGGTTAAAAAATAACGACTTTCAGTGTTTGGGGATTTGCAAGCTTCAAGGACTTGTGCCAAAGAACAACAGACAAGAGTCTGCTTATTTAATAGAACGTGCCCTCAAAGAGGGTCTGATCTGCCTTCAGCTTGAGGAGAGCTTCAGAATTTTAATTATTTGGAGGAGCTTCCCAGGGTAATAGAAGTTACTTTCTGGTTGCTTTCTCTCCATGTCAAACTGAAAGGATAATTGTAACAAATGAGCATTTGTATGCCAAGATGCGGTGCAGCAAATGAATTTATGGATGATGACGATAATCAGCATCAGCGTGGCTAGGGTTCCGGTCTGATCAGTAGCTGCAGGCTGCTTTCTTAAGACAAAACAGTCATTTAAACGAACATGACATCTTTTCTTAAAAGTTTCTCTTGAACAAACTCTGAAGACCCGTTATTTTATATTTTCTCCTCTACAATTCTGATCATTCAGGCTGATCAGCTGCTCCAGAAAGATTTATTGGTCTTCCTCTGCACTCCTATTAGCATCCTCTGTGTAGCTCATCATGACACTTACTGTAATGCAAAAAAAAAAGTAATAATATTGATAATAATATAATGATCATCCTATGGCAGTAGTCACTGAACATACAGTCTGTGCCACGAATTATATTAAGAAGAGCTTGGCATTATCACCATCTCATTTGATCCTCACAAAAACTTCGTGGAGAAGAAACTTCTGCCTTCTTTTTCCCAATGAAGAGGTTGAATTAGAGAGTTTCTGTAACTCACCTAAAGTCACGCCTAGGAATAAACTAGGTCTGACTGTGGGCCTAAAGTGCATAGACAAGACTCAAAGTTGCCTCTCTGTTTGTTTCCAGTCCTTTTTGTCAGTAAAACCCTGTGGCCTCCTTCATATGTCTGTCTCACATGCCAGCCTGAGATCTGGTGTGTAGGAGGCCTTCAGATGTTGAGAAGCAGGAATGAATGAGTTCAGCCCCTCTGCAGAGTTCAGTTCAGTTCAGTTCAGTCTCTCAGTCGTGTCCGACTCTTTGTGACCCCATGAATCGCAGCACGCCAGGCCTCCCTGTCCGTCACCATCTCCCGGAGTTCACTCAGTAGATGCTGACAAAATGGCACCTAATCATTAGGGCTTAAAAGTCAAGTGAAATAATTTTGAATAGAATCATTTTAAAGACCACTCCTCTGTGTCCATAGAAAATTGAATATAGTGAAAGTATGGCAAAACCAAGTTGAGAAACATTCAGGTGTAGAAGTTCTTTGGGGTACTTGATATTTTTTAAAAAAATCCACTCAGGCATATACTAATTAAACTGTTAATGACAGCATATAATTGCATCATTACGTACACAACTCTGTTACTATAATTTAGAACATAAGAGCAAAGTGTCAACATCTTTCTAATGGTGTTTAATTCTGTTTTAGCTTTTCCTAAAGGAACTGTCCCTGGTGGCTCAGGTGGTAAAAGTGTCTGCCTACAGTGTGGGAGACCTGGGTTCGATCCGTGGGTCAGGAAGATCCCCTGGAGAAGGAAATGGCAACCCACTCCAGTACTCTTGCCTGGAAAATCCCATGGATGGAGAAACCTGGTAGGCTACAATCCATGGTGTCACAGAGTCAGACATGACTGAGCAACTTCACTTTCAAAGGAACTGTTCAGTTTGTACTTTAAACTTGTGAAGTTTTGATACCTTTTTACATTCTTTGCTGGTGTGAATCATTCATGAAAACAGTAGAAATGACTTAGTGTCCATTTTTCATAACCTGGAGTTTAATCTTTGTGTGAGGTATAGTGTATCTTTCAATGTCCAAGGCACCTGTATTTCCCTACATATTTTGTTTTTTAACCTTCTATGTTATTCTTCTGTAGTATTTCGACTTAATACTATTACTACTATAACCTGTGAGAATAACAACTCAATTTATTCTAGACCATTTTAATTAGAAATATGTGCTGACTCTTTGGGGACCAGGTGGAAATTTGTGCTTCTCTGCAGACAGGGGTTGCTGAGCAAATTAATAATGTAAACATCAACCACTTGTAAAAGAATGAAACTAGATCACTTTCTAACACCGCACACAAAAATAAACTCAAAATGGATTAAAGATGTAAATGTAAGACCAGAAACTATAAAACTCCTAGAGGAGAACATAGGCAAAACACTCTCCGACATAAATCACAGCAGGATCCTCTATGATCCACCTCCCAGAATTCTGGAAATAAAAGCAAAAATAAACTAATGGGATCTAATTAAAATTAAAAGCTTCTGCACAACAAAGGAAAATATAAGCAAGGTGAAAAGACAGCTTTCTGAATGGGAGAAAATAATAGCAAATGAAACAACTGACAAACAACTAATCTCAAAAATATACAAGCAACTAATGCAACTCAATTCCAGAAAAATAAACGACCCAATCAAAAAATGGGCCAAAGAACTAAATAGGCATTTCTCCAAAGAAGACATATGGATGGCTAACAAACACATGAAAAGATGCTCAACATTACTCATTATCAGAGAAATGCAAATCAGAACCACATGAGGTGCCACTTCACACCAGTCAGAATGTCTGTGATCCAAAAATCTGCAAGCAATAAATGCTGGAGAGGGTGTGGAGAAAAGGGAACCCTCCTACACTGTTGGTGGGAATTCAAACTAGTACAACCACTATGGAAAACAGTGTGGAGATTCCTTAAAAAATTGCAAATAGAACTGCCATATGACCCAGCAATCCCACTGCTGGGCATATACACCGAGGAAACCAGAACTGAAAGAGACACATGTACCCCAATGTTCATCGCAGCACTGTTTATAATAGCCAGGACATGGAAACAACCTAGATGTCCATCAGCAGATGAATGGATAAGAAAGCTGTGGCGCATATACACAATGGAGTATTACTCAGCTGTTAAAAAGAATTCATTTGAATCAGTTCTGATGAGATGGATGAAACTGGAGCCGATTATACAGAGTGAAGTAAGCCAGAAAGAAAAACACCAATACAGTATACTAACACATATATATGGAATTTAGAAAGATGGCAATGATGACCCTGTATGCAAGACAGCAAAAAAGACACAGATGTGTATACCAGACTTTTGGACTCAGAGGGAGAGGGAGAGGGTGGGATGATTTGGGAGAATGGCATTGAAACATGTATACTATCATGTAAGAACTGAATCACCAGTCTATGTCCGATGCAGGATACAGCATGCTTGGGGCTGGTGCACGGGGATGACCCAGAGGGATGTTGTGGGGAGGGATGTGGGAGAGGGGTTCATGTTTGGGATCGCATGTACACCCGTGGTGGATTCATATCAATGTATGGCAAAACCAATACAGTATTATAAAGTAAAAAAAAAAAGTTAAAAAAAAATGTAAACAAGATTTTGGAAAGAATATTTAATCAACTCAAGAAAAGAAACTTTTCAAGCAAGCGGTAGCACTTTAGAACTAGCCATTGACATTCCAAAGATTGATGTGTTAATTACTTATCATTGTTTTGAATTAATTAAACTGATCACTTTAAATAGTTTGGTTTGGCTATATCCTGTAGGTCTCATACAAATTTCAGTCCTTCCACTATAATAATGCTGTATGTGAATCCTTTCTTAATGATCACTATTTACCACTTACTTGGCTTCCCTTGTGGTTCAGCTGGTAAAGAATCCACCTGTAATGTGGGAGACCTGGGTTTGATCCCTGGGTTGGAAAGATCGCTGAAGAAGGGAAAGGCTACCCACTCCAGTATTCTGGCCTGGAGAATTCCATGGACTGTGTAGTCCAATGGGGACTGTGTAGTCAGACACAGTGAGCAACTTTCGCTTGCACTTTTTACTGCTTACTTTCTACCAACCTGGTTGTCCTGGGCACACAGAAAAGCTCCTCTGAGTGTCATCCTTGCATCTGTCAGATGAAATCTTGATCAGGGTTTCTGAGACTTAACTGAGATAAACCATATGCATAATTTGGTGCAGTACTCAGGAAATAGGTTGCTAACATTTAGTCCAAATTAGGCCAATTTTGTTATCAAATGTGGCCGATTCTACTGCAAACTTTTCTGCCTTAAAGTTGTGGTGTGAATTTACTTCAGCAGAACCTAAAATGAATGTCTTTAGACTATTGTAACTCCCCCATGGAAATAAGCATTCATTCACATGAGAAATCTCATGAGAAGTATAGAAATGAAGTGTGGTATATTTAATCAGTTTCTTCTAAGCACAATAAACTTTAAGAAAATCATAATTTTTTTCTTAATTTTTTTAAATTAAAGAATAGTTGGTGTGCAGTATTACATAAGTTATAGGTGTACAATGTAGTGATTCACACTTGTTAAAGTTTGTATTCCATTTATAGTTATTATAAGATATTGGTTGTATTCCCCTAATACAGTGAATCCTTGTAGCTTATTTCATACATAATGGTTTGTACCTCTGAATCTCTTACTCCATACTTCTCTCCAGTGGTAAAAACTGGTTTATTCTCTGTGAGTCTGCTTCTCTATTATTTTCACTAATTACACTGATATCATACAGTATTTGTCTTTCTCTGTCTGACTTATTTCACTTAGCATAATATCCTCCAAGTCATTTCCATGTTGCTGCAAGTGGTAAAGTTTCTTTCATTTTTATAGCTGAATAGTATAGTATTTCATTGTGTGTATATGTACATATATTACATCTATTTTACCCATTCATCTGTTTACTTACACTTAGGTTGCTTCCATGTAATCGTAAATACTGCTGCACGCAATTGTAAATACTGCTGCTATGAACATCGAGGTGTGTATATCTTTTTGAATTAGTGTTTTAACTTTATTTTCAGAAGTATACCCAGGAATGGAATCGCTGAGTTCTATTTTTAGTTTTTTGGGAAACCTCCATACTGTTTTCCGCAGTGGCTACATCAATTTGCAATCCACCAACAATGTAGGGGGTTTACCTTTTCTCCACATGCTCACCAACATTCGTTATCTGTGTTCTTTTTGTTGATAACCTTTCTGACAAGGTTGAGGTGATATCTCATGTGATTTTGATTTGTACTTCCCTGATGATTAACAATGTTGAGCATATTTTCATGTGCCTGTTGGCCTATGCATTTCCTCTTTGGAAAAATATCTATTCAGCTATTCTGCCCATTTTTAAATTGGGTTGTTTTTTTGATGATGAGTTATATGAGCTGTTCATATGTGTTGGATATTGACCGTTATCAGTTAAAGCATTTGCAAATATTTATCCCATTCTGTAAGTTGTCTTTTCATTTTGTCAATGGTTTCTTTGCTCTGCAAAAGCTTTTAAGTTTAATAAGGTCCTATTTGTTTATTTTTGCTTTTGTTCTTTTGCTTTAGGAGATGGATCCAAAAAATATCACCACAGTTGATGTCAAAGAGCGTTTTGCTTATGTTTTCCTCTAGAAATTTCATGGTTTCTGGCCTTTCATTTAGGCCTTTAATCCATTTTGAGCTTATATTTGTGTATGGTATTACATAATGTTTTAATTTCATTCTTTTACATGTAGCTGTCGAATTTTCCCAGCACCACTTATTGAGGAGACTGTATTTTCTCTGTTGTATATTCTTGCCTCCTTTGTTGTAGATTAATTGACAATAAGTATGTGGGTTCATTTCAAGGCTCTCTATCCTCTTTTACTGATCTACATATCTGTTTTTGTGCAAATACCATACTGTTTTGACTACTATAGCTTTGCAGTACGGTCTGAAACCAGAGAGTGGAAAATCACAAGTCTTAAAACATCAGTTGGATTTGCTACAGTGAATTGTATCTGGATTTTGTAATGCAGGAGGCTGAAGAAATTTGGATTTGGGTGGTTCCTGAGTCCCATGTGGGCGTAAAGTTTTTATTTTTAAGTTATCTTCATGGTTAGGACCTTGCAGCTTGGCTGAAATTGTGATTTTTCTCTGTTCCCACATTGTTAGAACTGGTCAATCCTGCTGCCTCTTATGAGATGGCTCAATGCCACCTGTGGGGTTATGCAAAGTTGGGAGTGTTTCTTGTTGCTGGGGAGGTAGACTTCCTTATTATTGTTATTTACCTTGTTATTTAAATAGGAAGTTTGAAACAGTTTTCAATTGTACTGATTTCCCTTCATGCAAAATGAGATTTTTACTTAAATACTCCTTCTTTCCTAGAGTTGTGGCACTAGTGTCATCAATTGATATCCTTTGTGAAATTTCATTTAGCTGATATCTTGCCTCCACACATCATTCTGAAAAAGAGCATGGAAAAAGCATGCTACATCTTACTGGAAAACTCTCTGGAAAACAGTGGAATATGTCAAACAAAAATGTGCCAGACAATTAAAGACATGACTTCATTCAGGGCCTTTTAATGGGGTACATTCATTCATGAGGAACGTCTTGAGAAAGAAAAAGAATGAAGCTTTATGAAACATGGTGGACATTGAGGAAGTGTCTTAGAATATCCAAGGGGACATTGGTCTTTGTGGTTCTGACTGTTTCCTGAAAGGGTAAGGATTTCTTGACCTTGGCTATTTTCTGTGAGTACAGGGCTCAAATTAAGTTCAAGATTGCCGAATACATAAAACTTTGTAAAAAAGGTTCTTTTCTGAATAGTAATAACTGCATAATAGGCTTTTTGTTAATTGCTGTTTCACTGGTGTTTAAAGCACAATATTAATTAATATTGTGATTGCCTTCGTAGTTGCCCCAGAACTCCTGAAACAAGCTTTTCATTATACAGATTGCAAGTATCCACATTAACTCTCAACTATTAGAAACAACTAATTTGGAAAAAGTTTTTTCTGCTTATAAATCTCATTGAAATAGTCTGTGCTTCCCTCCCAATAATGTGAGAGCTTATGAATTTCCATATTGCTAAATGGGAGCCAACGTCTTCATTATCTCTATTAATCCAGGTAAAGATTTACATATGTTATGAAATATTTCTTTTGAAAAGAGTTTTTCATTCTGAAGCTTCCCTTCATTTTAAGCAATAAGGATTCATATTAGAATGTTCTTTTGAATACCCTTCTACCCACCCAGACTTCTGTTCTCTCTTTTCTCCCTTACCTTTCATTTCCCTTTATCTTCTTTCTAGTCTCCAAATACGGAACTCCCTTAGGTCTGTCCTGAGCTTCCTACATTTCTTTTACCCTCTCCCTATACTGTCTTATCTAATTCCATGTGTGTGTGTGTTTTAGTCACTAAGTTGTATCTGACTCTTTATGACCCCATGGACTGTAGTCCTCAACTCTCCTCTGTCCATGGGATTTCCCAGGCAAGAATACTGGAATGAGCTGGCGATTTCCTCCTCCAAGGGACCTTCCCAAACCAGGGACGGAACGCATGTCTCCTACTTGGCAGGTGGATTCTTTACCACTGAGTCACCAGGGAAGCTCACCTAACTGAATAGCTCTCTAGCAAATCTCTCTTTGTATATCAGTGATTCCTTGCTATTCTCCAGGCCCACATATTGGAGGTGTAACTGCTTAATCCCACAAGCACAGCGGATTGTAGATTACTGGTTCTCACTAAAGCTTCCTCTGAGCATCTTGAGGTGGGGAATACCGTTTGTGAAGAGCTATATAGTGACCCCTCTGCCCCAGCCCCTGAGAATCCCTGCCCTCTGTAATCATGAACCCCAAGTCCAATCCCTTACTAGACTAAGTCCATTCAGATGTTTTCAGCTGCTTCCTCATGTACCATAGATACTTGCAATCATAAAAAAGAAAAATCACATCTATGCTATCGAACCTTAAACAAGCTCTCCCTTTTGACTCTCTCATTTCTATCTTTGACACAGATGTTCTGAATCATTTTGAAAAACAACAGCAACAGCAAAAACACAGTAAAGCAAAAACAAGAATAGAAATATCCTATAGGAGGAAAGATGCTGATGTATTTTAATATTTTATTTGTTTTCTCTTTCTCATTAAGAAAGATAATATACTTCAGGATGTTGGAAAAGTCCCCTGTGATCTCACAGCACAGAAATACTGTGAAACATTTGAGTGTATATCATGCCTCATTTTTTCCCCCACGCATTTAAGTACAAAGTCATTCTCATCTACAGAAAGACAGGCTAGCCCACAAGCTGGAGTATATCCTGACGTGGTATAAAGAGAGGCAACACAGCAAGGTGGGCAAGAAGCACGATTCTTAGAGTCAAACAGACCCCCTTTTTGAACCCATCTTCTACCTCTCACTCTCTATGTTGACTTGACAATAATTGATACATTGCTCAGGGCCTCTGGTACCTGACCTGTTATCAGGGTCAAGTGGGATCCTGCATGTTGGTATTTTTGGCTTATGATACCTCTCACACAGATTTTTCTATTACAGATGATTTTCTATTCATGAGTAAGTCTTGTTGGCTGCTACTTCATTCCAGAATTCCACACTTCCAGTGCACATTAGCAAGGCTCTCTGTAGCCACTTCTGTAGCCAATCTTTGTACTCTTTTCCTTCCTATTCCTTTACCTGGATTACTCTGCCCGTTTCCCATCCCTATGGAAACTGAGCATCTTCTCTCAGGCTCGCTTCTTCTGGGGTGGCTTAGTGGACTTGTCTGCTCTCTTTCTGCCTTGTTGCTAATATAGGCCTTGGAATCTGGATAATATGCACAGCATAGCATAGGTGCTGTGTATATGTGTGTATGTATGTTGTATATATGCAATATCATATATATTATCTTATATGTGAGTAGTGGGCTTCGCTAGTAGCTCAGCTGGTAAAGAATCTGCCTGCAATGCAGGAGACCCCAGTTCAATTCCTGGGTCAGGAAGATCCCCTTAAGAAGGGCTAAGCTACCCACTCCAGTGGGCTTTCCTGGTGGCTCAGCAGGTAAATAATCTGCCTGCAATGTGGGAGACCTGGGTTCAATCCCTGGATCGGGAAGATTTCCTAGAGGAGGGCATGGCAACCCACTCCAGTATTCTTGCCTAGAGAATCTCCATGGACAGAGAAGCCTGGTGGGGTGGAAAAGAGTTGGACACGACTGAGTGACTAAGCACAGCATAGCACGTGGGTGAAGAGTAATTGCTTCCAGGGGTGCCACCTTTACCAAACATCATGAGGCAGGTTGGCAACTTTTGTTGAAGAGGACACGGAGGCTCACAGTGTGCCTTGCTCTTGGTTGCATAGACGATAGAAAAGCCAGAAACAAGATGTTGGCCTGCAGACAGGGACACCAGTTCTCGTTCCTGTGGTGCTTAGTGAGAGTGAAGTCGCTCAGTCCTGTCCGGCTCTTTGCGACCCCATGGACGGTAGCCTACCAGGATCCTCCGTCCATGGTATTTTCCAGGCAAGAGTACTAGAGTGGGTTGCTGTTTCCTTCTCCAGGGGATCTTCCCAACCCAGGGATCAAACCTGGGTCTCCTGCATTGTAGGCAGATGCTTTACTGTCTGAGCCACCAGAAGCACCTTGAAAAGCAGATTTTCAGTGTGTAGTCTCTAGGCAGTCAAACCATGTTGTGCCTCCTCAAAGATGATTGATCTAAACACCAATGTGTGTTTTTGCATCAATGTCAAGGGAGGAGAACTCCATGGAATCTTCCCACCCTTTTGGTATTAAGTGACTATTCTTTATGCAGGCCTAGTGACTTGTCAAAGGGAATAACTCAGGTGCTTGATTTTCCAAATCTACTTACTTATTATTTGGAGGTAAACGGCTGGTTGGAAAGAAGGCTTCTTGACCCTTGTGGCTATTTCTATGGCCCGTGTGTAATATCCCCATAAAATGAACTTCCTGGCAAGACTTTAGTAAACACATTTCAACTAAATATAAAGATTTCATAAACCATGTTCTTAGTCCAACGTGCTAAGGGAGAATCACGGCTCCCAGGATGTCATTAATTTCATATTTAGCTCAGAATTTAAGAAGGAAAGACACATGTCTAATATGTAGCCATCTTATTCAGGTACAGAGACTACAAGCTAAGCGTTAAGATGACCAGTTCAGTCCAGGAGGCCAATAAAGCTGTGTGGTGAAGGACTTGAGATGTAGTAACCGGAGACCTAGTTTCTGGTCGGCTCTCTGGGATTTACTACCTAGAATAAATTATTAAACCACTCCGTGCCTCATTTTCCTCATCTGTAAAAATGAAGATTATGACAGTATTCATATTCACCTTGCAGAACTGTTGTGAAGATGAACAGTTTCCATGTAATACCCTTGGCAACTTACGGGTAGTGCTCCTTTGTCCTATTCTTGGAGACTGCACACCAAGCTAATGTCATTTTTATTTATTGTTTGTTTTTAGGCAGAAGTCTTTTGGGTGCCTCAATCTTTTTTTTTTTTTTTTTTTGGTTTGTTTGTTTTTTAATTGAAGAATAGTTGCTTTAAAATGATATGTTAGTTTTTTGCTCTACAACAACATGAATCAGCTTCGTGTGTGTGTACTAAGTCGCCTCAGTCGTGTCTGACCCCGTGGACTGTAGCCCACTAGGCTTCTCTGTCCATGCGATTCTCCAGGCAATAATACTGGAGTGGGGAAAAAAAGAATACAAAAAAGAATACTGGAGTGGGTTGCCATGCCCTCCTCCGGGGGATCTTCCTAACCCAGAGATTGAACCCGTGTCTCTTCTGTCTCCTGCATTGGCAGGTGGGATCTTTATCCCTAGCACCACTGGGAGTCAGCTCTAAGTGTATGTATATCCCCTCCCTCTTGAGCCTCCTTCCCACAGCACCCACCTCCTACCCCTCAAGGTCATCACGGAGCACCAAGCTGATCTCCCTACGCTATACAGCAGCTTCCCACTAGCTCTTTATTTTATACAGAATAGAGTCTATATGTCAATGCTGCTTTCTCAATTTGTCCCACTTTCTCCTTCCACTGTGTCCACAAGCATGCCCCAATCTTAAGACTGGATAATAATCAAGCAATTAGTTCAAGAAATGTGCCATACTCTGATGTCTTCACACATCCCCAACATACAAGTGTCTGGCTATTTGCTCTTAGTAATTACCTCCAGTATAGGCCTGTTATTCAGGCCTATAAAAAGACAGGAGCCCTCTCAGCAGAGACCCCCCCCACGCCCCCCCACCCCCCCATGTAGTCAGTTACAATCCCAGAGGAACTGAAGCCAGCATTCATGATGGACATGGCCTTGGCCATATCCTCAAGCTACCTACATGGTGATGAGCTCCTTACTCATTAGGTGAGTTGTCCTAACAGGGCAATAATCTCAGAGAGCCGTCAACACTTTTGATAAAGAGAATCTGTGGTTGCGCTTTTACTTTTCTTCTGCAGATGAATTCTCAGGAATATCAGAAACCACCATTGGACATAACACATGTATTAGACTGAAAAGATGCACAACAGGAGAGTTGCGAGTTAAGGTTTATTTGGGGGCAAAAAGGAGGACTGCAGCCAGGGAGACGGTACCTCAGATAGCTCTGAGGGACTGCTCCAAAGAGGCAGTGGGGAAAGGTCAATATATATGATTTTGGTGAAGGGGGTGTTCAGTACAACCAAGCGCTTACTTTACAAAAGGTTTTCTGATAGTCTCGAGAAGCTGATGTCACCATGAAGGAATTTAGGTGATTTTCTAGATATGAAGAGGTGCAAGGATTGGAATCATGAAATCAGTTCCTGAAAATATCTAACTATCTAAAGACCAGTTCCACCAGTTTCCCTGGAGCAGAGTGCCTGACTCTGCATCCTGAATTCTGCTCGGGGTGTGGAAGGTCAGCAGCTGCAGCAGCACAGGGTTCAGTCTCCGCAGAGGCAAATGGCAAATGTCCTTGCTGTTGTTCAGCCAGTGGAAAATGCTCTTGGCAAGTGCCAACTTACAGTTGACACATACTAATGGAAATAATTTGGTTATTTTACCATCCCTCTTCTGTACCTCTTCGTCCAAGGCACTGTATTACACAGAAAGGCTGAAGGCAGACAGTGTTCATATTTAGATTTCTCTTAGCTTTAAGCTGGACCAGTTACTTGCAACTAAGAGAGTGATGTCCTGTCAGCACCATTCTCATCTTGTTCCCTGATAAGCATAAGGGTGTGCATCTTGTCACTTATTTTTTATTACTGTGCTGGATGAAACCATTCCTCTGCCTACTGTCCATCTATCATCAAATATTTATCTAGAGTATCTCAAGTACTCTAAACCATAACATTGATTTGTGGCTGTTTGAAATTTCTTTTAAGGCTGCTGACAAATTACAAAAATTGCCTGACATATCTGTCTTAAAGGAGAGTACTGAACAACAAAAAAATTAGTTGATGTCTTGTTTGAAATTGAATACATATACATGCATAAGTAATGACGTCTGTACTCAGTTCTTTTAAAAAAAAATTGCTACATAGCTTTTTGTGGATTAGGTGTTTAAATTTGACTTTAAGCACCAAATTTCAGAATAAAAGCATTATTTCCAAAGGAAGTAGATACATTACCGTACTGAATTAACTTGGGAACTTCTACTTCTTGATAAGTTACAGTGGCCTCTGGCCAACCAGTGCTTCTTAGAAAACAATGTGAATGTGAAAGTTGCTCAGTTGTGTCCGACTCCTTGCGACCCCAAGACCTGTACAGTCCATGGAATTCTCCAGGCCAGAATACTGGAGTGGGGGCCTTTCCCTTCTCCAGGGGATCTTCCCAACTCAGGGATCAAACCCAGGTCTCCCGCATTGCAGGCAGATTCTTTACCAGCTGAGCCCCAAGGGAAGCCCTAGAAAACAATAGAAAAGCCAAATATAAACAGAATCTGAAACATACCTAATTTGGAGAAATCAAAGAGCTTCCAAGAAAACCAAGGCTTATACAGCAAGTGAACTGTGAAGTAGTGAGCCAGCATTCTACTGTCTACCCTTCCCTTCAGGAAATTTGCCAATTCTGGGGTTGTAGTGAAAAGCTGAGAAACCAGGCAGAAGATCATACATTGGAAGCTATGCACTCAGCCCTGAATTGTGGGCTTCCCACGTGGTGCTAGTGGTAAAGGACCCACCTGCCAATGCAGAAGATGTAAGAAACACAGGTTTCATCCATGGGTCGCCTGGAGGAAGGCATGGCCCCCCACTCCAGTATTCTTACCTGGAGAATCCCATGGACAGAGGAGCCTGGCAGGCTATACTCCCTCAGGTCACAAAAAGCCCTGAATTGGAGAAATGAGACTTGTCCCATCTCAAGCTGCCTATCACAGATGAGGATGAACCTTATCTAGAAGTTACCATCATCCATTTTTTCTCTTATTGTTCATACTTAACATCTGTAATTTAACTTAAAATCACTGAATACACTAAGAAATAGGACTAGGCGAAAAATGGAAAGCAGTAACAATCCAAAGAATGACTAGATTACGGATGTTACTGAAATTGGAGTTTGGTCTGCAGCCAAGCAGTAGCAGCTTTCTTTAGATGAAGCTAGCTCTCAAGTTCTCCATTGTCCCTCTCTCTTTTGTCTTACTCCTGGCTTGATCCATTAAATTACATTATTTATGCTGTAGGCATTTGGGTTTACAACTGCTGCTTCACAGCAAGGAGTATATCTGTTTTATTCTTAGATAATTGATCTTCCAGCCACCACCATATGGATTTGCACACAAAGGTGAGGAAACGTTACTGACAATCCATCTTTCAGATGTTTTTTGCTTAATCGTTTTTGAAGAATGACTGTTATGGTCTTATGTTTTCTTTTTGCATAGGAGGATGAGAAGAGGGGTTTACAGTGTAAATCTTGATATAAACAGAAATGCTTGATTTTTATTTTTTTATCGGTTTCTGAGCTTTTTCTTGCGATGGAAAAACATATCATGAGTGGGTACAGGGAGGAAAAAAGAGAAAAAGCAAGTTCAGACAGGCTTAAATAAAATTACAGTTGGCCTGTGAGTGGCTTTCTGGGAATGTGCAATGTGCATTTTTGACATGGACTGCTCACATCTCTCTCAAATGATAAAGGATCAGAAATGGGATAGGCCTTTGTAAACCAGTGTCAGCTTGCTCTCTGTTCCAAGTGAAGAGCTATTACTTCAAGTTCCAATTTTTTATTTATTTTTTCAGACAAAGGAGGATAGCCTCCCACTCGCATAGTGTCCTTTCTTTGAAGAACAAGTGCTTCTTAAAGCAGCAGACCAGGATCATCCAGAATAGGAATTCAGAAGCAGAGCGAGGGTACAGGTTACCCTAAGTGCTTTGGAATCACAGTGCTCTAGAGTGGCTTTCAAAGTGTGATCTCAAAACTAGCATTTGGCATCGCCTGTGGTCTTGTTAACAGTGCAAATGTGCGGGCTGCACTGAGATCTAGTGCACTGCCGTCTCTGGAGATGGTTCTCAGGAGACTGTTTGAATCAGCTCTCTAAGTGATACTTAAGTGCTTTATATTTGAGAACCGCTGCTTTAGACCATTGGTGATAATCCAGACGTAGTCACTACATAGGGCCAGGATACCTAAGGCCCATCCCTGGTGACACTGTTGTGACCGTATCCAGAAAATGTTGCACTATTCATTTATCTATGTTCTAATCTAATGGAGTTAGGTTCTTTGGGAGGTCTCTCCACTATCAGAAAAATCATATGATCTTTCTCATATATTAGAGGGGGTTAAAAAACAAGAC
Source organism: Capra hircus (assembly GCF_001704415.2). Lineage (NCBI taxonomy): Eukaryota > Metazoa > Chordata > Mammalia > Artiodactyla > Bovidae > Capra > Capra hircus. Next base: position 40,867,273 of record NC_030829.1, read on the forward strand.
AGTTGAGTCTGATTTTGCATTTCCTATAGACCATTCCTTCACCAATCACAAGAAGTTATCTTTAAAGATAACTGTGTAAATAAAGACTATGTAAAAAATCTTTATTACTTTGGAAGATGAATCAGGCACCTCAACTAGATAATAAAGCAATCTGGCATTGTGAGAAATTCGTATCTCTTTTGAAAAAAGGGAGAATCACATTCCTTTAAAAGTGACTTGGAGGGAAAAACACGACCTAAAATGGCAGATAAGAATAGTGGTACTTGGAGAATACAGCTTTTAGAGGGACAATGGATACTTGGGACAGGAAGTCAAACTTCTAAAGGCATCCCTGGGTGTATCATAAAAGGTATTTTTTTAAAAAAAATAAGTGTTATGTATTGATATTTATAAATGCATATACTTTATATATACATATAGAATCAGTGTTACATAGTATTATCTTGTAAATTCTTGGTCTAAGATTTCCAACAGTGATTCAACCATGACCTCGTTATTTTAACCAATTTCAATGTGGCTATTTTGAAAAGTATGTCTCTGTGTTGTGATCTCCACGGGTTAAGTGATTTTTTTTTCCCCCTGTGCTCTCTAAGGTACACAAACAGAGTGGCACAGTTGTTTAAGAAGTTTGAGATAAGGGTCTTAAAGATCTTGTTGTTTTCTCCAGCCCACTTTTTAAATGATTCAATAAACCATTGTTAAGTGCACACTCTTCCTCCAATAAAATATTCAAGAAGAGTATCTGTATGGATTCTTTAGACATTGCTAGCCATTTTTACATCTTCCTTGGAAGCTCAGAAGGTAAAGAATGTGCCATTTTTGGTAACCTGTACATTTTTGTTAACATACAGTTTGGTGAGTTAACTCCTCCTGTTGGCTGTTCCGTTAGAGACAAGTGACTTGGTCAAACTTATTAGTAGCATGATCTAGAAGGAATCTGAAGAGGATAAAACTAGAGTTTGAGTTCATCAGTGATTCAACAGATGTTGATGAAATATTCAGAATTACGTTCTTTCAGTGTAATATTGCCCTTTTTTCTTGCATTATTCTGCTTTTCTACCAGCTCCGTTATGTAAAGACAGTGATATCATCTGCTTCTACCTTGTCGGACTTTGAAAGGACTCTAAGAACAAAACAACAGGAACAACAACAAAAGATGAACTTACAGATTTCCAAGAAAAGATGATTTCATAAAACTGGTTGTTAACGTCTTAGATGTTTACAGTATGTTGCTCTTTCTGGGTTGCAGTTTACTAGAGTGTCAGAATCATAATCCACTGTAAACACTAAAGCACCTTAAGTGATAAATACAATGTATCACCCTCTATTACTTGCACTTAGGTTCATTTTCACCAGTTGAACAACTGGAGAGAGATACTAATAGTGTTTTATGAAAGAACTTGAGTCAATGAAAATACCCTGAAATGAGACATTCTAGAGATTTTTTGCCCTATTGAATATTGTAGAAACAGTGAGAAAGTCAAGAGAGAAACTACTGTAGATCTGTATACATTTTATTTATTTGATAACATTTTGAGATTCTATGAGCTATGTAGTTTGAACTGAGAATTTGTCATAAACAAATTCACATTCCCTATGACTATTGGCAGGATTTTTTAAATCTTTAACAATTAAAAATTTGCCATACATTCACATGAATCAGCCGTGGGTGTACATGTGTCCCCCATCCTGAACCCCTCTCCCACCTCCCTCCCCATCCCATCCCTCAGGGTCATCCCAGCGCACCAGCCCTGAGTTTAAAAAAAAAACAAACATTTTTTAATTAAAAAAACATTATTTTTAATTTTGGCTGTGCTGCATGGATTGCAGGATCCCAGTTCCCCAGCCAGGGATTGTACCTGGGTCGTGGCAACGAAAGTGCTGCGTCCTAACCACTGGATGACCAGGAAACTTCCTGGGCAGGGTTTTTAGGTTTAGCTTTCTCATGACTGGGCTCTCCTGGTAGCTCAGCTGGCAAAGAACCTGCGTGCAGTGCAGGAGACATTGGTTCGATTCCTGGGTCAGGAAGACCCCCTGGAGAAGGGGTGGGCTACCCACTCCAGTATTCTTAGGCTTCTTCTCTGGTGGCTCAGATGGTTAAGAATCTGCCTGCAATGCGCGAGACCTGGGTTTGATCCCTGGATTGGGAAGATCCCCTGAAGAAGGGAACAGCTACCCACTCCAGGATTCTTGCCTGGAAAATTCCGTGGACAGAGGAGCCTGCCAGGCTACAGTTCATGGGATTGCAGAGTCGGACACAACTGAGTGACTTTCACTTTCTCATGACAGAATAGCTATTGTACATTTCTCATAGGAATGCTGATAGAATTAACTCATGATGCAAGTAAAGTTATAGGCATGGGATATGGCACACAGTAAATATTCAATATATGGTCTCTTATTATTTAGTATATTTTTGTTATATGCCATATGCCTAATTTGACATGTCTAAGGTTTATTTAAAAAATTAAAATGGCTGTTGTATAAATGATTTCATTTATATGTCATCTTCTACATAGAGACAGGCAGCCGGATATTCAAAATCGAATGACTTGGAAATGCAGAAAGCCCAGTTGCCCCTCGACTGGGAGAAAACCTAACCGTGGTGGAGTAAATACCAGAATCTAGTCTGGAATTTGAATCGGGAGGAGAAGCAGATCCAGGGCAGTGAGTTGTTACTGGCACCACTGAGAGAAACTTAGGAACCATTTGATTATTTAAGAAATTTTTGACTTGTTAATGAATAATGCTATTAATTCTATTGTCTATAAAATGAGACTCAAGGGACAAGGTCACATTTGAACTTGCAGGGCTTTGAACATGAGTGTGAAGAGTTGTGGGGCTCCGGATGTACAAGCAGGGGTGAGAGTACCTTAGCGAGTGATGGGGATTAGTAAAGGACTTAAACAATAGATCTTAAAAGTGCCCACCCCACCCCAGCCCCACCCACGAAAGAAATTGTTCTTATGTGACATGAAGAAAGTGGTTCATGCTAGGGTGGCAGTAATTTTGCAGTATATAGGTGTATCAAATCAACACACTGTGCCCCTTAACCTTATCGTTGTTAAATGTCAAATATATGTTAACAAAGCTGATGGGGGACCAGGGCAGACCATGGGTTTAGGAGATTGACAGCCTCTTGTTTGGTGCCTGAATATTTAGTTTGCTGTTTGATAGCAAGCAGACAGATGGCCTCTCTGAGTATCATGAGCTTCATCTATAAAATGAGGATAAGATTTCCATTCAACTGGGAGGGTTACTCATTGATTACCTGAGATGAGGCATGTAATCAGCAAGCACAGTGTCTGGCACACAGTGAACTCAACGCCAGTACTGACGATGGTGATGTCTTGTGCTGGACAGAGAGTAAGGGTTCAGTAAATTTCAGCCAAATGAATGATTAATGGAGCATTCCTCTTTTTTTCTCTAAGTTAAGTGGCTGACAGGAAGCCTTCCTAAAGACATATAGAATTTTATAACTTAATGGAGTGTGTATTTATGGCTTGGATGTATTATATAATCACTTTCCTTTTATTGCAAATCTGCCCAGCTTCTTTCTGCCTAAATGACATCAGTATCCATATTAAGAAATATCCTTGCCTGGCTCCAACAGTCTTGCCCACATGTCTGTCTGAGATTTACTGATACCAGCTATTGATCAACGGCATCTGTGATGAGTTTTTAAGGTAGATGATCATCTCAATTTGTTTGTTACTTTGCAAATTTTCAAGAAAGCTGTACCAAATTGGAGGTTTTAATGGGCTTCATTTGTGAACTTGGGGCAGACATGGATGTCATCAAAAATAAAATCCAATATGAAAATACAAAAGAGATATACATTAGATGTTCTACTTCATTTATTCTTGGGGGGAAAAGTTTACTTTTCCTGGTTTTTGGTCATTTCCATTCACAGGATAGCATTCTTCAAAGTAGGTGAGTAGTTAAAAGAATTTCAAGCCAAAAATGCTTTTTGTAGACATCAGGCAAACATTTTTTGAAGATGATTAACTCTTAAAAATCCATACTCTTTAGGAAAAGGAATAAACTTTTAGTCGAATTAATTTCAATATGAAATACTTCAGAGGTGAAAATGCATATCTTTTGATTCAGATCTATGAAGATGAACAAAGTAGGTTGATTGGAATGTACTCCATGAAGGTAGTGTTTTGATTATTTTCTAATGTCTTTTTTTTTTTCACTTCTGTATTCCCAGGACCTATGACAGTGCCTGGCATATAGTAGGTATGAAAACAGATTTGTTGATTAGATTGTTGAATGGAAGCAACTCAGTCTGGCTTTTTGTCTCCACTCTGAAAAGGAAACAGAGGAAAGTCTAGGCTTTTATGTGCTTATCAGGCACTAGCCTTCTTGCTTCCTCACTTACACAGATGAAATGTTTACTTTGGTACTTCAGCAGGCATATGCATCTTTCTTCATAAACCAAGCTGGTGGTAAGAAAAAAAAAAGCACATTTAAAAAAATAATTACATCATCTTATATAATTCCCCAATACTACATCAACTCCTGGATAACATCAGGGGATTGTGAAAAACTGCCTTGCCAACATACCTAAATTTTTCATTTAAAAATCAACTCGACTAACACTCAGTCATTTACAGTTTAGACTCCCTGGAAATGTCAGTGGCTGTATTTGCATACTTTATCCATTTAAAATGTTCTTAGAGGAAGGGAAGGTTTTGGTTTGTAGTTACTTTTCATGAGGCTTTGGCCAAAGGCTGGTATGAACTGGACAGCTTACATTTCGGCACAGACCACAGAGGAAAACGTGTGCTGACGGCTTGCCGCTGGCACTGTCATCTCTGCTCTGACTGATGGATAAGGGGTGGTCCTGTGATGCATTACTGCTTTCCTCCTGCAGCATCCATCCTGTGTGGTCAGTATAGTTTAGCCATGCACTGTGTAAATTACCTTTACCACAGCCTAGAAAAGGAGGGATACTATTGTAACCCCAGATTTGTTTGTTTGAAGGTGATATAAAATAAACTGGAAAAGAAAACCTCTGATAGATGTTACAGATGAGAAAAACATTGTTACAAATGATGTCTCTCCTTTGGTTTAACTATGAATGTTGTAGTTAGTACAATGTTGTTTCAAAACTGACACCACAAAGTGTAAAAACTATGATTGGGGGATGGGTGGGAGTGGGTAAGGAATTGAAGAGAGAGCTTTTATTTAATGAGATGGAGCAATCTGCTGCAAAATGTTTAAAATAATTAACAGGCAAAATACAGGAGTAAATTGAAGAGAAATTATTCTTTCTGATATCTCTTTGGGGTGCAGCATGCATTTATCTAGAGCATTGCTGGTATAAGTCTGTCAAAGCAATAAAGAAAATGGTTCGAAAAGACAGTTTGAATTTATTATTAAAACCCGAAATGGTGACTAATGTACATCAGGCAGCACGTCCAGCGACAGATAAATGTGGCCGCATCAGTCCAGACAGCCTTTTGGAGTACTAGAGGGGCATGATAATTCTCGCCCTCGTGGGTCAGATTGATGTACACCTTGAGATTACTTCATATGCACCCCCACAAGTCCTCACCCCAGAGGATGGAGGGAGGAGGAAAGGGAGAGAATATGTCAAAAAGAGAAAGACAGAGCTGTGGATCCTTGTATTCTTGCTGAGTATTTTAACTCACCTGTTCTTTCAAAGTGACTATACGCATATATATTTTCATTGAAGTTTTGCTGTCAATAGTGACCTGGAAGAGAAAATACTTCTTCTGCAGCTGCTGAGAGGGAGAGAGTGGGGATGCAGCACTGAAGGTTTCCCAGAGGGAAATGGAAATACTAAGAGAAAGAGAGAGTACAGAAGAGGTGTGCGATAGCCACCAGCCGTCACTTAAACTGTTGTTGACAATTCTTCTGGTGTGTGTTTCAGTCTCTCTTGACCTTATGTTTTGAGTGAGAAACAAACGTGAAGCATTTTTTAAGAAACATTATCAAATATAAATGAGTATATGGCAAAATCTAAGATGTTAGGTGGCAAAATCTAAGAATGCAGATTGTATAGCGGGGAAACATTGTAATTTGATTGTATCTCAAGTTCTTCCCCAAGTAGAACTCCATGAGTTATATGAGCCTGGGGCTCTCTTTCTGCAAAAGACTTGTCTTAAGGATTCCACGACTCTTCTCAATTGTTGAGTTATGAAAATTAGAAGTTTGTTTGTAAAGTGGCCTGCACTCTAATCACATCTTGCTTATAAAGTATTGATAAGCTGTCCTCAAAGGGTTTTTTAAAGAGTTTCTGTGTTAAGGCAAAAATGTCAAAGGGATATTTAGCCACTGTTTTGCTTTGTGCTCCATTTTTATCTTTATCCCATCAACATATTATGGTTCATGTGGGATAGCTATAGTACCTTGTTAACCTAAAGAATTATCTATACAGATAATCCACATATTATTATATAGAATCCATGTGTACTCCATATTAATACATTAGTATATAACCAAACCTATCTGGATACAGGGCTTCCCAGGTAACTCAGTGGTAAAGAACCCACTTGCCAACGCGAGAGACGTAGGTTTGAACTCTGGGTTGGGAAGATCTCTGAAGTAGGAAATGGCAACCCACTCGAGTGTTCTTGTTTGGGAAATTCCATGGACAGAGGAACCTGGAGGGCTACAGTCCGCAGGGTCGCAAAGAGTCAGACGTAACTTAGTGACTAAACAACAAACAACAATATGGATACATGTTCACACGTGCCCCCCCCCCCCAGCTCTTTCCTTTTCTTTGATAATTGTGACAACTATCTACATTTTTCTCTGGGATCTAGACTGGGGTCAGCAGTCATGTTCTGAACACCTGCAATGTGTCAGGACCTACAGTCAGCTCCAAGAATTAAAACTGAGGGCCCTGCCTTCAAGGAGCTGGAGTAGAAAGATACTGATATACATACAAAGGGGTTTACTCTTCCCCTAACAGGAGTAGGCAAGGGGCCCTGGATGCATGAATGGACCAGTGGTTCATTTTGTCTCAGGGTGGATGTGAAAATGTGCTAAGAGAAGACTGAGCTGGCATTAGAGAGTCAGTAAGTGATCACTGGAGGGGGAGTTTGAGAACCAAGGCGTAGGAGGGAAAGGCTTAGGAGATGAGAAGGTACTTTGAAATGACAGCTCTGCCATTGACTGGGTGGGTGGCCTCAGGCAGGCTATTTTGCTTGGCTGAGCCTTTTTCTGTCACTAATAAAATGATAAATAGTTTAAAATAATTAATACACTAAAACCACGTTAGTTCATTTTTAAGAAAGTGTGGGAAGTGTTGAAATGAGTTGGTGACTGAGGGGTCTTTGCCAAAAGATGAGGCCAGTACAACAGGCAGATAAACCAGGCCAAGGAGATCAGAACTGATTTGATAGATGGGGGATGGGGGGAGCAAACAGAGGTTTTTAAGTTCAGAGAGCTTCCACACTCCTATATTGTGTTACTTGTTAATCAGTTTGTCAGGAAAAATAAATAGAACAAATGAAACAGTAAATTCTCAGGCCAACATCATAAGGGGGAATTAGGGAGCAAGAGTGTTGGATGCAGGGGACAGCGTGAAATTAATGTTAATTTAATTTTAATCAAGAGGTTGAGTAAGAGAGGAAAAGCAAAAGGAGATGTATTCAAGAAAACCAAGACCGAGAAAAAGGAACAGTCTTAACTTCAGAGTAGTTGATTATTGCTGCCCTGAAGCCCACTGCCCTTGAAACTATTGGCTTAATCTCAAAGGATGAAAACTTCTGGTAGTGACAGAAGGAGATCTTTGATTAGCAGAGTACATCAAAACCTTTTATGGATGTAATCCCACAATGTTCAGTAAAAGCTCCAAGTCATCAAATAGTCAGTGACTATTTTCTAAGCTTGATGGAGATAAGTGCAGGAAGCAGAAACATAAAAAAATAGCAGATGAGATTTACAAAAATACGGTGAAGAGCAAAGTGCACTGATTGGGGAGCTCATGATGTAAAAGAATAAAATGCAATCTTCTTAGTTAATGTGATTTGTAAAAATAACAGTACAAGCAGACAGCTTTAGGGGGAGGCGGAAAAACCAAAAACTCAGCTTGTAAGCCACAAGAAGCCAGAGCATAATGAGGTTCACTCTGTAAGAATCAAGTTTACCCAGAAGTAAGACATACCAAATAAGAAGTGTGCTATATTTAGACCCTGTGAGGTGGAAATCAGAAATAGGTTTCTATATTAAACTTCTCTTGCTCTTTTCTGAGCAAGAAGAACACTGACATTTGTTTAGAAAATCGCTTCTGTGTTTCAACCATGGTGCCAAGGGATAATATGTGGCAATTATGGGGAAAAAGAATCATTTTTAGACACCTCACTAAATCGGTTTGTCACTGTGTTAGTCATTGGGATGTGACAGTATCATTGTATCCTTCCACCTCTGCGGACCTCTGTTTGTTTTGCAAGCCTGCAGGTGGGGGTGGCTCTGCTCATGTGTCTTGTGTTGACACCAGGATGAAAACTTCACGGTTGCACCTCTGAAGTGTATTTTTCTCACGGTGGTCAGAGGCTCCCAGAGGAACAGGGTAGAAACTTCCTAGGGTGTAAACTTAGGGATGTTGCACTGTGTTCCATTTGGGGCCCATGTAAGTCACATACCGAGGCCAGCGTCAAAGCCCAGAGAGGTAAGCTTCTCTCATGGGTGTCAGGGAAAGGAAAAGGATGCTTGCTCAACAGTAACCTCATCTGAGCTTCCCTGGTGGCTCAGTCGATGAAGAATCTGCCTGTCAATGCAGGAGATGCCGGTTCAGTCCCTGGGTCAGGAAGATGTCCCGGGGGAGGAAACGGCAACCCACTCCAGGTTTCTTGCCTGGGAGATCGCATGGACAGAGGAGTTCGGTGGGTCGCAGAGTCAGACACGACTGAGCTACTAAACAAAAAAAACCCCTCACTTTCTCGGCCTTTTGGTGCCTGTACTTCCACACCTGTACATGGATGTCATGATGATGACCTTAGCAAGTTGTGGGGATCATGTGTCTGAAGTCACATCTAAGTGTTCTCGACGTCTGAACCTTTTTATTCTCTCTTCTTGACCTTCTGACCCGCATCCCTAGCATCTCTGATTTGTAAGTTCTGTTCTGCTCTCCCTCGTCCACTGAAGAGTGTTATCAAAGTGTGTCCATCACTGTCTGATACACATCAGTCCGACAGGAGCAGGTTGCTGCCTGGAGGTGCTGTTGTCTGGGCCCTGCTGTTTTCTCTGCCCGTCTATCTGGCAAAGCCAACTAGAACCTTCACCCCTCGTTTCCCCATCCCCTACAGGATCTCAAGTTACTGTGCCTGCTGACTCCCTACCTCCTTCCTGCTTTTGTTTCTGTTAATTTTATCTGCATATTCAGCCCCTTCTCTTCTTTCAGACTTTCTATACACAGTTTTTGTATGCTCCAGTATTGATCAGCACATATCCACTTTTAGGCCTTTGATTTTCTTCTGATTCTGATTCTGATTCTCAAAGAAATCAATGAGGGTTTGTTGCTTTTTTTTTTTTAAAGTTCCTAAGGAAAGACATTAAAAAAATTTTTCAACTGATGTCTTCTGGTTTCTTTCTCATAAATTAGAACCAATCAGAAATTTTAGGAATGTCACGTCCCCAGTATTTGGCAGAAAATAAAATTGTATCATTGAGAGATTTTTCAGCTTCAGGAAAAAAAAAAAAAAAAAGATCTTCAACTATTTACTTCTGGGGCAAATGGGCTAACTGAAAATTGTCAGGCATATCCAATTACTTCATTCTTTCCCTTTATAACAAAAGAATTTCAGTGATATTCCACTGGGTATTTTCTTTGGGTGGCATCTTATGAGTGGAATGATACTAAAACCTACCCCCTTCCTCCCATGGGAAAATTGTAACCATTCAGAAGAAGAACTGATTTCAGTAATGACTCATGTGTCCCAAGGGGAATCTCTTGTTAAGAGTAACCTCAGACACACAGGGGCATCTTTGCTTCAAACAGATTTTTGCTGAGTTGAAGCATGCCCATTACCTTAGGCCTTTCACGTTCCTCTCTGTTGGTCCTCCCTTCTGCTCCCAAGTTTAAGTTTTATCCACTTCTCAGGTTCTTTCCCAGTGTTTATCATAGCATTTAGTAGTCAGTGTTCAGGGAGACAAGGGTAAACAAGCAGAGTTATTAACGCTCTCCAAAAGTTTACAAGTTGAATGGTGCCTCAAAACACGCTCTGATGGAGTTACTATGCAAGACATCAGTCGAGGTCACCTTGATAGTTTAATAAAGGAACTTAGAAAAAAGCATATTGAAGACCTTGGTAAGCTTTCAATCCTGATTGACAGGGAAACTGGTCCTGTTGCCAATATTCTAGGTAATAATTACAGCAGTCTTCATTTATTGGATTCCTTTTCATCCTCACAATAAATGTTATCTTCCCCAGTAATCAGATAGGAAGCTGAGGCCCAGACACATTAAAAAATATTATGTGGCCAATGCTGTTAAGTGACAGAGCTGAGACTTGAAATTTACATGTGTGGACTTTTAAGAGCCCATCAGAGGCAATGCTAGTTCCATTACCTTTTTAAATACCTCTACTTGTAAATACTTAGAGATTTTGAAATAGGCTTTGGATAAACCAGGAAAAAGGCCAGACCAGTAGTACAGTAGTAATAAGAGTCTAAATCCCACTGGGAATAGAAAACAAGGCTTAAATGTGAATTGTGATTATTAAAAGCCAGCAGAACGTGGCCAGTCATTGGTTCTAATCATGCAAAGGGGAGAGAGGGTGAGTCTCCCAGGGATGCTTGCAGACAAAATGCTGGGCAGATGGAGCTGTTGTGAACATGGCAACCCGTGTAATAGGAGGACCGACTCTGAGCAAGAGGCAGATGGGGCAATAACAAGACATATTTGGACCCATCTAATAAGGAGTTTGGTGGCCACATGAAGCTGGCCGTCAAGCAATGGGAAAAATAAGACTTGGACCTAAGAGGGAAGAATAGTTCAGAGATCTGGAGGTAGCTACATATGGATGGTTATTAAAATGATTCAACTAGATGTGATAAGTTTGGAGAATTGAGAGACAAAAGAAAAACAATGTACAGCTAGGTGTTAGCTAAAGACCATGAGTCAGCAGAGGAGACTGTGGAAGGCAGAGGAAAACAGGGAATGTGGTAGGTTGGATTTCTATCACTGTGTAATAACTTAGTGGCTTGAAAGAACCCACATTTGATATGTCATAATTTTCATGGGCTGGAATCGGGCATCTGTTACCTGGAGCCTCTGCTAAGGGCCCCTCAAGGCTGAAATTAAGGTGTCAGCTCTCTGTGTTCTGATCTGGACATGTGATTAAGGGAAGATCCACTTCCAAACTCCCGCATGTTCATATCCTTGAAGTTGTAGGGCTGACTTCTCCATTATCCCATTAGCTGTTGGATAGTAACCACTCATAGCTCCTAGAAGATGTTCTCAGGTCTTTGCCAAAAGGCCTTCTTCTTACACCCTCTTACTACATGGAAGTTTATTTTTATCATGGGATGCAGCCAATTTTTTCTTTAGACTTACATATTTTTTTATGTCTGGAAGGGCCCAGACTTTAAGAACTTATCTCATTAGGCCAGGTCCACCCAACAAAACCTCCCGTTTGATTAACTCGAAGTTAACTCATTTGGGGGTCTGTCTTACACCTGCAGAATCCCTTCTTTGTCCTATGACGTAGCCTCATTTCAGGAGTGAATGACTTCATATCAGAGTCCTGCCCGTGATTATGGGTTATATACAGCAGAGGTGGGTTTCCTGGGGACATCTTAGAAATGTCCTTCCCCCAGAGCAGGAAGCACAGTCTGGCAAAGAAGTTTCCTTTTTGACAGACCACTGAGTTCCAAGAGATGAACGTTTGAGTAAGAAAGTCCTTTGCTTCTAGGAGTCATGACAGTGACTGAGCATAGCATGGTGAGCTCTCTTTAATATTCTAGAGAGATGAGAGGATGCTGACTGATTAAAAAAGGATGTTGGTGTATACACTACTGTGTATGAAGTGATGTGAACCTGCTGTATAGCACGGGGAGCCCTACTCAGTGCTCTGTGGTGATCTCAATGCGAAGGAAACCTAAGAAAGATAGAGGGGAATATATGTATCTGTATAGCTGATTCATTCTGCTATGTAGCAGAAACCAACACGCGGTAAAGCAACTATACTAAAAATAAGAATAATTTAGGGGGAGGGGAATGTTGGATTTTGGTGTTAAGCTTTCTGTAGTGCACTGAGCAGAGTGGTGGGGACTAGGCTCAGGTTTTGAGTGGCAGGGAAATGAAGGATCATGAACAAGTAATATGTACATGCATATACGAGTCTTGGAAAGTTTATCCTTGAGTAGAGGAAGACAGTATACTTACAGGGGATTAACATAGTCAGTTCAGTCTCTCAGTCGTGTCCGACTCTTTGTGACCCTCTGAACCGCAGCACGCCAGGCCTCCCTGTCCATCACCAACTCCCGGAGCCTACCCAAACTCATGTCCATTGAGTCGGTGATGCCATCCAATCATCTCATCCTCTGTCATCCCCGTCTCCTCCTGCCCTCAATCTTTCCCAGCATCAGGGTCTTTTCCAATGAGTCAACTCTTCACATCAGGTGGCCAAAGTACTGGAGTTTCAGCTTCAACATCAGACCTTCCAATGAACACCCAGGACTGACCTCCTTTAGGATGGACTGGTTGGATCTCCTTGCAGTCCAAGGGACTCTCAAGAGTCTTCTCCAACACCACAGTTCAAAAGCATCAATTCTTCAGCACTCAAGTTTCTTTATAGTCCAACTCTCACATCCATACATGACTACTGGAAAACCCGTAGCTTTGACTAGATGAACCTTTGTTGGCAAAGTAATGTCTCTGCTTTTTAATATGCTGTCTAGGTTGGTCATAACTTTCCTTCCAAAGAGTAAGTGTCTTTTAATTTCATGGCTGCAATCACCATCTGCAGTGATTTTGGAGCCCCCCAATATAAAGTCTCTCACTGTTTCCACTGTTTTCCCATCTATTTGCCATGAAGTGATGGGACCAGATGCCATGATCTTCGTTTTCTGAATGTTGAGCTTTAAGCCAACTTTTTCACTCTCTTCTTTCAGTTTCATCAAGAGGCTCTTTAGTTCTTCTTCGCTTTTTGCCATAAGGGTGGTGTCATCTGCATATCTGAGGTTATTGATACTTCTCCCAGCAATTTTGATTCCAGCCTGTGCTTCCTCCAGCCCAGAGTTTCTCATGATGTCCTCTGCATAGAAGTTAAATAAGCAGGGTGACAATATACAGCCTTGACGTACTCCTTTTCCTATTTGGAACCAGTCTGTTGTTCCATGTCCAGTTCTAACTGTTGCTTCGTGACCTGCATATAGGTTTCTCAAGAGGCAGGTCAGGTGGTCTGGTATTCCCATCCCTTTCAGAATTTTCCATAGTTGATTAACATAGTAGAGGGCCAGTTATCACTTCTATTTTTTAGCATGTTTGTAGCCGCAGGGAAATAATCAGTGGAATGGGGAGAATGAACACTCGTGTTTTCTCACCTTACTCGAATTCTACTTGAGTCTCCTAAAATTCAGCACTTTAGGAAACTTCAGAGTGATAGGTATCTTTCTCTTCTCTTAGTAGTATTTTTCTCTTATTTAACAGACGGTTGCATGACACTTATCGTGTGCCTGTCCTTACTTGTAAACACTTGGCAAGTGTCAACTCACAATGCGTAACAGGCCCCAGGTCAGTGAGCTTGTAAATAGTAGAGTGAGGATTCAGTCCCAGAACCCCTGGGCCTAACCATTGCACTGTCAGTCACAGTCTTTTGTGCATGGTTCTCTTGGCCATTCCCCGTGGCATGCCTTGCGACACCCTTGTCATTGTTACTGTTCTACTGGGAATCCTTCTTCATTCTCTGCATCAGTCCTCCAGCCAGATGGTAAGCTCCTGGAAGGCACAGGACAAGGCTCCACACTGCCCTTCCTCCTTCACGGCATCTTAAACGTAACAGATGCCAATAAATACGTATTGATTTGACTTAAGCTAGGATCCTATCATTTACTTTACGTCCTCATTTCCTTTAATCTCTATTGATTATAAAATTAATGGGGTGGTATGTAATTTGGATTTAACTACTTAGCCTGTAACTGTAATTTTATGACTTTCAACATCATGATAAATCTGTGACCTCTTTTCAGGAGTTTCTTGCTTTATAAAATAGACTTCACCTAATTAAAAAATAAAAGAGAGAGAATGAGCATATCATAGTTCTGAGAACCATTATCAGTAAGGGAAAGGAGATGATTGCCTGTGGCTTCTTGGATTGTGTTTTAATCCCCAAATGATGGAGGTGTGTCGTAGGAGAGCACCATGGACTTGAGTCAATGTTACTGAACATTGGAGAGGAAAATTAGTCAACTTTGGCAGAAGTCGTGTCATTCTTTTACCCCCTTGCTGGTATTGCTGGTATTTTCTTTGCTGTTTTTAAGCAATTAAAGAAAATAGTTGCTTTTCTGATGGCACCAATCACAGGTAATAATGGAGCTGAATGGCTGTTTCTGTCTTCACGGACCCACTGCAGGGTAACACTTTCCATCCCTTAGTGTCCGAGGGTGCTTCAGATAACTGGAATCGGCCCTGATGGAGATGTGGCTTTCTGCTTTTAAAATGTTTGTTCATTTATTCGCCTCCCTAGGGTCTTAGTTGGGGCATGCAAGATCTTTATATCATGTGGAATCTTCCACTGCAGTGTGGGCACTCTCTGGTTGTGCTGTGCAGGCTCAGTAGTTGAGCTCACGGGCTTAGTTGCTCCATGGCGTGTGGGATCATAATTTTCCCACCAGGGATCAAGCCCATGTCCCCTGCATTGCAAGGCAAGTTTTTAACCACTGGGCCATCAGGAAAGTCCCCCATTCCACTTTTTAATCCATGTGTTTCTCCCACATAGGAAAAGAAAGCCAGTGAAGGATGTCCATCCTTGCCCACTTGTATCTGAGAACGTCCCTTAATTTGCCCCTTGCCTATTACAAAACTATCTGCTGCAATGTTAGGAGGGAGAGGGAAGATAGGATTAAAATTACTTTTTGATTTATTTATGAATGCAAAAGGTGATTACTGATGAAAACTTCTGAGCCCAGGAATCAGTTATTTTTGGTTTGATCACCTAGAGGCACTGCAGGAAAAAAAAACCCAAAAAACAAAAAACCCATTGCTAGAAATGACACTCCTCAGGGGGATTCGATTTTACAGTGTTTTTTTTTTCCCCCTTCAGAATGCTACATAACAAGTTACTCCTCTGTGTTCTTCTTCAAAGTACTTGTACATGAAGTACACATCAAGGTACTTATCCCCCACTGACTCTAGCTACCTTTGATCAACAGCAAAGAGAAGAGGGCTGATTTTATTGTATTTTTTTCCCATGTATTTGTACGTATTTGTGCACTGTCTGTGTGTGCATATATGCACAATGTGAGTGAGTGCGTAAATATGAGTGGGTCAGAGAGCAAGAGACTTTGACTGATTTGAAACCAAAGCTTTTCGGCTTTGGGAAATTTATTTTTTTTTTTTATTTTTTTTTTATTTTTTATTTATTTATTTTTTTTTTAATTTTAAAATCTTAAATTCTTACATGCGTTCCCAAACATGAACCCCCCTCCCACCTCCCTCCCCACAACATCTCTCTGGGTCATCCCCATGCACCTGCCCCAAGCAAGCTGCACCCTACGTCAGACATGGACTGGCGATTCAATTCTTACATGACAGTATACATGTTAGAATTCCCATTCTCCCAAATCGTCCCACCCTCTCCCTCTCCCTCTGAGTCCAAAAGTCCGTTATACACATCTGTGTCTTTTTTCCTGTCTTGCATACAGGGTCGTCATTGCCATCTTCCTAAATTCCATATATATGTGTTAGTATACTGTATTGGTGTTTTTCTTTCTGGCTTACTTCACTCTGTATAATTGGCTCCAGTTTCATCCATCTCATCAGAACTGATTCAAATGAATTCTTTTTAACGGCTGAGTAATACTCCATTGTGTATATGTACCACAGCTTTCTTATCCATTCATCTGCTGATGGACATCTAGGTTGTTTCCATGTCCTGGCTATTATAAACAGTGCTGCGATGAACATTGGGGTACATGTGTCTCTTTCAATTCTGGTTTCCTCCGTGTGTATGCCCAGAAGTGGGATTGCTGGGTCATAAGGTAGTTCTATTTGCAATTTTTTAAGGAATCTCCACACTGTTCTCCATAGTGGCTGTACTAGTTTGCATTCCCACCAACAGTGTAGGAGGGTTCCCTTTTCTCCACACCCTCTCCAGCATTTATTGCTTGCAGATTTTTGGATCGCAGCCATTCTGACTGGTGTGAAGTGGTACCTCATTGTGGTTTTGATTTGCATTTCTCTAATAATGAATGATGTTGAGCATCTTTTCATGTGTTTGTTAGCCATCCGTATGTCTTCTTTGGAGAAATGTCTATTTAGTTCTTTGGCCCATTTTTTGATTGGGTCGTTTATTTTTCTGGAATTGAGCTGCAGAAGTTGCTTGTATATTTTTGAGATTAGTTGTTTGTCAGTTGTTTCATTTGCTATTATTTTCTCCCATTCAGAAGGCTGTCTTTTCACCTTGCTTATATTTTCCTTTGTTGTACAGAAGCTTTTAATTTTAATTAGATCCCATTAGTTTATTTTTGCTTTTATTTCCAGAATTCTGGGAGGTGGATCATAGAGGATCCTGCTGTGATTTATGTCTGAGAGTGTTTTGCCTATGTTCTCCTCTAGGAGTTTTATAGTTTCTGATCTTACATTTAGATCTTTAATCCATTTTGAGTTTATTTTTGTGTACGGTGTTAGAAAGTGATCTAGTTTCATTCTTTTACAAGTGGTTGACCAGTTTTCCCAGCACCACTTGTTAAAGAGATTGTCTTTACTCCATTGTATATTCTTGCCTTCTTTGTCAAAGATAAGGTGTCCATATGTGTGTGGATTTATCTCTGGGCTTTCTATTTTGTTCCATTGATCTATATGTCTGTCTTTGTGCCAGTACCATACTGTCTTGATGACTGTGGCTTTGTAGTAGAGCCTGAAGTCAGGCAAGTTGATTCCTCCAGTTCCATTCTTCTTTCTCAAGATTGCTTTGGCTATTCGAGGTTTTTTGTGTTTCCATACAAATCTTGAAATTATTTGTTCTAGTTCTGTGAAAAATGTGGCTGGTAGCTTGACAGGGATTGCATTAAATTTGTAAATTGCTTTGGGTAGTATACTCATTTTCACTATATTGATTCTTCCGATCCATGAACATGGTATATTTCTCCATCTATTAGTGTCCTCTTTGATTTCTTTCATCAGTGTTTTATAGTTTTCTATATATAGGTCTTTAGTTTCTTTAGGTAGATAACCCATCACAAGCACAGAAATTGAAATGGTAATCAGAAATCTTCCAGCAAACAAAAGCCCAGGTCCAGACGGCTTCACAGCTGAATTCTACCAAAAATTTCGAGAAGAGCTAACACCTATCCTCCTCAAACTCTTCCAGAAAATTGCAGAGGAAGGTAAACTTCCAAACTCATTCTATGAGGCCACCATCACCCTAATACCAAAACCTGACAAAGATGTCACAAAAAAGGAAAACTACAGGCCAATATCACTGATGAACATAGATGCAAAAATCCTCAACAAAATTCTAGCAATCAGAATCCAACAACACATTAAAAAGATCATACACCATGACCAAGTGGGCTTTATCCCAGGGATGCAAGGATTCTTCAATATCCGCAAATCAATCAATGTAACTCACCACATTAACAAATTGAAAAATAAAAACCATATGATTATCTCAATAGATGCAGAGAAAGCCTTTGACAAAATTCAACATCCATTTATGATAAAAACTCTCCAGAAAGCAGGAATAGAAGGAACATACCTCAACATAATAAAAGCAATATATGACAAACCCACAGCAAACATTATCCTCAATGGTGAAAAATTGAAAGCATTCCCCCTAAAGTCAGGAACAAGACAAGGGTGTCCACTTTCACCGCTACTATTCAACATAGTTCTGGAAGTTTTGGCCACAGCAATCAGAGCAGAAAAAGAAATAAAAGGAATCCAAATTGGAAAAGAAGAAGTAAAACTCTCACTGTTTGCAGATGACATGATCCTCTACATGGAAAACCCTAAAGACTCCACCAGAAAATTACTAGACCTAATCAATGAATATAGTAAAGTTGCAGGATATAAAATCAACACACAGAAATCCCTTGCATTCCTATACACGAATAATGAGAAAGTAGAAAAAGAAATTAAGGAAACAATTCCATTCACCATTGCAACGAAAAGAATAAAATACTTGGGAAATTTAAAGATGATCAGATAAACAGAATAGTGAGGAGTTTCTTCCTTGAGCTTTGAAAGCTCTTCACAAAATACTTTTTGTTTACCTTTGTTCTCTGTATAATCATATTTATCTGCCTGCATCTAAAAGTTTCGAGATTGCCACAAGGTCATTTTTATAAATAATCTCAAGACATGCTTTCCGATATCACTGAGTTTCCACCCCCAACCCCCACCCCCAGCATGTTCTGTATTGAGAGACAATGTGGTATAATGATTAAGACCACCTACCCTCTGTTCATATCTTTTCTTACCACTGTGTGACTTTGGGTAAGTGCTTCAATTTCTTTGAGCCTTACAGTTCTCATCAGTAAAATGGTGATACAAAATAATAGTTACCCTTGAAGCATTATTACTAAACTGAAGAAGTGTTTTCTAAGGGTTCAGTATAGATACCTGGCACACAAATGGTTCCTTTCAAGAGTTTGCTCTCATTTTCTGTAATTATTGAAGAATAATTATAATGTCAGGGAGGAGTGCAGTGTAAGTTGTTACATATTTTAGGAGCAATTTTACTTTTTGGAAGGGATGAGGGATATGATTTTATGATGACATTAGGAAGATTATCCTTATGGAAATAATAGATATCGATGTTTGCTTATAAGAAGTTGATACGGGCTTTTCATTTTCTCACCCCACCCATGGAAATGCACAGTAATGTGGGATTTCAGGTGTGCTTATGGTCAGCTGCATGACTGGTTGGAGGAGGTGGGGTAGCCAGCTCCAGTAACTTTTGATCGCTATTTGCGGCATTGCCCTAACGCACTGCTGGTGGTGTCGTTCAGTTGCTCAGCTGTGTGCAACTCTGTGACCATAAGGACTGTATCATGCCACGCTCACCTGGCCTTCAGTATCTCCCAGAGTTTGCTCAGATTCATGTCCGTTGAGTTGATGATGCCATCCAACCATCTCATCCTCTGTTGCCTCCTTCTCCTTTTGCCTTCAATCTTTCCCAGCATCAGTTTCGTTTCCGTTGAGTCAGCTCTTTACATCAGGTAGCCAAAGTACTGGAGCTTCAGCATCAGTCCTTCCAATGAGTATTCAGGACTGATTTCCTTAAGGATTGACTGGCTGGATCTCCTTGGAGTCCAAGGGACTCTCAAGAGTCTTCTCCAACACCACAGTTCAAAAGCATCAATTCTTCAGTGCTCAGCCTTCTTTATGGTCCAACTGTCTCATTTGTACCTTAGTACTGGAAAAACCATAGTTTTGACTATACAGACCTTTGTTGGCAAATTGACTCTGCTTTTTAATACGCTGTCTAGGTTTGTCATAGCTTTCCTTCCAAAGAACAAGCGTCTTTTAACTTCTGGCTGCACTTGCCATCCACAGTGATTTTGGAGCCCAAGGAAATAAAATCTGTCACTGCTTCCACTTTCCCCCCTTCTATTTGTCATAAAGTGATGGCATTGGATACCATGATCTTACCTTTTTGAACACTTAGTTTTAAGCCAACTTTTTCACTCTCCTCTTTCACCCTCATTAAGAGGCTCTTTAGTTCCTCTTCACTTTCTGCCATTAGAGTGGTATCACTCTAAAGCACTGAGAGCTGTGTTAAACCTTAAAGCACATAAAGACTCAAGAATCTTGCATCTTAACCTTTAAGAGATTATTAGGAAGAGACATGTTCCTAAACACTTAGACTAATAGGTTAGGCTATTCTAATAACATGTCATTTTTAGGAAGTTCACAATATTTCATTAATCAGAGAAAAGCACTGATTTTCTTACTTTTTGGGGGTGATTGTATAAAGCATACTTTAGACACAGAGAGAGAGAGAGCTCACTCTATTCCTCGTTTTCTGTGATTAGTTCGATGTATTGGTTAGGATGTTTTGTGTCATGGGCAGAAGAGTTGAGAAAGTTTCATCTTAAGGGAATTTATTGGCTTGGGTCATTGGAAAGTTTAATGTAGTATGGCTTTCAGGATTGGTTGGTGGGCATCTCTGTGAAGTCACCTGGGTTTTCTCTGCTCTGCTGTGGAGAGTTTGCTTCATCTCGTACTGGCTCCTCATAACAATGGGATGCCTGCTCAGGGTAATTGAGGCCACATGTTGCCTTGTGCATGTCCAGAGAGATAAGAGCTTCTATTAACACATTCTGTTCTATTCTAGCCTTTCTCCTTTATAGTAAAATTAAGGCATTATAATGACTTTGAAGTTATGACACTGCCTGAAGCCTGCAGTTAAATTATTTAATGGTGGATTTCATTTCCAGAGACTAAAGAGGGCATTACAAAATATTTGTGTTAAAATGGGATCAGTCCGATAGGGCTGAGAGCTCTAAGGTAGAGTCTCAGAAGCCACTTTAAGGAATTTGGATGGCATCCTTAGGACAGTGAAAAACTATGGGGAAAGTTCAGTATGTGGAATCACATACGATTTTCATGCTTAAAAGGTCACCAAGGCTACTGTTTGGAGAAAAGACGAGACAGCAGAGTGGTGTATCTGAGACACCTCACTCTTTTTCTCCATTATGAAATGAAAGCCATTTTTGTGTCTGACTCCTCACCAGGGAAAGCCATGCTGATTTCAATCTTAGTTACCGTGGCTGTCTTTTAAGTTGCCCTTGAGTTTATGCAAATCACAATTGATCGTCCTTCAACAATAGCAACAACAAAAAACGGAGTGTTGTAAAGAACAAATATTGATTCTTTTAGGTATTTAGAATGTGATAAGATATGAGAGGAGCTTCAGAACCCTTAGAATAGTTATGAGAGGGAGCAGCTATGAAGGGTGTGCTTTATTGGGGAACATGCAGCTGTTTTATCTGAATGCGGCTTGATCGCAAGCCTTGCAGCACTGGCTATGGGACTTCTCAGAGTTAATGAATCTGTTGCTTATTCTCTCTTCACATGTCAGCCTTCTGTATTTACATCTTTGGGGTGTGTTTCTATACCACTGGTGTTTGGACTTTGGGTCATGTGATAAAGAATGAGAAGTACTTGTTCGTTTGGGCAGTCAAGTCAAAGAAAAGTGATACCACATCCATATAAGCAAGGGTAGGTAGATTAAGGTTTTAATGGAAAAAAGTATCTTCACCTTGCCTAAGAACTCTCAGAAAGTCATGTTGTTAATAGTCCTCCCTTTAAAGTGGATCTCTTATCTCTAAGCTTATTGCCACGACCTTGCTCCAGGCTGAAAGTACTTTTCCCGTGAAGTTTTGCCACAGCCTCTGAACTAGTTTCTCTGTTTCTCCTGAGATTTTTCTCACCCATAAGGAACAAAAGTTGTGCTCTCTCAATTCTCAGGGGTGAAGATGTGGGGATTTTAACAGAATGTCCTCCATTTCTAGTTATTCGACCTCAATATTTTCTTAAGTATTTGATTTTAGCTCCCAAACAAGCAAAGCCTAGCAAATAGACACTAATGGGAAAAAAAAAAAAAATTGGAAAAAGTTTAAAAACTAAAACTGGGGGGACTATGCCTGGTATTTTATTATAATACTCCTTCAATAATAATAAATAGCTTAATATGTCTATAGTAATAAATAGAATATATTATATAAAATAAATGAAATGATGCTTTGTTGTATCTGTCTGTATCATGATTTACCCCCTAAGCTGACATTTTTTAGTTCACAGGATGAAATTTAATATGTCATGATTTAACGGTGTTTTGCAAAAATAATTAAAATTTCTGGGTCTCACCATCTGAAACTGTCTGAAAACATCTGTGCTATTGGAATTGAACCCACTTATGCTAAAATGTTTATTGATTGGCCTAAATTCCATCCAGTCAATAAGTGAGATGACACTGGGAGCTGGAAGCAGCCTTCTCTAGAATGGGATTCAGAGCCCAGAGAGGGAGTGAGGTTAGATACAGTAAATCAGTGAAACCAGACCAACCCTGGCAGCTAAACAGTGGACGTGGAGCAAAACAGAATGTGGAGTTAAAGGCGCAAAAGTCAAAAGCCATAAAGCAAAGATAGATGGCAGTGGTAGAAACAAATGGGTCCCAAGCCACTGAGCGATATTTTTAAAATGCCAGTGAAGCAAAGCAGTTTTTCTAGCCATCACCTCACAACTGTCATCAGTCAAAGCTTTATTCTTCTTTTTGATAAAGGGGCAAAAAAAAAAAAAGGCTCGGGAGATGGGGAGAAATCTTAGTCCAGCAGGAAATAGAGAAGAAAAAGTTAGAGCTTCCAAAGCAAGAGGGGCAAGGAAGAGATAGGATGGTGACAGAGCATGGGGTGGAGGCAGGAGTATGGGAGTGGTTTGCCATCCCCCTCCAGGGGAGCATGTTTTGTCAGGACTCTCCCGTATGACCTGTCCTATACAGGGCATGGCACATAGCTTTACTGAGGGCGGGAGGAGAGGGGGGCGATAGAGAATGAGATGGTTGGATAGCATCACCGACTCAGTGGACATGGGAGACCATGAAGAACAGGGAGGCCTGGCGTGCTACAGTCCATGGAATCACAAAGACTCAGACACAACTTAGCGACTGAACAACAAAATGCTGTTTAGAATGCAGGAATATGTTGGCAGTTTGGCCCTATCATTTTAAATTAAAAACACATGTTGCCTTCGACATAATAGTCTTGTTTTTATGGATCTATTCCTATGCACACACACGTGTATACAGAAAGCCTCCTCTAAATCATCTCCTAATACATGATTTTTTCAGTTTTGGTTTTCTTACTGTGAAATAGAGGAGGGTTTGGGTGCATTCTGCCACCTAAATGCTGTTAAGTCTTTTAGTTGAGGTCACAAAATGTAATGAATAATTTACACGGATTAGCAATCTTTTCTAGCATTAATTGAAACAAGAGGTCCATTTGCGCCCCATAAAGTATAAACCTTGCCTGTTTTATTTATAAAGCAAATGCACATCTCAGGCACTCTGTCCTTTGTAGGGAAGACAGAGCATATTGGAAACTCTGAGTTGATCACATAGGAGTCCATAAAATGCTCAGGAGATTTTTGCGATGATGTCTGGCTGAGACCTTGTGAAAGGAGACAACCATGTAAATGAAGTCAACTTCACAGACCTCTGGGATCCATTACAGCTCAAGATGCTCTTAACACACAATTAGCCCGGACTGTTAATCACGCTTAACAGGTGTTGAGTAATGAGCTGAGACAGGGTGTCTGCTGTGACCACTTTCTTCTCTGACTTGGTTAGGCAAGCAAGTGCTGATCGGAACCCCACCCCACATCGACACTGAAATGTTATTCGGCATTATATATAAATATAATTTTTTTTCTTTGCTGTCATCAGTCTCTTGACCACTGAGTACTGTGACATTCACAATAAAAGCACGGAAGGAATCTGTCCAAAAGTCCCCAGGAGTGCTCTTAATTAGAATGCGTCTTCCTTGGTGTTCTTTGTTTTTTCTTTGCCTCTTTTCTCATTCCAGTCTGTATCTGATTTGTCAGTTAATTGCTAAGAGACAAATCCAAACATTTGTGAATAGCAGATAACTCAGTCCCAGCAAATGGACTGCTTCTGTGTCTGGGATCTCAGAGTGTCTGACCCATGGTGAAATACTTGACGCTTTTACAAATGTTCTCTGTGCTGCTGTGATGTAAGAGTTAGAGCCTTTGTGCTGTAAGTCCCCGCTCAGCTCGTTCTGTTGTTTTCCCCATGAATCCAGTGTTTTCCCATGAATCCAGTCTCCTTGGACAAAATGGAAAGGATATAGCCGTGATTTATCCTTTTATAACCTAACCCTCATCTTGGTTCCTCCTCCCTTCCATACCCCTGGAGACAGGTGGTGCTGATTCTGCCAAAGTTTTGGAAGAGTTGTATTTGCATATCAGTAGGATTTTCAGTAGAAGATTTATAGCTTTGTCCAATTAGGAGTTTTTTGGCTTTGGTTTTCAGCTAGTTGAATCATATTGTATCAGCTTTTTCAGGGAACAGTTTATGGAGTGTCTTCTTATTAGTGTATTTGGAATCATTTTGTTCTTTTTTACTAGCATGGTATCTAGAGTATAGATATGCCACAATTTATGTAGCTGCATTCATTGCTGATGAACTGATAGCTGTTTGCAGCTTTTCACACTTTAATGAATCTCTTTGTCCATGACTCCCTGGTTTGTGTGTGTAAAGACCACTGTTAAGTTGGGAAACTGATGAGCCACTTAGCCAAATCCAGCCCATTGCTGTTTCTGTGTGGCCCTCATGCTAACAATTGTTTTAACGTTTTTAAATACTTAAAAATGTCAAAAGATGAATAATATTTCTTGTTTTTACTTCCTATTTTTATTCATTGATTGAATATTTATTGGTAATTGGAGGATACCTACTGTACAATGTTGTGTTAGTTTCTGTCACACAGCAATGTGAATCAGCCATAAGTATACATGTATCCTATCCCACCCCCTCCATCCCTCCTCGCAAGGTCAGAGCACTGAGCTGAGCTTCTTATGCTGTGCAACTGCTTCCCACCAGCCGTCTATTTTATACATGGCAGTGTATACACCAGAGAAGGCGATGGCACCCCACTCCAGTGCTCTTGCCTGGAAAATCCCATGGACGGAGGAGCCTGGTGGGCTGCAGTCCATGGGGTCGCAAAGAGTCAGACACGACTGAGCGACTTCACTTTCACTTTCACTTATGGGGCACAATGGTATTTTGCTCTTCTGATTTGTTTTTGCCTTTTCTTGTTTCCAATACGATTGGTCATCTTTTCATGTTCCTTGGCCCTTTGCATTTCTTCTTCTCTATTTTTGTAACTGTATCACATGCCTCTTGGGGATCAAATTTAGTAACCAGTTTATTTTATTCTTACTTATTTTAATAAACAAGAAGTAAAGAATAACATTTATTGAACATCTCCTTATGTGCAAGGTACTATGTGGAGTGTTTCACAAATATTATATAATCATTATAACTATCTCTGGTAAGTATTGACATTATCTCATTTTATAGAATAAGGAGAGTAATGCTGCTGCTGCGAAGTCACTTCAGTCATGTCCAACTCTGTGTGACCCCATAGATAGCAGCCCACCAGGCTCCCCTGTCCCTGGGATTTTCTAGGCAAGAACACTGGAGTGGGTTGCCATTTCCTTCTCCAAAGGAGAGTAATACTCAGAGGTTAAATCACTTAAACCACACAGCTGATTCATGATTGAGACAGGCCTTTGTCTCCAGTCCCTCCCTTTGCTGTTAGACATCAGCTCTGAGTCCAGTGCAGGATAACTGTGTCAAGTGAAATGTGAGTGGCAAAACAATTCAAGTTAGCAGACTATTCATTTTCACGTTTCCAAGGATATTCCAAAGTCTCAAGACATAGTTAAATTTCTCTTGGATTTACAAATGTATTTCACATACTACTTTAAGAGGATCTGTGGGTGCCAGAAAATCACTTGTGATGGTTGTAGTTTCTCAGAGGTTTGCAATCATGAGTTCAGTGCAGTTGAAGTATCTATTACTGGAGTCGAAAGCTCCAATTTGCATCTTGGGTCCCTAACTTATTTGCTGCCTGGTCTTGGATGCTATTTTGCCTTGCTTGGTCCCATTTTCTTCATTGCTTGGTTAAATATGAATAATACAGCTGTTAAAGATTAAAGGAGATGCTTTTGAGAAGTGATCAGCACAATACCTGGCACATCAGTTCAGTTCAGTTGATCAGTCATGTCCGATTCTTTGTGACCCCATGGACTGCATCACACCAGGCTTCCCTGTCCATCACCAACTTCCAGAGTTTACTCAAACTCATGTCCATCGAGTCGGTGATGCCATCCAACCATCTCATCCTCTGTTGGCCCCTTCTCCTCCCGCCTTCAATCTTTCCCAGCATCAGGGGCGTTTCCAGTGAGTCAGTTCTCCACATCAGGTGGCCTAAGTATTGGAGTTTCAGATTCAGCATCAGTCCTTCCAATGAATATTCAGGACTGATTTCCTTTAGGATGGACTGGTTGGACCTCCTTGCTTTCCAAGGGTCTCTTAAGAGTCTTCTGCAACACCACAGGGCAAAAGCATCAGTTCTTTGGTGCTCAGCTTTCTTTATAGTCCAACTATCACATCCATACATGACCACTGGAAAACCATAGCTTTGACTAGATGGACCTTTGTTGGCAAAATGATGTCTCTGCTTTTTAATATGCTGTCTAGGTTGGTCGTAACTTTCCTTCCAAGGAGCAAGTGTCTTTTAATTTCATGACTGTGAATACACCATCTGCAGTGATTTTGCAACCCCCCAAAATACAGTCTGTCACTGTTTCCATTGTTTCCCCATCTATTTGCCATGAAGTGATGGGACCAGATGCCTGATTTTAGTTTTCTGAAGGTTGAGTTTTAAGCCGACTTTTTCCCTCTCCTCCTTCACTGTCATCAAGTGGCTCTTTAGTTCCTCTTCACTTTCTGCCATAAGGGTGGTGTCATCTGCATATCTAAGGTTATTGATATTTCTTCTGGAATCTTGATTCCAGCTTGTGCTTCATCCAGTCCAGCATTTCTCATGATGTACTCTGCATAGAAGTTAAATAAGCAGGGTGACGATATACAGCCTTGACGTACCCCTTTCCCGATTTGGAACCAGTCATTGTTCCATGTCCAGTTCGAACTGTTGCTTCTTGACCTGCATACAGATTTCTCAGGAGGCAGATACTAATCCTTCAATAACAACTGCATCTCTTTCAAAGGTGTAAAATATAATCCATCTGAGTTTTGCCTTTTATGGGTATCCTGGCCCTAAAAGGTTTGGTTGGTTTCTCACCAACTGTAATTCAGAGTTTACCAATGTCAGAATGTCTGAGAATATCTATTAAAATGCAGATTCCTGGGCTTCATTCTTATGATTTAATTATCAAATGCTGAGGATGCTCTTGGAAATATAACCAATTTAACAAATTTCCCAGATCGTTTGGGGTAGACTGAAGTTTGAGAACTACCAGAATGTCAAAATTCTGGGGGCTTTCTATTTTTTAAAGTGCTAATTTTTAAATTAGCATTTAAATTATTTTAAAGGATTAGATTATCCTCCTTTGAAAGCCTGTTAAATATTTCAAACCATCTGAAGTCAAGGGTATGTTCTTTATATGTAACTTCAATTCCTCTGACAATAATCGGAAGATCACATCCTCTTCTTTCAGGAGAAATGCCATCTTTGCCATAATCCTTATAATGTCACCCTCTGAACTCCTTTATCTTCTCTATTAAATACGCTCTGATAGCATCAAGGGTTTTGGATGATAGATGATATATTAATTTAGTAGCTTTGTAGAGTTGGTTCTTTGTATTTCCTGGTCAGTTTTCTTATAGATTCTTAGCTTAGAAGAGGGTCATAGAGTCCGTCCTTTTAGAAAGGAGAACAGTCCTTATTGTCTTGATCATCTAGACTGAGTCAAAGTCTTCAACAATGTATTAATTTGGCACTCGTACTGTCAGCAAGCATTTGTAAGGACATCTACAGTCTGCCACGTCTCCCAACCTTTGTTCCTACACCATGTTCTGAACCACTTCTCACTGTTTCCTAGTGCAATGACATCACTGTCAGCATCACCCAGTAGCTTATTATAAATGCAAATTATCTGCACAACTCCAGAGCCAGTGAATCAGAAACATGGAGAAAACTAGAGTAGCAATCTAGTTTCACACCTTCTCGATGATTCTGATGCATGCTCAAGCCTCAGAAACAGCTGGGTCCCAGAGTCTAGTCTAAGGTATTTCCTTATCACCTGGTCTAAATCTGTCTCTTGCTGGTCCACCCACCTGCCTTGCCAATTTTTAGCTTTGCACCCAGTTTTTTTTCCTTTATAGTCCATCATGATTTATATTTACATATATTTTTCTATTTTACTGGAAATTCATCTGTTTCCTGAATTAGATCATAAGCTTTGTAATTACTAAAACCATACCTATTTTCTTCACCAACATATCCCCTAGCACATAGCACAGCAGCTGGCATGTGGTTGTTGTTCACTCACTAAGTCATGTCTGACTCTTTGTGACTCCATGGACTGCAGCATGCCAGGCTTCCCTATCCTTCACTGTCTCCCAGAGTTTGTTCAAACCCATGTCCATTGAGTCAGTGATGCCATCTAACCATCTCATCCTCTGTCGTCCCCTTCTCCTCTTGCCTTCATTCTTTCCCAGCATCAGGGTCTTTTCCAGTGAGTCAGCTCTTTACGTCAGGTAGCCAAAGTATTGGAGCGTCAACTTCAGCATCAGTCCTTCCAATGACTATTCAGGGTTGATTTCCTTTAGGATTGACTGGTTTGATCTCCTTGTACTCCAAGGGACTCTCTAGAGTCTTCTCCAGCACCACAATTCCAAAGCATGTGGTAGATATTAGATAAATATTTAAGCAAAAGGATGAGTGAATGATTGGTTAATGAAGTCAATGAGATTATATTTATTATCTGCATTTTTTGCTTGTATTTTTGTTATTTATGTAGACAACCATACACTACTAGTTTCATAACTAATTTGTAAGAATAATTTACTTGCTACACACACACACTCTCTGCTTCCTGCATCCAGCTTGCTCTGCAACTTTCAAATCCATTGGCAATGTATTTTCAGTTTCAGGAGAGACTGTTCATTTCACTTGACATGCACTTGCTGAGGAACTAAGATGCTCATGTCAGGGTCAGGCAACCAGTACTGGAGTTGGCATGATACTTCTTGACTAAGATTGCTAATTGCATTGGCCTAGCACCTCCAGTGTTCTGAGCCACTCTCACTGTGAGGGTTAAAATCAGGAAAGCTATTCCACAGCTCTGCTTTTCCTTCCCTCAGTGTGTCTTACCCCTCTCTCCCCCTTTATCCCTCCCGTCCCGTGTCTGGCTCTCCTTCTCTTTCATTTCTCACTCACTCACAAAGTCCTTGAATTTATTAACTCCATGATGGTTTTCTGGTCTTTTTGATAGGTTTCCCCTCTGATTAGTCCTTCAGATCTTCTCTAAAAGGGCTGGTGAAAATCATTTGTCGCATATAGCTGAAAGAACTTAAGAGACTTCTAGAAGTGGACTTTGTCCTTTTATCATTATCATCAGCAAGTCTAGGAGTTAGATGTGGTTTTTAATCTCAGCTCAGTCCCTTCTTAGGTAAGAAAGTTTGAGTTCAGTTCTTAGCATTCCTGAGCCAGAGATTGCCCACGTGTAAAATGGAGAGAAGAAAAAACAAAAAACCTTCCTGGTGTGGGCTGTGAGAATGAATGAAGTGAGATTTTTGGTTTACCCAGCTTGTTGGTTCTCACTGGATGGTCCTCACCACTGAAATATGTTGGGTACGGTCCCCATGAACTTGAAAGAGACTAGGAAAGCTGCAGAGGGAGGGGGATTTGTAACATGCTACATTAAAAATTAAAATTTAAATCATGGCAGACAGAAAGGAGATGCAGATTGTGTATCTCTTAGGGACCTAAATATGAAAGTAGTCTTATTTTCCTGTCCTCATTTACTATTGAGAAAAGTACCTGCTAATTATTATCAAGAATGCAGACTAATAGGTGCCCCTTTCCCCCCTCCTCATGGTTCTTCTTAAATAAATGATAATACACTGCCCTCCTTTTATTTTGATGAACATGCCTGACTAACATACTCAAAGTGATGATAACACCAGTGAAAAGGCTTTCCTTCAAAATAATAAATATAAAACTACCCTTGAAAAATATTTAAAATATGCTTTCCAACTTCACTTTTCTAAGGCATCATCCAGGAGTTTTCCAGCAGGGAAAACTTTTCACATCTTTTGGGAAATTGTTTCCACTAGCGATTTTAGCATTGTCAAGTAAATCCAGCTCAAGTGTATTTATGGCAGGAATTTATACCTTTTATATTTTACCCCAAATTATAAAATGTGTGAAGTTTGCTGAAAGCACTTTCTTTTTCACAATGACCATCTGGCACATTTTTTGTAACCTAATCTAAAACATGACTTTTAAGTTTTTACCTTGCCAATCACGAATAAACCAACACCCTCCCTGTCATTTGCATTATGCAGGAAATAAACAACATTCAGCTGGAAAGACACAATCCAGAAAGATCAGCCAATACATCGCCAGTAGTTCCAGAATTACAATATACATAGTAATTAGCAGTGACTGTATGAACCCTTCAGTGTTTGGCAGTTGCTTAATATTTTCATAAATGGCTCTGTTCCTTGGGAGTCTGCACTCCCCAGTTTAGTAGTAGGATTATTGTCCTTCTGGACACATTAAGTGGATTACTTTCTTAGAGGAGAAAAGATTATGAAAAATAATATGCCTTTTTTCCTCCTGTAGCAGATGCTGGTTTCTCTAATTTCCAGGTTGAAATAAGAAATAAGATAAGCTTTCCTTCTTAACTGGGAGGCAAAATGTCTTATTGAAAAGACTGGGGAAAATTAATTCATCAGACTTCACTAATTTAAGAATTTTCTGATTCGTAAAGAATATTGACATCAAAATCTTGTAATCCAGGTCACTTTGGAACTGAGATCATTGTACGCTGGTGCAGGTGAAAGTCCTTTATGTGTGTATAACACACGTAACATAAAGCCTTAGATATATGTATGAGAGGTTAATGCTCTCCCCAGTTCTCATTGACTTTTGAACTTTTCCTTTCTAACTCAGAATCCTACAACCATTGGTCAACCCGAAGGTACATGTATTTTGCATAGACTTAAAAATGTAAATATTTTGTCCTTTTACTTGATATAGGAATAAGAAAGATCTTGGATTGCTCTGTGTGTTTGCAGGGAGTCACTAAGTAAGCAGAATGTTTATGAGAAGAGAAGCAAACCTATATGTATGTACATACGTACATACACATCCAGGAAAAAACCTGAAGTAGTTTGGTTTTGCATAGGAATATCTAGGATGCTAAATGAGTTGCATTATTGTGAAAAAGGAAGATTAAAGTTGTTTTGATGGTAATATGTTTCTTTTAATTAGTTTTAATTAGTTCTAATATATATATATTAGATTCTAGATTCTAATATATATATTAGATTCTAATATATATACATCTATACATATATATAAAGAGAAAGTGGAGGCTGGTGGCTCAGATGGTATAGAATCTGCCTGCAATGCGGAAAACCCAGGTTTGATCCCTGGGTCAGGAAGATCACTTGGAGAAGGGCGTGGCAACCCACTCCAGTATTCTTGCCCACTGAAGCCTGGTGGGCTACAGTCCATGGGGTCGCAAAGAGTTGGACACTACTGAGCAACTAACACTTTCACTATATATATATATATATATATATATATACACATATATATATATGTATATGTATATATTGGGTTGGCTGAAAAATTCGTTCAGGTTTTTCCAAGATATTATGAAAAACCCAAAGGAACTTTTTGGCCAACCCAATATAAACATCTTAAATAACATTTGAAAAGTCATCTTCGTGTCCTGTTCAATAAATTTCCAGGGAAATTACTTAACTCATTAACTATCTTGCATTTATAAAATAAAATGAAGAATATACTGTTCATCCTACATATGAAAATTCAATTCTAACTTTTAATACAATGCTGTGAAAAGTGACTAATGTATATTTTGAGTAGTTATCCATAAGGTGTTATCTGCTTATGTCAATTATCTTCAAAGTGAAAAAAGCAGTTTGAACACATTGTAAGCTTATCTTTTGCCAATCAAAGTATGTTAAACCATTCCTTGCAGTACTTTTATCCACAATAAGACCTTAAGAGAATCTATGGATACTTGCTTGGATAGAATGAGATTAACCTATTAGGTTGGTACAAATGTAGTTGCAGTTTTGGACTGTGAATTTTAAATCATTATAACTTGGCTCAACCATATCTTTATTAATCAAAATAGGAACCATTACAATCAACACATTTTTGCCAATGAGAAGTAAGTTTGTTGATTCCTTTGGCATAAAAATCCATGCTTCAGGATTCCACAAACCCTTGGAAAGCATTTTCTGCTCCTATTGATTGTGAACGCATTTTCCCTGAAAAAAGTTGTCAAAATGCCTTAAGTGTAGTTGTCTGGCAAGAGGTCAGGTGAATATGGTGGATGAGGCAAGACTTCATAGCCCAATTGGTTCAAGTGGTGAAGCACTGGTTTTGAGACGCGCTGTCGGTGGTGCTGTGGAAAAGAATCAGGCCCATTCTGTTGACCAATGCTGGCTGCAGGTGTTGCAGTTTTCAGTGCATCTAATCAATTTCTGGAGCATACTTATCAGATGTAATGGTTTGGCTGCGAGTCAGAAAGCTGTAGTGGATCAGACGGGCAGCAGACCACCAAACAGTGACCACGACTTGTTTTGCTATAAGTTTGGCTTTAGGCAGGGCTTAGGAGCTTCTTGTCGGTCCAACCACTGAACTGGTTGTCACTGGTTGTCATATAAAATCCACTTTTTGTTGCACATCACAATCTGACTGAGAAATGATTCGTTGTTGTATATTAAAAAAAAAAAGGACACTAAAAAATGATGACGTTTTCATTTTGCGGTCACCTCATGAGGCATCCACTTATTGAGCTTTTTCACCTTTCTAATTTGCTTCAAATGCCGAATGACCATAGAATGGTTGACATTGAGCCGTTTGGCGGCAGCTTGTGTAGTTGTAAGAGGATCGGTCTCAACGATCCCCTCAACTGGTCGTTGTCAACTTCTGTTGGCCATCCACTGTGCTCATCTTCAAGCTTCTCATGTCCTTTGCAAACTTCTTGAACCACCATTGCACTGAATGTCTGTTAGCAGCTCCTGAGCCAAGTGCATTGCTGATGTTGCAAATTGTCTCTGTTGCTTTATGACCCATTTTGAACTCAAATAAAAATATCACTCAAATTTGGTTTTTGTCAAACATTGTTTCCCTGGTCTAAAATAAATATTTAAAAAAGAGCAAGTAATAAGTCATTAGCAAAAAGAAACATAAAGTGAGAAATGTGCCTTAAAATGATGTGAACATAACCACATTTATTTAAGAATATACTCCAATATCAAATGGCAAATCCAACAGGCAAAACCGCAATTACTTTTGCACCAAGTTAATAACGTCAGTCTTGTAACTGTACCTGCTATAACCAACTGATTTTTTTTATTCCTTCTCCTCTTTCCTTGCTGGCTTTGTGTTCTTTGATACTCTGAATTCTAGAGGTGCTTACAAATTCAGAATTACCTGCCATCTTTTGCCAAAAAAAAGTAATCTTATTTCTTAATTTTCTTTACAGTAAAGAAATCATTCCTGTTTGCTTCTTGGTGGTGAAAAGTGTCACCTAGATTGAGCAGGAGTGCGTAAGGTCTGCTTGTCTGTGTCTCTAGATGCAGTTGCTAAATAGCCGCAGAAACCTTGACTTCACTTTTCCTATTTAATTTTACCTATGCTTTCAGCTAAACAGAAACAGACCCGGTATTCTGAATTAGCCTGTTTTGTTTCTATTCCTATACACTTTGCTTCTTGTCAGAATTATGAGCATTGAAATCGCATTTTTGTTGTTAAGGTTTTGTGTTTGCTCGATTTCCCCGTTATTTAAAGTTGAATGGTTTTTGTTATTGAAGTTGAAGGATTTTTTTCTAATCTTGCTCTATGTCAGCTTGTAAGTCTTCAAACAGATGAGGTGCGTACCTGTTTGCTTTTGGAAGTACAGCAAATATTCCTTATACTTTAAAACTACATTCAGGAGAAGACCTAAAGTTCTCAGTTGCTCAGTCATGCCTGGCTTTTTGGGACACCGTGAATTGTAGCCTGCCAGGCTCCCCTGTCCATGGAATTCTCCAGGCAAGAATGCTGGAATGGGTTGCCATTTCCTTCTCCAGGGGATCTTTCTGACTCAGAGATCACACCCTGCTTTCTGGATCTCCTGCACTGGCAGGTGGATTCTTTACCACTAGCGCCACCTGGGAAGTCCATAAAACAGTTGAGTTTTGCATAGGAATACTTAGGGGTGCTAAATGAGTTGCTTCCCTGGTGGCTCAGTTGGTAAAGAATCTGCCTGCAATGCAGGAGCCCAGGTTCGACCCCTAGGTCAGGAAGATCCCCTGGAGAAGGAAATGGCAACCCATTCCAGTACTCCCTTGCCTGGAGAATTCCATGAAAAGAGGACTTGGGCAGGCTACAGTCCATGGGATCCCAAAGAGCTGGACATGATTGTGCAATGAACTTTCACTTGCAAATGAGTTGCATTGTTGTGAAAAAGGAAGATTTAGCATTGCTAATATTCTGTTTCTCTCTTATTTATTTCCGTTGGAAAATAACTTTCTCCCAAGGAAGGATGACTAGATGAATTACTGAAAGCCAGAATATGGTCTGCTTTTTAAAACAGCGAGTAAGTTATAACTAGATCACTGGGGTCTTAGGCAGTGGTTGTTACAGGATTAGGTAAAAACTAACTTCCTATGTGATACAAACTTTTCAGCATATGTAGTTTTTCATTATAAACACTCAGAGTCCAAGGTTACAAACTGACTGTTATTTATTAAAGCAAATCTTTCAATTTGTATATAGATCATTGCCACCTTCAGTAAACTGAATTATGCAAATATTCAATTGGAGAACTTGGAAAGTACAAATTTGTCTAAATTTGTCTTGCTTTAGACCACATCTTTCTCTCTAAACAAAGGATTATGATTACTGTAGAACTCTTATTTGCAATAGCCCTTGGGTCAACAATTTCTTTAGTTAGTTTTTCACTAACTGCTCTGAAATTAATGGCTAGTGATTTTAATTATAATTTTAATCAAGAGAGACTAAAAGAACTTGAAACTTATTTAATTTTCTAATATATGCTATCATATTTAATCTTTATAAGAATCCAATGAAGTAGGTATTCTGTTTTACAGAGGAGAAAATTGCACCTCAAGAACACAATAAGATGCACTGTTGAGGTTTGAATTCAGAAAGCATGACTTCAGACTTGAGATTCATGTATTTGCTTGGCCAAAAAGCTTGTTCTGGTTTTTCTGTGACACGGAAAAACCTGAACAAACTTTCTGGTCAACCCAATATTTAATCTCTGAGATATATAGGTTATTGTTTTTATCTGCTGAAGGATATGCATTCTTTAACCTATGGCAAGTAACTTCTAAATACTCTCAGGAAAGACATTTGGGACCATTTAAAACAACTGGACATGGAACAACAGACTGGTTCCAAATAGGAAAAGGAGTACATCAGGGCTGTATATTGTCACCCTGCTTATTTAACTTATATGCAGAGTACATCATGAGAAATGCTGGGCTGGAGGAAGCACAGGCTGGAATCAAGATTGCTGGGAGAAATATCAATAACCTCAGATATGCAGATAACACCACCCTTATGGCATAAAGTGAAGAAGAACTAAAGAGCCTCTTGATGAAAGTGGAAAAGGAGAAAGAAAAAGTTAAAGCTTAAAGCTCAGCATTCAGAAAACTAAGATCACGGCAGCCGGTTCCATCACTTCATGGGAAATAGATGGGGAAACAGTGGAACAGTGAGAGACTTTAATTTTGGGGGCTCCAAAATCACTGCAGATGGTGACTGCAGCCATGAAATTAAAAGATGCTTACTCCTTGGAAGGAAAGTTATGACCAACCTAGACAGCATATTAAAAAACAGAGACACTACTTTGCCAACAAAAGTCCGTCTAGTCAAGGCTATGGTTTTTCCTGTAGTCATGTATGGATGTGAGAGTTGGACTATAACGAAAGCTGAGCAAAGAAGAATTGATGCTTTTGTACTGTGATGTTGGAGAAGACTCTTGAGAGTCCCTTGGACTGCAAGGAGATCCAACCAGTGCATCCTAAAGGAGATCAGTCCTGGGTGTTCATTGGAAGGACTGATGTTGAAGCTGAAACTCCAATACTTTGGCCACCTGATGTGGAGAGCTGACTCATTTGAAAAGACCCTGATGCTGGGAGGGATTGGGGGCAGGAGGAGAAGGGGAGGACAGAGTATGAGATGGTTGGATGGCATCACTGACTCAATGGGCATGGGTTTGGGTAGACTCCAGGAGCTGGTGATGGACAGGGAGGCCTGGCGTCCTGCGGTTCATGGGGTCACAAAGAGTCAGACATGACTGAATGACTGAACTGAACTGAAAAAAAATGTTCATCCCCAGGAATGGAAATCAATCTTTCCTTTGAGGCAGATGCCAAGATAGAACTGCATCAATGCCAGAGTTTTGATACTAATATTAATATTATAAAAATACTATTTTTGCTAATTTCTGTAGTGTCAACTTTACTGTTAGCTCTTAGGAAATACTCAATTGATAAATAAATGACAAACTTGGCTCAAATTACTGACCTTCATTTTCTACTGTCGATTATTCCTAGCCTAACCCCTTATCACCCCTGGTTCTCTCCCTGACTGTCTCTCTCCATCTCCCTCATTTCATTCCTCCCATGCCTTTGCCAGGACTTTCTTGCTTTCCTCTTTTTCCTCACTTTCTGTCATTTATCTTTCAAGATCCTCAAATCTCATTCTATTTGTTCATTTCTTTTGCCTGTGATTTCTTGCCAAATTGGATTTCACATGTAATGAACTTCTGGGACATCTGTATTCTTTTTTTTTTTTTGTATTCTTAAGTATTATGAATGTAAGTAGTTGTTCTAGAGGGTACCTAGCAGGCAAATGTGGCTTGAGAGTTGGGGGAGGGGACCTAGGATGGGGCTTTTTTGTTTCCAATAGTGGTATCCTCATAAAACCATTAAGTAGCACTTCCTGTCTTGCCAGGGTCCAGCCCTGGTGGATCCAGGGTGATTCGAAGGTGGGGACGGAATCGGTGTCCTAGGAAAAAACTTATTTAATTACAGATATATAGAGAGATTGGAAAATTAGCGGAGAAAAAGAGGCTGAATAACTTGGTTTCCGTGGAATACCAATCCCCACCTACGTAGGCCACAGGCGTCTTTCCGTTCTCCCAAAGGAGAGGAGGCACTGAGGCCTCCCCGGTCCGATCTTAAAAGCCCAGGCAAAATTAGCAGGCTTGGTGAGTACCCACGTACCAGATGGGAATTCAGCCAGAGAATAGTAGGAGAGAAAAAGAGGCTGAATAACTTGGTTTACGTGGGATACCAGTAAAATTCCAGGACAAGGAATTTGCACCATCTACATTGGGCCACTGGCGCCACTTAAATATCGGAAGGTGCCCCTCCTTGGGCTCCGTTTCGCGTGGAACTTAAAAGCCGGGGCAAGTAAGTAGACGTGGCGGGCACCCACGCTCCAGATGGGAATTCAGCCAGAAAAACGGAGAGGAAGAAAGAAGCAACATGGGGGGATCACTCTTTCCAGAAACTGATCCCGTTTCTTTATTTTTTAGGTTTGCTTATATACCTTTTGTTACACATAGAGATGAATACAGAGTCACGTGGGGGTCAGCAGTCCTCACCTTTATCAAGATCTGGTGCTTCATATAAATGTATAAAAAAAGGTCTTAGGGGTTTTACATCATCTTCTGGCCATGAGGCCTGCTGACATTTTATGATCCTTTCTTTCCGATAACCAAAAAACTTATTTTTCCAAGGGTGTTTTTTTTCTTAAACCAGGCGCCACCCTCTGAAGGTACCAGATAAAGTTGCATTCCTATAGGATGAGGGTGTAGTGGGTTACAACTAAGAAAAGAATTTATTTAACCTAAGGTTACCATGATTAATCTTAAAGGTTAATACTTATTTCACCTATATGCTAGTTATATTCATTATAAGGACAGGGAATATGGAGATTTAGCAGCAAACATCAGCCCAACAAATGAAAACCCTTCACCAATGTTCCCTTTAAGATCTATTTAGTCTTAACATAGTGATAAAGTTACAGTTTTGCTTCTTTATTGCAAGAAGATTCAGGTCTCCTGCCTAGATATTCTGCAGAAAAGTCCAGTCATCATAGCAAGGACACAGTGATTTATAACAAAGTACAGTGATCTATAACAAAAGAGAAAATTCATTAACTCAAAAAGTCTAGTATTGGTAACATCAAAAAACTACTATATTTCCTTTTCTATATTCCAAATACATTGATTAATATATTCGCAGGTGCCTAAGGATATGGAGGCCTAGAGGCAATCATTGACTCAACAATGAGAAAAAGCCCTATGCTAATTAAGATTTTCAAAATACTCCAAACTCTCTGTGCTGTTTATGGTTGAGAGGTAGTAAACAATCATGTGGATAATCCTGACACACAAGCTAGTCGGCAGAGAGGTTTGACCTGAGACACGCTTGTCACACCCAGGGCAGGGAATTAGCAGTAATTATTGGCACAACAAATGAAAAACCCTTCACCAATATAATTCCTAACCAACCCACTATACTAATAATTTCCAACTTCCCAAAAGAATCTGCCTTCAGCAAGTCCAAAACATCTCGTGCCTCTCACGGTTGGGAGGCTGTAAACAATCGCATATAGACCTGTACAGGCAGGCTAGATAACCTTCAGAGGAGTTCGTAAGTTGAAACACTCTTGTCAGGCCCAGGAATTTTTCTTGACTTGGAGCTGTAAGTTAATTCCTTCTCCGAGAGATGTAATGGGGGTCAGCCCTGAGTAAAGTCAGAGGTATAGGTGAGAGCATGAAACAGTAAAGTAGGTAGACTCTGGTTTGGGGGGTAGATGCTCAGGAACAGGGGGTGTCCTGAGGCTCGATCCACCTTTGCGTGTGCCGAAGCCTCCTTCCTCATGACCTTTGCCATGGGCGGAGTTCCTCATGCTGGCTCCTGGCACTCTCTGTAACCACATATCTATCCTGTGTGCTGTCCATTCCCAAGTCTCATCTTCCAATCTCCTACAGCCTGTACAGTGAACCACACAAGAGACTGTCAATATTAAGTCGTTTCTTGCTTTAACTACAGTCTGCTACGTTTGCTTAAAATCAAGGTCTTCAATGTTCAGGTCTAAGTCTGAAAGCCCAGTAAATCCCCAATTTTCAGTTTAAGTCTCAATTGAGGAAGAATATTGAAACTTGACATCATCTCCTATGCATTTAGTGAGCTTAACTAATACAGGCTATGATGTTCCCAGTGCAGCTTATTTGAAATGAGTGTTTACAGAATAAATGTGCTTAATATGTCCATACATATTTATATATAAATTTGTCTGTGTTTTTTAAAAAGTTACTTGATAGATACTGATAGAAGAAACTTGAAAAAAGTTTTCTTAGATACGTTCAAAATGAGACATGTACTGTCTTCAGTAGAACCTTTGTTTAGTAGTTAACAGATACTTGGAAACTGATATATGGCTTTCACTGTGAGTGGCTTCAACAAATTCTGGTAATGATTATAAGAAATTCTGCTTTATAGATCATCACCTCATGAAAGGGAAAAAACACCCTTTAAGTATTGTTAAAATATATGTGTGTATTCATATGTGTTTACAAATATTCCTGATAGCTCATTTGGTAAAGAATCTGCCTGCAATGCAGGAGACTCCTGTTCAGTTTCTGGGTGGGAAGATCTGCTGGAGAAGGGATAGGCTACCCATTCCAGTATTCTTGGGCTTCCCTTGTGGCTCAGCTGGTAAAAAATCTGCCTGCAGTGTGAGAGACCTGGGTTTGATCCCTGGGTTGAGAAAATTCCTGGAGAAGGGAAAGGCTACCCACTTTAGTATTCTGGCCTGGAGAATTCCATGGACTTTATTGTCCATGGAGTCACAAAGAGTCAGACACAACTGTGTGACTTTCACTTTTACAAATATTTAAATATGTATCTTACTTTTGAGTATTGTCTGAAGTTGATTATTTCTCTTAAAAGTTGCACGATCCTTCTAAATAAGTATTTGATCTAGATAAACTTTACAATATTCAAAAAGATGTAATTACTTGCTTATGGCTTCCACTAGACTGATCAATAGGAACCTTTGTAATGGCAACTTTCTTGGCTTACTAAGCATCTCTCATTGTTATACTTCCTCAGTGTTTATTGCTCCACAG
This sequence comes from Capra hircus, assembly GCF_001704415.2. NCBI lineage: Eukaryota > Metazoa > Chordata > Mammalia > Artiodactyla > Bovidae > Capra > Capra hircus. Next base: position 40,907,393 of record NC_030829.1, read on the forward strand.
ACCTATGAATTGAGGCACGAGATGGATAACAGGTCAGATGAAGGAGGAAAAGAAGCATCATACCCTGAATCCACATCTGCTTGTATCAGTAGAGTTTTGTAATGTCCCAAGACATCTGGTGTTTTTACCAGGAAGTTGTTAATAACAATGCCTTGATTTTAAGCAAACGTAAAAGTAGATTGTAGTTAAAGCAAGAAATGACATAGTATTGACAGTCTCTCGTGTGGTTCACTGTATAGGTTGTAGGAGATTGGAAGATGAGACTTGGAAATGGACAGCACACAGGATAGAAACATGGCTACAGACAGCAAGTGCTACTTAATGTTTTTTGGTTTTTTTAATTTTTATTTTTACTTTATTTTACTTTACAATACTGTATTCGTTTTGCCATACATTGACATGAATCCACCACGGGTGTACATGCAATCCCAAACATGAACCCCCCTTCCACCTCCCTCCCCACAACATCCCTCTGGGTCATCCCCGTGTATATTTTTTTTAATATACATTTATTTATTTTAATTGGAGATTAATTACTTTACAATATTTTATTGGTTTGACATACATCAACATGAATCTGCCACAGGTATACACGTGTTCCCCATCCTGAACCCCCCTCCCTCCTCCCTCCCCATACCATCCCTCTGGGTTGTCTCAGTGCACCAGCCCCAAGAATCCAGTATCATGCATTGAACCTGGACTGGCGATTCGTTTCATATATGATATTGGAAACAAAAATTTCAGTTCTTTAGAGTCTTTTGGTTACTGTAATCAAGATTCAGATTTCAAGGGGCGAGTATCCAATTGGCATAAATTGGGAAGTGGGCCCAATCTTGGCAAGGACACATCTTCACTAATGGTTGCCACAAGCAGAGAAGGTGATTTGGGGATGCGATTGTCAAAAAACAATCCAAATGGTTGGGCTGCTGGAGAGAAAAATCTAGTGTGTAATTTCTCATCCTTCTTTAGAATTTGGCGTCTCCGCAAAATGTGATGACGACTTTGAAGTGAAAGTGCATATTGAGATTGATCTTTACATGAAAATGATTAACTTGATCCACAAAACATACAGTAAAAGCAAACGATAAAGAAAGGAAGCTAATAAAGGAAATTGATTTATTTGAAGTGCCCTGTGTCTCTTTCACTTTCCTGCATGCAGCAGGACTGAATTAGTGGCTGCCTTGGCTCCAGCGGTCTGCTGGGCCAGCAGTAATAGGTTTCAACCATGCCTTGTTTGATTGTATTTTGTCTGAATTGAAGGGCAAAACAGCTTTGAGTTTGCCTGTAAGATTATCCTGTTCTAAAGATCAGGAACTTTTTAGAGGAAAACATTCTTAATGGAATAAGAGGAATTTAATTTGCTGTTTTGAGCATTGTGTTCCAATAAACATTTTTATGTCTTATGTATGTGACTGTGTGTGTGACCATTTAATAAATAGTCATTCATCAACATTTACAAATCCACTAAGTGTGTTTTGAGCACTAGGGAATATGCATTTATAGCACCAGTTTTTAAGATAATTATCATGGTACCTGATATCCATAGTAAGTGCAGAATACATGTTGACTTTTACTATAATGGTTACTACAAATATCTGATAATAATGAGCACTTGCTACCTAATAGGCAACCACGTAACACTTATGAACGTGATTATCATTGCTTTGTTACCGATGAGGAAATTTTGGCTTAGAAGGCACAGGTGGGCATTTTTAGTTGCAGACAACAAAAATTAGTCTTCCACAGGGATTCTCAACCTCTACTTTACGGACATTCTCTTGGCAGGGGAAGAGGTGTTGGGGATGGAGGGAAACTGTTCTCTGCGCTGTAGGGTGTGCAGCACCGTCCGTTCACGGGGCTTCCCCAGTGGCTAGTGGTGAAGAAGCTGCCCGCCAGTGCAGGAGGCACACGTTCGATCCCTGGGTTGGGGAGATCCCCTGGAGAAAGAAATGGGGACCCATTCCAGTGTTCTTGCCTGGCAATACTGTGGACAGAAGAGCCTGGTGGGCTACAGGGTTGCCAAAAAAAAACAAAAACCTTTACTGATTAAACATCAGTAGCATTCTTCCAGTTTTGACAGCCAAAAATGTCTCTAAAAATTGGTAAATGTCCGTAGGCGTTGTGAGGGGAGGACCAAGATGGTAAAACTGAACGTGGTTAGACACCCCGATTCTAGCCAGCATGAGGGGACAAGAAGGACACTGCAGGGGCTCTGTGCTGAGCTCCATGTGCTGTGACACAGCAGCTTTCCGCTCGCTCTGTTTCACACGTGCGTGTGTATGTATCGGTGCCACTCTCCTCTGTCCCTGGGTCCACGTGTTCGTTCCCTACAATTGCATGTCTGTTCTTGCTCTGCAGATAGGTTCATCAGTACCATTTTTCTAGATTCCTTGTATGTGCGTTAGTATACAATGTTTTTCTCCTTCTGACTTCCTTCACTCTGGATGACGTACTCTAGATCTGCCGTTCCTAAAAGCCCAGCACAGTGGCAGGGACTGGAAATTCAGATTGACATGGTCCTAGAGCCGACCGTCTTGCTACTGTCTCCTTAGAGACAGATAAAGTAACACTGTGATCTCAGGGCTATGACGGAGACAGGACCAACAGCTACCCATGTACATTCAGTGAAACGGATATCAACCTGGGCTCAGGGAATGTGTCCAGAGGAGGTGACTTTAAACCTTGTCCTGAAGAATGAATGACCTCCCCCCTCCTCCCAAGTCAGGAAGAGAGTCTTGGTTCCTGCTATATCCTGACACAACCACTAGTATATTCTTCATGGCGTAAAATGATAGATTCTCATTCTTGTGAGGCCCAGTTTAAAATGTATTCTTTTTTTGTTCATTTGTTAGGTAATGAATAGTCTCTTCAGTCTTAGATTGAAGATTTTAAATTATTTTCACAGTTCTGATGACTTACCAAGTGTTGACAGTTTTTCTGCTCCAAGGGCTTTCATAGTTTCATTGCCACAGGGTTTCTTGATGCTGCCATGGGACCTCTAAGCTACAGAAGTTTCCTTTTCTTTCAAATGGAGGTTAACAACATAGATGAAAGATATGTGGGTGGTGATGAAAACTTAGCACCTAGGTAAGCCTCTCCCTCTTTGGTATAATCAGAACAAATCTTTACTGAAGGGCAAGTTATGTCTTAAGTGGTGCGTTAGGCTATTGGAAAATAATTTCAATTCATGATGATTGATGGTATATGTATCTTTACCATACAAATTTTCAAGTGTAACTGTCTCTGAAAGGATTCAATACCACCAAAAAGATCTATCACCATAACCATCGGTCTTCACTACTGCATTTTTCTGTTACTACAGAAAGCTTAGACGCTCTTGACCATGGTCATCTAGAAGTAGATATACATGTTTACGCCTATGGAATTTCACTGGCTGCTTCTCAGGAAAGGAGCTTAAACGTTGCCTAGTTCCAGGTCTGCTGAAAGGAAATCCAAGTGCCAGCCGCTCTTGAGATAGTTTTAACAACCAGCGCTTTTGAAGCTGCATGAAGACAAACCTCATTGCTCTCCTTTTTTGCTTCACTTTGTCATGACAGTTCTGCTTTGTCACACTGGTCATTTCAGTGCTTCCTTTTTTCTGTCTTTGCCGACCTGGGCTTTTGCTTTCAGAGGAAATAAGTACCGCTTGAGGAAGATGGGGACTCTGGGCTCCCGTTACCCTCGTAGGCGACAATGTATGCTTTGTTAACTGCACAGAGAACCAGTGAGAACCTTTGTGTGGTAGGGTAGCATCTCTGTCAAATAAGGATTGGCTTCTGGATGGGCAACACTGTGAAAAGGGATTCTTTAAGAGCAGATACTTAGTCCAAGTGTTGATTTGAGAGTGTGTGAAGCCTCAGACAGTTGGCCATAAATGCTTTCTTTTGAGCGTCTGTTATGTGCCAGGCACTGTGTTTATCAATGAAGATACAGTGACTAATATCCTCAATCTTCAAGGAACAAAAAGATATCTGTTCCATTTTTGAACTACTTCAAACTCTCAGTGTAATCATACTTTAGGTAAAATATACTTTCTAAATCAGCATCAGGCTTTCTGCTCTGAAACTTAGATAATTTGAAGACAGGTGTCCGTGAGAAATCTACTACATATGGTTGCAGTAATAGATTTTTTTAAAGTGAGTGGGATTAATCACTTACACAAAATTAAGCTTGTTTTTCTCCAACTTATCCAACAGAGAAAACAGGCAGTTTTTAGAATGTGTCCTTTTCAAGAGACACTATCTGCCAGATCTGATAAGTTTTACCAAGGATAGTAGCTTTACCTAAAGTGTATAACACTAAATATCATAATCAAAAGAGTTTAGAGAGTTAACTGGCCGCTATAGTGGAATCCAGCAATTCTGACTCTTGACTTTGGAATTTCCATCACGGTAGACTTCTGCCACCCACGTGCTCCTTGGAAAACTTCCATCCTGTTTTGCAACCAATTGCAGATTATTCTTAGATTCGGATGGAAAAACAAAACCGGTGAGTGACAAGACCAGATGCACTTTACCTCGGTTATGAATACAGTCTGATCGCATATCTGCGGGATTTTCAATCTTCTTTTCAAACCCTTCTTTAAGTAGAATGGAAGATGATAAAGATCAGGAGATGGCAGGGAGGTGGAGACAATAGTCCCTTAATAAGACTCTTAGTAATCAGGCAGGCAATTGTGTCTGGAGTTGGGGCTGTGAAAGTGACAGACTGACCATTTTGAAGGCTGCCGTCATTACAGATTGGCATGTTTCTAATTACACATGAAATGAAAGGCTGCAGAGAAGAAATGGTCCAGAACACTCAACTATTTGAGTATCTGATGAAGGCGAAGAAGCCTTGTCAAGACCAAACTGCAAGATTGCACTTTTCCCAATTTTTTCCAACACTCATTCAGAATCTACATTTTTTCCCCCTACCTTTTTTTTTTTTTTTTTTCCAGTCCCAGCTGCTTTTGTGCCTGGATTTGGGAGTCACATCTGAACTTGCAAGTCATAGCGGGAAACAGATGGCACAATCTGAGGACTTAGTGGGAGGAATTTGAGCAAAGGGACTATTTGTGAGGTATGAGCAGGGCTCAGGGAATTACAGGGAGTGGAGAAGAATCAGGGGACTAACCTTGGCAAGAAGCTGGAACCTTCTCTAGCCCAGGAGAGGCATATGTGTTGCCAGAGGCACACAAGAGCTAACTCTGTCCAAGGGGAGCAGGCACACATTACTGGAGCATGATGAGAAATGGGACAAGGAATTACCCATCTTTTCTCCTTTCCTGGCCGCCATATCTTGCTGATGATTCTCACTGGCCAAACCTAACCCATTAGGGGATACATGGGTCTGGTAGATACATAGAAAATAACTTTGCAGAACACAGGTCAGGAAGGGCAGAGAATGGATCTGGAGACAACTGGCCGCATACCTGGCTTTCATTAATGTTAAACTGGTATGAAGATCACATGAATGTTAGTGGATTAACTTGAAATTCACTTGCAAGTTCAGAACCAAAGAATTTACTACAGGTATATTAAGCAGACACTATGGGGCGAGGTGAAAATAACCATTGTCAATGCATAGAAAATGGCTTTCCTTATAGATGGATCCTTCAAATCCTGTGTTACTGGGATTTGCAGAACTAGTGCATCCAGGGGCAGGTGGACCACGTAACTGAGTGAACTGGGCTAGGTGGTAGGTGGCAGTCAGCACTGGGTCTCTACAGACTCTTTAGCCCCATGCTCTCAGTAAAGGCAGCAGTCACTATGCAACACCTGTCAGGAATTCAAGCCTGACATTTTCAGATAGTCTCATTTTTTTTTTTAACCATAGAAGCAATATAGATAGATTTTTCTTTAATCAACTCATTTTTAAATATTAGCAATTAAATGAATTTTGCTTTTCACAGTCCTCAAGTTTAGACTAACAAACTTTTCTCACTGAATCCTGATGCCTTGAAGCTCTTTGGTCTGTTGAGTGCTGCTTTGTCCTGTTCTGAAGGCAATGACCTGATCTTACTTGATGCAGGAAGGCCGGCTTCATACCCTCAGTAACTCCAAACATGTGTGAGGTCCCTCCTGTTGAGGTGTTTTTTTTTGTTTGTTTGTTTTCTCTCAGTATTTATTTATTTGGCTGCACCAGATCTTGCAGCACACAGGATCTCTAGTTGTGCCATGCAAACTCTGAAGTTGCAGGATGTGGGATCTCGATCCCTAACCAGGTATCAAACCATGAGCTCTGCCTTGGGAGCGCGGAGTCTAAGCCATGGGCTACCAGGGAAGTCCACACTCCTATTGCATTTTTCTCACATCTCTTGTTCCAGATTCCTACTTTGTCCAGGCCAGCATCCCCACTCAGCCTTTGGTGACAGGCATATCTCTACCTCTTCCTCCAGTCCCCTAGATTAGCAACCTAAAGCCATTGTTTCTAAGATATTTTTTTCCTGGAGGTATTGAGAGAGCAGAGGGTAATTCTATGATGAAGCAGAATCCACTAACAATGCGGTCTGCTGGCACAAGCTAGGCCATCCTCTCCACTGGAGCTTCTTCTCAAGCTCTTCTCAGGACTGAGGGTCCTCACCCTCTGCTTTCAATTCAGCGTCTCTTCCATCTCCTCCACATCCCCAACGTGTACTGTCCCCTACTTTATTACAGGACCTAGAGACAACTCTCCAGAGAAGGTAATGGCAACCCACTCCAGTACTTTTGCCTGGAAAATCCCATGGACGGAGGAGCCTGGTGGGCTGCAGTCCATGGGGTTGCTAGGAGTCGGACACAACTGAGCGACTGCACTTTCACTTTTCACTTTCATGCATCGGAGAAGGAAATGGCAACCCACTCCAGTGTTCTTGCCTGGAGAATGCCAGGGACGGGAGAGCCTGGTGGGCTGCCATCTCTGGGGTCGCACAGAGTCGGACATGACTGAAGCGACTTAGCAGCAGCAGAGACAACTCCCAAATCCCTGTGCTGTCTAATTACTGTCTTACTCTTTGTTGCAATGTCTCCTGCTTTGGTCTATTAAATCACCAAGAGCCCTCCTCCCACCGCTGAGACAAGCAGACCTACCTAAAAGAACATTTATTTTTCTGCCTTGAATGCTGTTATCCTCCTAGAGCAGCCAGCTCAATCATTGCTCTCTTGTTCTGATTCCATAACCGAACTGCCTTCCTGAGGGCAGGAACAAGAGGGTGTTCTGAACTGAGAAACAGGGTTTACCTCAAAAGAAATCTCCAACACTGAAGAGTTTGGTAATAGGGGGAGGTAGGGACAGCTTACCAGGCTGAGACACATGAAAGCTCTCCTTTTAGAAAGCACTTTGCTGTTCATTCGCTGAGTCATGTCTGACTCTTGGCGACCCCGTGAACTGCAGCACGCCAGGCCTCCCTGTCCCTCGCTATCTCCCAGAGTTTGCCCAAGCAAAGTTTAGAAAGCATAGAAATGTTTAAATATATATATATATATATATATATATATATATATATATATAATGACTGATGAGATAGGGATACACAAAAGCTTTTCTTTTGGAAGGTATGCAAGGCTAGGAAAATTATCATAGCTGATGAGATAGGGACTGGTTTCCAGGCTAAAAGGTGATTATAATCACCCCCACAGCTGTTGTAAATGGTGTCCTACTTTGTATTTTTGTTTATTATAGGCTGGAGGGAAGTAAATTGCCACCTCATTGTCAACCAATAATCACTTTCCAGGAAAAGGTAATTTATCCTCTGAAAGGGGATATTCACCGGTCCAACCTTTTTGATTTCTCCATTGTATGCCTGACGGTTGGACTACTCCTGACCAGGAAATAGGTGTTTCTGCTCTTCAGATCCCAGGTGAAGCTGGTCCAAAGCTCAGTGTGAGACAGATGTATAATCAGATTGCAGTCAGCATCCTGGCTTTTGGTCACAGTGGGAGACAGTGAACACATAGGCATTTGATAGTCTCGGTATCTGTCTCCTTGAACTTAACTTTGAGGGAAAGTAGTGTTCACAAAATATTGGAATATATGATTTCCTTCATCACAGGGCTAAGAACTGAAGAAGCTGTTCTATCCACTTTGTTGCCAGTACTGAGTCACTCAGTCATGTCCGATTCTGCAATCCCATGGACTGCAGCCCACCACCCTCTGTCCATGAGATTTCTTAGGCAAGAATATTGAAGTGGGTTGCCATTTTCTCCTCCAGGGAGTTTTCCTGACCCAGAGATGGAACCCATGTCTTCTGTACTGGCAAGCGGATTCTTTACCTCTGAGCCACCAGGGAAGCCCGTATTCACTTTAAACTAGGGGAAAAATAACCTTGTTGGAAAAACAAAACTCCACAGAGATCTTTCCTCAATAGCCCTTAAATTTAAGGTACTGTAACAATTCAAAATGTTTTGTTTCTTAGGATATAAATGAAATACTTTAAGATGTCTTTAACATGGTTTATTTAGTTCCTATTTAGCAAATTATTCCTACAAAGACTGGAAAGATGACAGAAAGTGCATTATATTTGAAGAGGGACTGATTATCTAACCTCAAATAGATGTATGAGCATTAGCTTTCAAAATACTCCATGTTAAGCAGAGTATTGGGTTGGCAAAAGTGTTCATTCAGGTTTTCCATAAATGTTACAGAAAACTTGAACAAACTTTTTGGCCAACCCAGTATTTACTTCTCATAATAGAATAAATTTCATTTTTATACATAGCCTTTTCCTCTTCTAAACCATCTTACTTTTAAAATTATATAAGGATGTACATATTTGTGCATATTTAAATGCTTTTATTATTTGTATTAAAATTTAAAGCCTTTTCTTGTTACACATCCAGATTTCCCCCCCAAACATAGACTCTGTTTCTGCCTATATACTATGCAAATAATACTTTTATTTGGTTCCTGTGAAATGATATAGATTGATTCCAGGTATCTTACTCCTCCCATGTAATATGATTTATTAGGTCATGGTAAGCTTAATAGTTTTCTAACATATCATAAGTATCTCTCTAGATTTCAGACAAAAATTGTTAAGTACAGAACTGATAGATATGTTATAAAATGTTCATATTGCTCTAATAGAACAGGTTTATTACTCATTTGGGATGGGGAAGTGCTAACACTTCATGTGAGTGACCCAGTTCCGCATATGGTTATATGGACAAAAAACAAAATTCATTTATCTTTGTAAAACTTCCAATTAATGCTAATTAACTGCCACACTTGATGTGCAGGATCTGACTTGCCACTTGTGGTTCACACCCTTGGTTTTCACTTGCTCATTTGGTTAGCTTCTTCACTGCCTGAAGTTTTGCTTAGGTGGTGGACAATTATACTTTCATTGCTGTGTGTGTCCTTTCCCCTCCCAACTCAGCAATATACCTCACAGATGTAGAGGAGATAACGTGCAGAAACTTTCCCTTAAAATGAAACTGGGCATCAGTTTCACTTCTCAGTCAGCCACCCCTTTCTGTCTTTTATTGTTGCAAGAAATAGAGAGCTCACTCACTGGCAAACCTAGCCATAGTGGCTTTGAAAATGTGTGAATATAGTTCTACAAAAAATGTGCTGCTTAGATCTACGGAGCAAAACTGATCAAAAAACCCAAGTGCTGCTGTTTTGAATCCAGCTAGGTCCACACTAACTGCAGCTAAGAAGTGAATGCTGGTAAGCTAGTAGAATACACCTATAATCGTGATAAGCGAGCATCTTCCTTGGGATGACTGGCTCGAGAGCTTCTTCTGGGCCATGCCGAGCCTGTCTCAAATTACCCAGGAGCCTGAGACTCCTCTCTCCCAAACCTACTACCTTTTGCCCCTCCTTCACAGTAGTCAAACCGGCTTCATGATCTGGAAGTTGCCCTCCCTGCTGGCTCCTCCTCTTCCTCTCTGTCCCGCAGTACACCTCTTGAGTATTAAACTCTGACCCAGTGTCTGCTGGTCAGACCTGAACTTAAACAGATCACTACTAAACTCTTCCTCTAAACTGTTTTAAAAGGAGTCTTCCTTTCCTCTGGTTGAAGTTACTCTTTGAACACTTGGAGTGGAGTGGGTACCATCTTCACAGTAAAGAGTTGGTTTAATCATGTGATTCATTTCCGATATTCTTATATTGTCGCTTTGGCTATAACCCGTAGAGAAGATTCCCTGTTGCCGAGGTACCTTTTGTATATGTGATTTTGTTGGGGAGGGGTAGAGGAGGGGTAGAGAGAGGGAGGGAGGGAGGAAGAGGAACAGTGCTTCCTGACTTACCCTGAAATTGAGCCCAAACATGAGAGAGAAAAGGTTTTCATCTTTCACAGTAATTTTAAAAATGTTCTGGAAAAAATGTGGAAGACCCCTGTATTAGTCTATATCCTAGAATTTAATCATTTCCCATTTTAAATGTAATTTAATGAAATGAAATTCAGAGAAAAATAACCATTTTGGAGTTGGGTTTAGTACTTTCAAAGCGTTGTTTCCATCAGCACCTCCATCTAGTTTCAGCACATTTCCATCATTCCAGACTAAAACCCCTTACCCAGTGAACAGTTCCTCCCCAGCCTCCTCCCCGTCCACCCCTTGGTCACCACTGATCTGTATTCTGTTTCTGTGAATTCATCTATTCTGGATATTTCATATAGAAGGAAGCATACAATATGTAACCTTTCGTGTCTGCCTCCTTTCACTTAGTACCTATAATTTAATCTTGTTTACTTCCTAATCAAAAATGCCCTTGGCAATTACGATCATTTCATTCTGCACAAGGGTGCTTTTTTTCCCCCCAAGCACTGTCTTCTTTCAAAGCATAGGAAGGATCTTCGTTACATTTTTTTCTTTTTCTTTTTGTCACTCCTTTACAAACTTTGCCAGAGAGCAAGACGGCTTTCTCTTTTCCCACACCACATAGCCGCTTTCTCTCGATGCCTGTCTGTGAGTGACAGAGAGCATGTCCGGTGACCAGGAACTTTATATAATGCTGCAGTGGCTGTCAGAACAAATCGGTTCTTAAATTTCTGATGGAACAAATAGATGTTTCAAGTTCCAAGGGACTTAGCCAGATATCAAAACGAAGGTCACACGATGAGTAGCAGAGGGAGATAGGACTGGTTTTAAAGACTGACTTGTCTCGGCCATTTACTGAGTATGTTAATTGTGTACTAAGCCTTAGGTCGTTATCTGTAAATGTGGCCTACCGTGGGACTAGCCACAGGGGGGTAGCTGTGAAATTAAATGAAATGGGGTATTGGCCCCAATCAGTGTGATGCCTGATGGGTTGTAAGCTCTGTGTTAGCTGCTCTGTGTATTAGTTGTTGCTGTGGCTATGGTATGGTGCCCTGTATGGGTTGTGGTTGTGGTTGCTGAGTGGTGTGGTGGTTGTGGTGGTGGTTGTGGACTTGATGTTATTTGCTACCACAGGACATGTGTCTCTGAGCCCAGTGTCTTTATAAGGATAAATTCTAAACACTGGCAACCTTCCAAGCAAAATATGATACCTCTGTCCAAGCTAGTGAAAAGGACAACAGGTAATTCCAAAATTCTATTGTAAACGAATGTGAATTCAGACTTCGGGTACCCGCTTCTTTTGTGTGTGTGTGAAACTAGGCAAATGAAATCCTGCCACTTGTTCTACATTCTAACGGAGATTGGCACTTGGTCTTGGGATGAGCTGCTTTCTTAACTAGAGTTCAACTTAGCAAGTCTACCTGTCTGCCTGTTAGCCCCCTGACCCTCCCTCCTCCTTCTCCTCTTCTTTTTCTTTTCATGTTTTTCTCTGTGTTCAGAGCACAAGTGAGCCTTGTGAACTCATGACCTTCCTCTTCCTCAGAGGCATTACTCAGTCACTTTCGCCTCTTGACATCTTATATCTTTCTCTTCACCTATAAACGCATGTATGGTTTCTCTTTCCCTTAATGGGAAGACATGTAGAAAAGAGTCAGGGCTCTGGATTTTAATTTTCATCTCTACTGCCTAAAAGCTGGCACCTAACCCCTCTCATCCTCAGTGTCTTCATCTATAAAATGGGGAGGCAGTTATGCTGAGGGCTGAATGAGATAGACTGTGTGAAATGCTTAGGGCTGTTCATGCATGTAGTGAATGTTGTTGTTTCCTTGCTGAGTTGTCTCCGACTCTTTGCAACCTCATAGACTGTGGCCCACCAGGCGCCTCTGTCCATGGGATTCTCCAGGCATGAATACTGGGGTGGGTTGCCATGCCCTCCTCCAGGGGATCTTCCCTGCCTAGGCCATAGCTCCTGCACTGGCGGGCAGATTCTTGACCACTGAGCTACCAGGGAAGCCCACCGTGAAAGTTACCTAGTAATAATGAACGTGATGATACGGCTCCTCATTTCTTCATGTTGTGGAAATCAATCTCACCGAACATTACTAGCTGTTACATCTGCGTCTTGGCTGAGTTCTTTCCACTGGATTCTGTTTCTGCCTTTTCAACTGCTTCCTGAACAGCTGCACTCCGTCATTCTGCTGTCACCTTAAATATGGTTTCTTCAAAGATGATCATCTTTTCTGACCTTTTCTCTCTCTGTCTTACTGTATCACCCAGCTTTAGGTTCACGCAGTGATCTTTGAATACTTCTGAATACCTCTTTCCCCCACGTTTCTAAAATAGCTGAGTCCTATATATATTCTTACCTCACAACCTGTTTGTCATTTGCTCAGTTACATTTCTATGTCCAAGATCGTAGAAGAAAGTTCAGACACCATCTTTCAGGACTCAGTGCAATTTCTTAAGTGGTAGTGGAAGTGATGATGTTGAAAGCAGCAGCACAGCTAATATTTTTTTAGCTCTTTGTGCTGGGAACTGTTCTATGTATCTGTAAAGGGTATGCGTACAGGGAGCCCCAGAGAATTGATGCTTTTGAATTGTGTTGTCTGAGAAGACTCTTGAGAGTCCCTTGGAGAGCAAGATCAAACCAGTCAATCCTAAAGCAAATCAGTCCTGAAAACTCATTGGAAGGACTGATGCTGAAGCTGAAGTTCCAATACTTTGGCCCCCTGATGCGAAGAACTGACTCATTTGAAAAGACCCTGATGCTGGGAAAGATTGAGGGTAGGAGGAGAAGGGAGTGACAGAAGATGGGTTGGTTGGACGGCTTCACTGACTCAGTGGACATGAGTTTAAGCAAATTGCGGGAGAGAGTGAAGGACAGGGAAGCCTGGGGTGCTGCAGTCCATGTGGTCCCAAAGAGCTGATATGACTTAGTGACTGAACAGCTAGAAAATAAATTGTATCACCTCACTTACTTCTCACAACAGTCCTCTTATGTAGGTACTATTTCCTCCATTGGAGATGAAAAAACTGAGGCTCAGAGATATTAAATGACCTGTGGCAGACTGTGGGACTTAAGAGTTGGTAGTGTCAGGATGTGCAGACAGCCCAGCACTTGGGTGCCTGTGCGCTTAACAACGCTCTGGTGCACCTTAGCCTTTGTCCTTCCTTGCCAAACGCTCTCTCTGCTCCCATCACCAGGCCTCCTTGAGTTTGGGCACCATTGCTGCCAGGTCACTATAGTATTTAATAAATGTTACTCCTTGACTGAAAAGATCAGGGGTTGTCAGGGAGCACATGTTGTCCACGCTTAAGTGGGCATATAAGTACACTGAAATTGCATGCAGAGTGAGTTGATTTGTTTCTCAAAAAGAGGTTAAAAGCTGCAACTTGGACAGTGTCGCAGAAGCTCCTTGAGTTGGCATCCAAGGCTCTCTTCAATCACCCTCCAGTCTTCTCAAGCCTTCCCGATACTACTCCCATCGCTATACCTCAGCCAGTCAGACCAGGCCACTCTCTGTTTCACCTCGCCTTAAACATCCGTCCCACAGCTTTCCTCCTGAGGCTTTGTTTACACCATAACTATATCCTAAGAGACCCCCCCCCACTCCCCATTTTCTTTCCTGTGAATTCTCCAAAGTTTACCCTCTGTCCCACCTCTTTTTAGTATCTTCTTGGAGGACTCCAAGCTGATAATAAGATAATGTTCCTCCAACTCACACAGAACACAAAAGTGGGATGAGTCTCAGAGGTGCTCAGGAAAACAGACAGGAAGTATGGAATGAAGTCAGCCAGCTGTTGTCATATGTGGTGAAAAGCTCGCTGTTACCAGTTTTCCAAGAGGTGATGAAAATCTACATATCTTCAGTGCAGTCTCTTGAATTTTTAAGCTTGACAATTACTTTAAAATAAAAAAACTAATTATATGCGAGTAAACAAAATTTGTATGCGGCAGCCTTTGGGCTTTGCCTTTTCTTAAGCAATGTGTTGTCCACATTCATCAGTTGGAAGTGGCCCATACTGTTTGCTAAAAGAAGTTGTCTATTTGATTAGAGTTTCTGAGTTTTGAAGAAACTCATCTTAGTTGTTCCTTTTGTGGGCGTATCTTTTTTCATAACAGTTGGTACAAAAAATGTGAGCATAGTAGAATCAAATACCAGGTAGTCAAACTATTCACTGTATTGAATTGATCATAAATAATACATTCCCAGTTTGAGAGCAAGTCCCCAGCTAAGGAGAATGAAGACAAGAGGGCTTCAGGGAGACTTTTGAACTGAACAATGACCCTATTGCTGACAAGAAGAAGAAATCCCTTTCCATAGGAGACAATTAGGCACCAGCTGCTAGAAGTGTTTGCTAAGAGTCCTATGCAAATTTACTTCATCAATATGGCTGAGGACCAGACAGTTTTCTGGGGTCGTGGCAATGTCCCAGGCCATCCTGCATCAGTCACCAGCATCCATTCCAGACCAAGGCATACTTCTGGAAAAGCCGGACTGTGACCCTGAAAAATGGCATGTTAGCTTCAGAACATTTAGCAGTTTGGAGAAATCCAGCCCCGTCCAGGATCTGAGAAGACTTTTGCGAATTCTGTTATCAGTGGCTGAGGCCAGATCTTCACACCAAAGAGCAGATGATGGAAAAGCTGGCGCTGAAGTGTTTCATGATCTGCATGCTGCCAGAGAGCCAGGTCTTAGTAAAAAAAAAAACCAAAAGTGGTGTGGAGACTTGTAAAGACCTGAGGGATGTGCTTAAAAATAAGCAGAAACTGAAGAAGTAAACCACAGTCAGCATACAAGGACAGGAATTTCTGGTGCAAAACTCAGATGTTGAGGTATTATAAGGTGAACTCAGTGACATGGATGATGAAGCAGACCTATCCAGGGAGGCCTGGTCTGTGGTCAGCGTAATACCTCCAGAGAAGGGTCAGCAGGACCAGACAAGTCCCTTGCCCAAGACCATTCCTGAAATGGGTGAAATGGAGGGTATGGCACCCAAGGAGAACTCGGAAAAGGACTTGATGGGAGACACGGAAGAGAGAAGAACCCATCAATCTGAAAAGCCTGGACTTCTGAAGGCTTCTGAGGGAGAAGTTTGAACTAACAGTGGATTCCGAAGACATTCTCTTAGGAGTCACAGATGTTTCAAAAGGAAATGGACCAACAGCCTCACATTCCAAGAAGTGCATCAAGAAGAAACCACATCTTTGGACAAAGAGTTCTCAGGAAAACTTGGGTCTCTTTCCATTGGTTCACCTGGCACTGTGGGATCCACCAGTCTTCCTAAAGGAAAAGAAACCCGGGGTAGGGCATCCTATGAATATAGGGTATGCAAGAAGAAATTTCCTTATCAATCTCAGCTTACTCTGCACCAGAGGACACATACAGGCGAGAGACCCTTTAAATGCAGTATTTGTGTCAAAGGTTCATACAGCCTTCAAATCTTTGGGTTCACCAGCAGATCCACACAGGCAAGAAGCCATACTGCTGTGATCTGTGTCCCAAGAAGTTCACCAGCATCTCCATACTGCCTGCTCATGAGAGGACCCGCACCCAGGAGAAGCTTGCCAGTGTGAGCTCTGTGACAAGACCTTCAGCTGCAGTGGGGACCTCAGTGTTCACTGATGCACCCACTCTGGGCTCAAACCCTACGTGTGTCCTGAGTGTCACAGTACCTTCCATCGGCTGGGGACTTACATATATCACCAGGAAATCCATTCTAAACCACTCACCCAGGATTCTGCCCTCAGGCCCAAGTCCCTTCTGCTCCAAGGAGGACATTCAGGATGATCTGTTACCTCTGTGATACAAAGTGTGAAGAACTTAGGAGGATACTGGAACCCAGTGGGGTTCTAGTCACATCAGTTAGGATCTTTGAATGATGATTTATTTTCCCTTGGGAGTTTGTTTCCTACTTTGCTATAGACTATGGTTTTATGATAATTTTTTGCTGTGTGTTGTTCTTCTTCCAAAGAAGGCATGTCTCATTGTTTATCAGTACTTCATCATGAAACTGAGGCTGCTGCTGACTGTCTTCCTGTTAGGCATTATTTCCTTGTAAAATAGAATGCTCCTGGCAGCGTGGCCAGATGAAATACAGGATCACCAGTGAAATTTAAATTCCAAATAAACAAACTCATTTCTGTCAAAAATAAATCAATAAATAATACCTTATTTGGGTGCCACCTTCTGTCCCAAGCAGTGATTAGAATTAAAATTTTTTTTTTGGTAAAGGCAGCAGCAGAGAGTTTAATAAGCATTTGGCTTAAAACACCCATTTTAATACTTACATTAGTGAATTATCAGGCAAGCCCTCAATTGCAAGTATTTTGTGAAGATTAGAGTTTTCTGACTAGAGAAAATTGGACTGAGTGCTTTTCCTCTTTTTAATATTAGAAATTGAGATTCAAAATTAAGCTTTTATAACATTTGAATATCCATCTATTGTTACTCAGGTAAACTGAAATTATTTTCATTTGGCAGTTTTGAAGCAAGTGAGTGAATCAAATCTGAAGCTGATAACTTGTAATTATATTGATTTTCCTTGTGCTTCTTGGGTATTCTTCAAAGTGACAATGCTTAGAGCAAATGTCACTTTATCACCAACAGCTCTGCAACCCCCTAATTGCAGCTGACAGATGTACTATGAGAATGTATGAAAAGGATTCTCCGTAGAGCAGATCAAAGTCTCCACCAACCACTAGAGTTGGTCAGCCATCTCAGCAGCTTCCAAGTCCCGAAGAATGTGTGTGGTGCTTAAGAGAGAAAATAGGGAGGTGGGGCTGGTGGAGGTATACACAGGACTCCAGGAAGGAGGTGACAGACAAGCAAGCAAGAAGTGTTTCTTTTGACAAGTGTATTGTAGGCTAGTGAATAAATAATGAAAGTGACTGTAATTAAGTGTTTACTTAATTGAACGATTGCTTGAAATATGGTTGCATGGTAAGGACCTCATTATAGACCATATTTGGCATACAAATATGATATTTATGTTGAGGGCTAATTAATTGGCTCTCACAGGTGGAGTGATGGGTCAGCTGTGGCCTTGCCTCCTGTTTACACTGGACGAGCCCAGTCTTAAAACAAAGAGACTCTTGTAGCATTTTGAAATCTGCCAAGCCAGACACTCATTTTAGAAGCCGTTTGGTAGTTATCATTTGGAAATTATGAGCTGAAAGCCTAATGTGTGAGGACAGATGACAGTGTGAGGAGCTGTAGACAGAATGTGCCCCTGGGTGTTACTGAAGCAAGATGCCTCACTGTGCATTTTCTATCCTCATTTCTGACAGTGAGTCTTCAAAGAGACCATTACCTAAAACATTCAGTAAATGTGGGGGGACAGTGGTAATTCTCAAACTCTGCATCAGAATTACCCGGAAGGCTTATTAAATCTGACACGGTTGGGGACCAGCCCCAGATCTGTGATGCAGTAGGTCTGGGAAGGGGCCAGAAGATGTGCGTTTTTAACCCAGGCCCAATTGATGCTGATGCCGTTGGCCTAGGGACCACACTTAGTCAACATCTTATATAGAAAACCAATTAGTGAATGCAAGTGAATTACTAAAACTAGCACCTGCACAAGCATGATGCCACCCGGTGCAGTGGAAATTAGGGTGATTCTCAGTGAGGAACTTCCTGCCACACAAAGCACCACCAGGTTGACCAAAAGTAGCCAGAAGTGGTGCTGCAGGAAACTGGGTCCAGAAAGTGGGTTCTAGGAATGAGTACCTTCCACTTGGTAACCTTGTGATTTTAGGAAAGTTACCGAGCCACTCTGCACCTCGGCCTCCTCATCTGTCACA
Organism: Capra hircus; assembly: GCF_001704415.2. Classification (NCBI taxonomy): domain Eukaryota; kingdom Metazoa; phylum Chordata; class Mammalia; order Artiodactyla; family Bovidae; genus Capra; species Capra hircus. Next base: position 40,925,423 of record NC_030829.1, read on the forward strand.
AGCAGATGATAGTAGTCCCTGTAGAAATTTGGACACAGCTTCCATGAGAGGATGTGTGGAACACTTCTAGAATAAGAACTGGTGTGTAGAGTGAGCTGTATGATTACGTAAAGATCCAGAGGAATGTAACTGTGTGTCAGTGCATATACATCTCAGTGTGTTCAGGTCGCTGTAACAAAATGTCACAGACCAGCTAGCTTATAAGCAAAAGAAATGTATTTCTCACAGATCTAGAGGTTTGAAGCATGACATCAAGGTGGCAGCATGGTTGAATAAGGACCCTCTTCTGTGTCGCAGACTTCTCATTGTGTCCTCACATGTTGGAAGCATCTAGGGAGCTCTGTGAAGTATCTGTGAAATCTTAATTATTTAGTTGCATCAGGTCTTTGCTTTGTCAAGCAGGATCTTCTGTTGTGGTGCATGAGGTTTAGAGTGCATGGTCTTAGTAGTTGCAGTGGGAGGGCTTAGTTACTCTGTAGGATGTGAGATGTTCCCCACATCCTGCAGAATTCCCCAGCGAGGGATCAAATCCATGACGTTGCAAGGCAGATTCGTAACCACTGGAACACGGGGGAAGACCCTGTGAGATCTCTTTTATAAGAGCTCTAATCCATTCATGGGGGCTCAGGCCTCATGACCTGATCACCTCCCAAGGCTCTGTTTTGTAACACTATCATAACAGTTGCACAGATCCAAACATGTGAATTTTGTGTGAGCACATTCAGACTATATATATGTAGGAGAGATGGAAAGGCATGTGTTTTCAGGTTTGGGGCTGCTTAGCCTAGGGGACCTGTCTTGTGCAGAAAGCTACCTGAGCTGCAGTTGAGGTGAGCTCTTTATCATATCAATACCATTCAATTCAGCTCAGTCACTCAGTTGTGTCTGACTCTCTCTGACCCCATGGACTGCAGCACGCCAGGCTTCCCTGTCCATCACCAACTCCCAGAGCTTGCTCAAACTCATGTCCATCAAGTTGGTGATGCCATCCAACCATCTCATCCTCTGTTGTTCCTTTCTCCTCCTGCCTTCAATCTTTCCCAGCAATTAGGGTCTCTTCCAAGGAGTCGGTTCTTCACATCAGGTAGCCAAAGTATGAGAATTTCAGCCTCCGCATCAGTCTTCCAATGAGTATTCAGGACTGATTTCCTTAAGGATTGACTGGCTGGATCTCCTTGGAGTCCAAGGGACTCTCAAGAGTCTTCTCCAGCACCACAGTTCAAAAGCATCAATTCTTCAGTGCTCAGCTTTCTTTATAGTCCAACTCTCACACTCATTCATGACTACTGGAAAAACCATATCTTTGACTATTGTTGGCAAAATAATGTCTCTGCTTTTTAATATGCTATCTAGGTTGGTCATAACTTTCCTTCCAAGAAGCAAGTGGCTTTTAATTTCATGGCTGCAGTCACCATCTGCAGTGATTTTGGAGCCTAAGAAAATAAAGTCTGTCACTGTTTCCATTGTTTCTCCATCTATTTGCCGTGAAGTGATGGGACCTGATGCCATGATCTTAGTTTTTTGAATGTTGAGTTTTAAGCCAACTTTTTCACTGTCCTCTTTCACGTTCATCAAGAGGCTCTTCAGATCCCCTTCACTTTCTGCCATAAGGGTGGTGTCATCTGCATATCTGAGGTGATTGATATTTCTCCCAGCAATCTTGATTCCAGGCTGTGATTCATCCAGCCTGGCATTTTGCATAATGTCCTCTGCATAGAAGTTAAATAAGCAGGGTGACAATATATAGCCTTGAGGTACTTGTTTCCTGATTTGGAACCAGTTTGTTGTTCCATGTCCAATTCTAAGTGTTGCTTCTTGACCTGCATACAGATTTCTCAGGAGGCAGGTAAGGTTGTCTGGTATTACCATCTCCTGAAGAATGTTCTAGTTTGTTGTGATCTACACAGAAGGGTTTTATCTCAAATGTGAAGAATATTTCACATGAGACTGTTGACTAGGTGTATGGTTTGTTAATATAGTAGCTTCAGTGACTAGTGGCAATTGTGATGGTGAACTGAGACTGACTGAGAAAAATGGAGAGAGGAAAGAAGCAGAAGGAGATTGAGAGATAGTGATGGAGAAGAGTGAGGACAGAGATAGGAAGGTGACAGAACTCTGGAAACTCGGGGCTCTTGAATAACAGTGCTTTAGACATAACTTAAATTCAGTGTTTCTATTAGTATTCTAAATATACTATTTCTAATACTGCACTATGCTAATTCTAATTCTACTGTTAACCCTAATCTACGTACATCCGTTTACACCATAACCACTTAGGTGCTTACGGGTGCTAAGTGCTGGCCTCTCGTATTTTGATTTTTTGGGGCGTTCTGAGCACCCATCCTAGGGAGTATGATAGATGTGAGGGTGAAGAAAGCATACTCACGGCCCCCAAGGAGAATGCAGACATGTGGGAAAGAAGTTGAAGAGAAAGTAAGATATCCTCAGGCAAAGGAGGGGAAAGAACAGTGTTATCAAGTATGGGTTTTCTAGAACAGAATCCTGGTTAGAATCCTGCCTTCGACCCCATTTAGCCGTGAAGTCTTGGGCATATTGCGTACCCTTTGTGAGCCTGCAGTGAGCTCATGCCTGTAGTGGGCTGGCTCTGAGTTACAGGGCTGTGGGTGCATGTCAGGCATGTGCCCTTATTGCCTTGGGGACCCAATGCCTGTGTGCATGCTGAGTCGTGTCCAGCTCTTTGTGGCCCCATGGACTGTAGCCCGCCAGGCTCCTCTGTCCATAGAATTTTCCAGTCCAGGGTACTGGAGGGGGTGCCATTTCCTACTCCTGGGGATCTTCCCCACCCAGGGCTCGAACCCATGTCTCTTTCGTCTCCTGAACTGACAGGTGGATTCTTTACCCCTGCACCACTATGGTACACAATGGGCCCTTCCTTAATGAGGTTGTGGGCTTGTTGGTTTGTTGGGTGCCATTCTTTTGCAGGTAGAGTCCTGGGTTTTAGATTAGTGCTTTCAGCCATGTATATTGTGATGGTAGCAGTGTGTAGAACACAAGACATTGCTTGAAGAAAAGTCAAGAAGTGGACCTTGAGGTCACGTCAGCTGGAAGAAAGATGGCTGTTTACCGAAAAGTGTGTGGCTCTTGTTCTCTGTGTATTTGAGGGAGTTGGCAGGGCAGTCACTGGTTTCTGCTGAAACAGGGATGGTGAGTAGGAAGAGGAATAAGGGAATAGTACCATAACTGCAGATGCTTTTATGGACACTGTAAGCTGAGGTTGCCCTTCAAGAGTTACTGCCTTATCATTACCGCTGACTTGTTTCATGGTGTTGTAAGTCCTAGAACTGCTCAATGTGCTGCCAGAACACTGACTCTTGACAAATGTGCGGCTCACACATGACGGCTATGGATCCTGGGCTTCAGATCATGGCGGTTTGGTGCTAAGCGAACAATGGGAGGACTGGGAAGGGAGGGAATCTTCTGGAGGCAGAAGAGACCAGTAAGCATGATCTCTGGCCCACACTTTCTGCCTTAAATCTGGGCTCTGCTATAGGCTTGTTGGGTGCCTCTGACCACGTTCCTTGCCCCGTGGCTCCGTTTCCTCACGGGGAACCTAGGGTTGAGTTAACGCTTGTATAGCATCACCAGCTGCGTCATTGGCACTGGAGGATTAGTCACCTATCTTCGGCTGCACAGGGGCTTTTCTCTAGCTGTGGAGAGCGGGGGCACTCCCCAGTTGCAGTGCTTGCGCTTCTCGTTGTGGTGGCTTCTCTTGTTGCGGAGCACAGGCTTTAGGGAAAGCTGGCCTCAGCAGCTGTGGTGCTTGGGCTTAGTTGCCTCGCATCGTGTGGAATCTTCCCCGACCAGGGATCAAACCCATGTCCCTGCACTCGCAGGCAGATTCTTCACCCCTAGACCGCCAGGGAAGTCCAGGTTAGTTATCGTTTCTGTTATTTCATGTAAGGAAGGGTACTACCAACCTTTCACAGTGTTCCCAGAGCACTGAAGAAATTCAAGGTGACCTCTTAGAGTAATACTGTAAAATCACATTAACATTTAACTCATAAGAATTGTACTCTACATGCCTTTAGGATAACTAACATATGTTATATACAATCACGTATATGACTGTTCAGAGCTGCTGTTTTCCTTTTCTTCATCTTCTGCATCTTTATCTCTAAAGTGTGGTAATTAAACACTATAAAATCAAGCTTTCAGATGGACTGCTTTTTATTTACTGTGCCCAGCAGTATAGATTTTATCGCTACATTTAAGAATTGTATACACAGACCTATGTAGTCTGTATTTTGTGGGTTATTTGAGGCATGTCAAATTACTGAGGACTTGAGAGCTTCATCCTCAGTGGCTACCTCTCCACTAAGGCTTGTTGGCTTGTGGTCACAAGACATAATGGCTGCCTTGTATGTTTATTCGGCTGGAGAAGATATTTCTCACTTCTGTTCCTCCTTAAGTTGCAGAATGAAGAGTAGGCGTGTGTAGGACACCGGGGTAGGCTAGGTGATGGTTGTATAGGAAATGTTATTTTGCTTGATTTTTTTTTTTCTTTTAAACTGTAACAAGAGCCTGTTATGTTAACAGCTTACCTGTTCATTTTTCTTGGCTGTAATAATAGGGTTTTGCTTAGAAAGCTATGTCCATTACTGAGCAATTAACCGCAAGATGAACATATTTAAAAGCTGCATAGAGGAGAAGGAGGAGAATGCATTGAGCATAAAATTAGACTCTTGACAACAGGTTTTCATTTAAATGATGTCTGGGATTTGGGTTTTCTTTTTTTGCTAGTATATAACTGCCTTCTAGCTTTGTTCTCTCATACCTGGTTTGTCTTGACGTGTTATATGTACTTGGGAAATGGATAGCAAGTTTGTTTCATTTTTTTGAACAATTGTGTATCTTTTGAGTGTGCTGAGGGGCTACCATGGTTTAAAGTGGTGATTGTTTTTTTAAGATTTTGTAATTGGGTTCATAGTGATTCAACATGGAGCTCTCCTTTGGCAAATTGTATATGAGTGAGAGCCTGCTTCCTCTTTGCAGGTTTTCTGTTTCTGCTGTAACATCAGAATCCACACATAAAATGTTGACTTTTTTAAATTAATTTATCTTTTATTGAAGAATAATTGCTTTACAGAATTTTGCTGTTTTCTGTCAAACTTCAACATGAACCAGCCATAGGTAGACGTATATCCTCTCCCTTTTGAGCCTCCCTCCCATCTCCCTCCCCATCCCACCCCTCTTGGTTGATACAGAGCCCCTGTTCGAGTTTCCTGAGCCATAAAGCAAATTCCTGTTGGCTATCTATTTTTACATATGGTAATATAAGTTTCCATGTGACTCTTTCTGTGTATCTCACCCTCTCTTCCCCTCTCCCCTTGTCCACAGTCTATTCTCTATGTCTGTTTCTCCACTGTTGCCCTGTAAATAAATTCTTCAGTACCATTTTATTTTCCCACATTGGAAGATCCAGGTTCCTTCTGAAGTAGTTCCTACTTTTAAGATAAATATAATATATCATACATATCAGAACTTACATCTGGACCAGATAAAGGTATCTTGGAGTCACTTATATTTATTTACTCATAACTGGTATTTTATGAAATAATTTGAAAATTCAGAGAAAAAGCGAGTTTTAGAGATGACAGCACATACATGGTGTCATTTTTTTCTCAGTGAATACTTTAGTCTACTGTATTCAATTATTGGAGAAGGCGATGGCACCCCACTCCAGTACTCTTGCCTGGAAAATCCCATGGACGGAGGAGCCTAGTAGGTTGCAGTCCATGGGGTTGCTGAGAGTTGGACACGACTCAGTGACTTCACTTTCACTTTTCACTTTCATGCATTGGAAAAGGAAATGGCAACCCACTCCAGTGTTCTTGCCTGGAGAATCCCAGGGACAGGGGAGCCTGGTGGGCTGCCGTCTGTGGGGTCGCACAGAGTCAGACATGACTGAAGCAACTTAGCAGCAGCAGCAGCATTCAATTATTATTGAGGATTTAGACTCTACCTTCAAAGTGCAAACATTTTCTTCTGCAGTTAAAGCCATGATATTTTCTTTTACTGGTAATATTACTAAAGGCTTAGGACAAGGAAAGTTGTAACAGGTGAACACAGCATGTTGCCAGGTTTTAATTACGCCTTTAATGGTAGAAAGTGCTGAGGAATATTGATTCTCATTCTTTGTACATATGTGTATGTACCATATATGTGTATATAACACTGATTCTTACATGGTAAGGAAATGACAAAGCAAAAACTGGACGAATCAACTGTTAGGGGTTAACTGCTGCGTGTTTGCGTTAACCTTCTGTAGCACAGGTGGGAGAAAAATACTCTACCCAATTCTTGAACAGGCACAGAGATACCAAACCTTCCAACTATAGTTGGATTCTCTCAAAGATGAGTAATAACTTAATACCACTTAATTATGCTTTATGCCATCATTTCTGTTACGAACTTTTAAGAATTGTGTAAGGCATTATTATTAAGTAGTACTTCTAAAATATTTTTTTAAAAACTTTCTCTAAAATTATAAGGCAATTTTGACATTTTTCCAGAAAATATCTTGTTTGTCAAGATGGTCATATTCTGCTTTTTAGTAATGCATATCTTTTTGGCAGTAAGGACTTGATCCAACAATATTTAAATGCAAATGATAGATTAAAAATGAAATTAGCCTATTCATTAGTTAGGGAGAAAAGATCGAACAAATGATAAAATAGCCCACGATGAAAAATATTTTTACTAATAGATGTATCTTTTTACCAATTGTAGCAGTGACTTTGTTAAGCTTTTGAAATCTGCGAATGGACAGAAGGAATATCCCCTCCTGACAGGAGTGCATGTCCGTGCAAATTGTTAAATCCTTAAAAAATCACATAAATGATAGAGACCATGCATAGCCTTAGGGTATGATTTTCGACCTTGGAATTAGTGACATTTTGGGCTGAATTATTCTTTGCTGTGAAGAGAAGTTTCCTGTGCATTGCAGGATGCTTAACATCTCTGATCTCTACTCACTAGTTGCCAGCAGCACCTTCAAGCAAAAATGTTAGTAGGCATTGCCGAATACTGCTAAGGGTGAGAAAGGAGGAAAATCAGCCCTTGGTTGAGAACAACTGATGTAGAGATTTAGATACAGGAATACCTAATTCAAGTTCCTAGTGATTGGTGTTCTATTACCAGTCACAACCATGACTGGCAAGTGCTTCAGGCCTTAATAAAATGAAATTTCACCCAGTGGTCCCAGCTGAAATAAACTACACCACTTTGACCTCATTGAAGTTCTAAGCATTCACTGGACATTCAGCACAATAGGGACCCCTAGTCCCTACCACTTTTCTGTCAGTACACATCCTCATGACTTTGTTTTGAGTGTCAATTCATTTTAGTAGTGCAACTCAAACGGTTTAGACTTGCAGTAGATAATGGAGCGTCTGCCTCCTCAGTAGAGTCCATACCTTCCTAATGAATGAAAACATGAAAGGAGAAATGTTGCTCTTGATACTCGTGTACTGCTAAATTTGATTTGACCAGGTAATTGTGACATCAGCACGAGGTCTCTGGCAGCTAAAGATGGTGAAGCAGGGAGTGGAGGCAGTGTCTGGGAAGTTGATTGCCATTGATAGCTAGAGGCCTGATTTCTCATTCTCTGCCTAATTCCAGATGCCTGGCTAGACCAGATGCTGCATTTGGTATGCTGTGTACAGTTCTGTGTGGTTTACGAGAGGCCTTTTGGAGTTAGAGAACCCTAAATGATTCCTAAGTGAGGAGAAAAAAAAACTGATGAGATACTGAGTTCTGTCAGGGAAGAATGTGGACGCTAGGTTGGAGCTATTACCAGTGGCATAGTTGTTTACTCAACAGAAAAAAGAGGAGTGCTATTTAGAGGTAAACATGAATTTTAAAAAATGTATCAGTTTTGTCTCTATTACCCTTTTGTAGAGTATTTTTTGAGTTAATTAGTAAGACTGCTCTGTCTTGGATTAGACCTAGATTGTGATTCTGAAAGTGAAAGTGTTAGTCGCTTGAGCATGTCCGACTCTTTGTGACCCCATGGACTCTAGGCTCCTTGGCCCATGTGATTCTCCAGGCAAGAATACTGGAGTGGGGGGCCATTTCCTTCTCCAGGGGACCTTCCTGACCCAGGGACTGAACCCGAGTCTCCTGCACTGCAGGCAGACTCTTCGCTGCCTGAGCCAGCAGGCAAGCCCAGTCTGTGATTAGGGATTTAACTGTAGGCGCCTGGGGGAAAAACTGTTTTCATGCCTATTTTTAAAGTGGCCCATGGAGAGACATGGGTAATCTCTGAGGTCTATTAGCCTTAGTTTTCGATATTTGGCAGCTTTATATTTATATAAAGACCTGCTAATAGAAGGGCTTTAGAGGTCTTGCTTGACACATGTGCCAATGTTCCAGTTCTGTGTCCCAGAGAGACGTCACTGTTTTAGGCACTGCAGTTTTTTCCTGCTCAGAGAAGCCAATTCAAAGTGACCAGTGTTGGCATGTGAGCCCAACCCACTGACTGGTCTTGACATAAACCCTGGTTAAAGTAGCAAGTGAGGAAATGTTACTGTAGGCCAGAACAGTTTAGTAGAACTGTGTTTGTGTTGTCCCTCCTTATAGTAGCCACTAAGCCATATATCCCTGTTGAAAATTTGAAATATAGCTAGTGTGACCAAAGAATGATGTTTTAATTATGTAATGAAATTTAAATATAAATAGGAACTTGTGGCTACCAGGTATGATATTGGACAGTGCAATTCTAGGCTTTTGAGAAACATTTTCAGACACAATTGTGGACCTGCGACTGTGGTTACTCTGGGTCTTTGGGACAGACCATACTCACAGAGCAGTTATCACAGTCTTTGTCCACTCAGTCGAAGCCTTTTGTCTATCCACTTGGACAGAAAAAGAATAACAGTTGTGTATGCCAACAATCCTGGTAAGTTAAGGTTGCGGAAGTCTGGTTTAAGAAGGCCTGATATTAAACATGGGACTTCCCAGGTGGCGCTGGTAAAGAGTCTTCCTGTCAATGCAGGAGACCCAAGTTTGATCCCTGGATTGGGAAAATCCCCTGGAGGAGGAAATGGCAACCCACTGCAGTATTCTTGACTGAGAAATTCCACAGACAGAGGAGCCTGGTGGGCTACAGTCCACAGGGTGGCAAGGAGTTGGACATGACTGAGTAACTGAGCACATTGTTAAACACAGGCATCTCCGAGACTGAAAATTAAATTAAAGCAGGGAAGGTAAGTTAATGCAGGCAGGTACTTTTAAATCCACTCTCTTCCCTGTTCTTTGAAATTGCATCTATGGAGTGCAGTACATCTATGTGTTTTTTGTTGTTTTCTATACAATAGTATTTTTTTATCCTTATATTCTTCCTTAAGCAATTTAGCACAACTCTGCTAATTTGGGAAAGAAGCTTGGTGGCAAGTCACAAGAACAGAATACTTGGAAAATGTAGAATTGTTTTTGTATGACATCAAGCACCAAGGTATTAATCATGAACTATTTAGTTCCGTTCATCTTTTCAAATGATGTAAGGTTCTTGGTCCTGAAAATAAATACCAGAAGCCACTGTGAAACTCTTTTGCTATGTGGTTACCATCCTGCTGGCGTGGTAGAACTAGGAAGTGATTGGAACTGGTAAATGCTGATAGATTATAAAGCTTCTAGGCATACTTGAACCCAGACATTGCTAGTTCCCTGTTCTCTAGTGGATACCATATGATGAATGAAATCACCTTAAGAAACATCCCTCCGTCTTTCCCTATCAGTTCAAAAGGCTCAGAGTGGTTGAAAGCTGGTAAGGATAACAATTTGATAATTGGTTTTTATTTCTAAAAGATATCTGAAAAGATGGAAAATACTTCTGCAGTCAAATGATTGAACTTTGACGTATGTGAAAGTATGTAAATATTCATGGTAGGACTCCTCTAAAGCCTTTTAAATATTAAAATTTATTTTTGCCTTATTATCTTTTTCCAACAAAGTTATGTAACCATGAGAAGTTCCTCTAAGTCCCATTGTTTTCATTTTTAATGGGAAGAAACAACAGCACCTAACCCTTAGGAGTGCAATGAGGCTTAAATGAATTAATAAATATATAGATTAAGCATAGTGCCTGGACCACATGAATTGCTCCATAAATTGTAGCTATTGCTATTGATGTGGCTGCTTTTGTAAAGGTTATATATTAATGATGATACTGTAAATTCAAATATACAAATACAGGTTTTTTTTTTCCTTTCCGTAACCTGAGAGTTCTTCTGCCATGCAAATCAATCTTCCTTAATTTTATTGTTTGTTAAGAGTTTTTTATACCAGGTGTTCTGAAAGCTAGGCACATTCTGACCTCTAAAAATGGCTCTCTCAAACTTACCAGATGGTTTATTGTGACAGTAAATAGGTGTATCTTTTAAGATATTATCTGATTATACAAAATCATGTCCCAACGACTTGAATATACTTACGGTAGCTTTTTTTCTTTCTTACTTTCTTTTTTTGTAAAATATAATGACCTGCCTTGAATGCTGGAGTAAATGGCATGCTAAACTTCCTCTCATTGAACCAAGATGACTCAGTTTTCTACTTAAGAAAAATGAAAAGTGTCTCTACCTTTTTAAGTTGACGTGTTAGTGTTTAAATATATAGTTCCGTAAGAAAGATTATATGCTGTTGTCAACTTAAAAAAGTGTACAACGTGAGAGTTAAGATTTATTTGGGGCAAAATGAGGACTGCAGCCCAGGACAACTCTGATAAACTGCTCCAAAGGGGCGGGGGGCAGGTCAGTACATATGAGATTTTTGTGAAGGGGGAGTTCATGCAATCAAGCACATATTTTTCCAGAAAGTTTCTACTAGTCTTGTGAAGTTTTGCTAGTCATGAAAAACAGTCATCACTGTAAAGGATTTTAGTGCTTTCCTAAATATGGGGAGATACACGAATTGGATTCATAAAATCAGCTCTTAAAAACATTTAACTCTCTGAAGACCTGTGTTGCCAGGTTTTCCCTAAGCACAGAGTGCCTCATTTCTGCTCTCCACCCTGAACTCCTTTCAGGGGGTGTTGAAGGTCCCCAGCTGCAGCGGCACATGATCTAATCCTCATAGAGGTAAATGGCAAGTGCCCATTTGTAGTTGACACTGTGTATTTTCATATTTATATTTAATGTCTCAAATTATCAACATAGAGTATCTATAGTACTTGGATTGGCTCGATAACTCTTTCAGTCATTCACTCACTTAAAGCAGTGTTTTGAGGAATGTTTGATTAATTTGACCTATTTTGTCTAGGAAGTTGCGTTCTGATTATGCGAGTTATCTGGGGGAAAAATGCTTCTCTTTTTGGGTGGAAGGATGTATTTAAATTTAGAATGACATATATTCCTCATGGCCCAGGGTGCCTGTGCATTAATGCAGAAATTGATATTAGGATAGAATCTTGAACAATTAGGGATGGGTATCTGAAACTCAATTAGCCTTTAGCTGTTCACCCCATAGTAGTGACACGCTCTTGTTTTCACTGCTGTAGGATTACATGTATTCTTTATCATTGTACAGCCAAAGACAAAAGTCAAACTGTCAAGACCAGTTTCAGCCAGGGCACGTGAACCAATCTCCAGGGTTCGGGATGTGCACCACTGACTTGATTTGTAATGCTTTCTTTAGTGAATGGGGTTCTCCTTCTGGTTGACTGCTTTATTTTCATCTCCCTTCAAGTTGCTTGGTGATAACAGAATGAACTTCCCATCCAGGGTCTTGGGGCTCAGATTCATGTGGTGACGATCACCATGGTCTCTGCATTACTTCCATTGCCAATGTGATTGCAGGTCAGAATTTCTAACAATACTCAAAGTCATTTATTAGAAGACAAGAAAGCAAAATGTCACACCCATCTTAAAACTGCCTTAATAGTAAAATAATTTTATCATGTTGGTTTGACATGTTCAGTGTGTATGTAAGTCTATACTTTCGAGCAGTGCTTCCATTGTTTAAATGACTGCTGAATGGTAATAGCGCTTGGCAGAAATTTCTTAGTATTTCAAACTTTAAATGATTAAATGTCTCTAGACCCATCATGAGAAGAGGCATGAAAGGCTCGCATGTGCCCTGATGGTGTAGGTTTCTAAGCTTTACCTGCTAAGCCTCCTGAAGAGACACAGATGAAGAAAATTTAGACATGAGTTTTAATTGTATGCTTTTCTATCACTCCTCATAGTGAACTTATTTGGGTTAATCATACAAGATTTTATAATAATGGTCCCCACATTGCTTCATTTTTTAAAAAAGCATTGCTGCAATGAGCTCCCTTCTTATATATTTAAATTGTTGACTAATTGTCTTAATCATTAATCCATGAATTTACATTCACATAATGAATCCACACTCACATTATTAATTTTTTGTATGTTCGTCAATCCCACCCCATGTTTTCAATTCAGGACTTCAGGATGAGAAGGAAAGCTGTGTACAAGTCCTTTTTGTTGTTGTTGTTAGAAATTCTTAGTGGAAGTAGTTGGGATCTCTCTCTGTTGTGTCATTTGATCCGTCTTATTTTAATGATTTCCCCCAGGACGAGCTGTCTACTCCTCTTGCGTACAGCGTTCCCTCTGGCCTTATATCTTCGTCGCCTGTGTACTTTACTGATTTTGAACATGGACTGTGTGTTCCATGGTGAAAGATACTGTAACTGTAAAGGGCAGGCCTTTGTGGGGAGAGCTGTGTATAAGGATGAATGATCAAACCAGTTAATTAAGAATGAAGAGACTACGTGTATTTCCCCATGAATTATAGCCGCCATTTTTCTCTGGAATGTGTACCTTCACCTATTACTGTCTAGGCCTGTCTGTCGCCACTCCCACTGGGAGCATTAAAATATCTGTTCTGCATACTGCATTACAGTGATATATTTTTCTTTCATTTTCAAAATTGAAAAAGAATACCTATTGAACATTTGCCTGTGAAGAAGTTAACATGTTTAAAAGGATTTAAGAAAATTAGCTACTTTGCTCTGAAGATAAGATGTTCATTAAAAATAGGGAGGAACAGCTTCTTTGTCTCAGCTTTCTCATGGCATCCTGTGCTAAATTGTGAATTTGTTTTGCATTGGATTTTCTCTTTTGCAGAAAAGTGTCATCATTTTCACTGCCAGAATAGATTATAGAGCAAAACAGAAGACTTTTCTGAAGGCAGCTGTGTGTGTGTATGTGTGTGTGTGTGTGTGTGTTTAGGAAAAATCTGTGGCAAACATATTTTCCTGCAGATTTTGATGATTTTGGGTGGCATTATCTGGACTTTACAACTTGTAAACAGCTGGTGTTTCTTACATCAACCCTTATTATTTATATAACCAACAAATTACCATCTAATATTAAGTGATAAATTAATGAAAACTTTTATTTAAATAAGTCAGTCAGTAGCTCTTTGAGTAGGCGCTATGTGTCAGGTGTGGACTGTCGGGATGGGATCAAGGCAATCTTGACAGTTTAGTGGGGAAGATGGTCATTAAACAAATAGGTATATATACTATATGACTGTAGTCCTTGTTGCAAGGGCTATAAAGAAGACAAGCGGAATAGTAGGGAAATAATAGAACAGAGGCTTGTCTTTGCTGTGATTTTGTATCCTTTAGTCCCACATGGCTATTTGAATAAAATTTAGATTTCTTTGTTTTGATTTCTTTGATCTTAAAGATATTTAATTACAATTAAAATTGCACTTCCCAGTCATAATATTCAAGTGGTTCAAGTGTTTGGTGATCCCATGAAGCTACCGTACTGGACCACAAGAATGCTTTCATCATTTCAGGGACTCCTCTTGGACAGCATTGTAACTATAGTCTCTGAGAGGATCTCTGTGCAGGACAGATGTTTAAATTTAGATATATCTGAGTAGGCAATGGCCCCGTGACAATTTGGGATAGAGGAGAGAACAGTCTTGGTAGAGGAATGCTCTAGCATATGGAGATAAACTGTATTAAACGTGATCTGTTATGTTCTTAGAATGGTATTTACCATTTTTTCATGCTTGCCTATTTTAAGAAGGTATAATAGTATTGGCATTTGCAATATTACTGTAACCATATAAAATTATGTCTTACTTGGCTCTGCTTAAGGATGGTATTCCATTAAAAGAATAATAAATCTGGCATCCAAAATAATTCAAAAGCATTTAAAAATCTTTGGTGTTTTTTTTGGGGGGGTGGGGAATAAAAAAGTAAAGGAATTCTTTCATAATGTGAATAGAGATCTTTCATCATTCTCTCCCTTCTTTCACTAAAATATATCACTACTACCCTTAAAGGCTCTCTGTTTTTTTCTTCCAGAATTCCAGATGTCTTATAAATCTTGTCTAAATCAGCTTTTTATCACATGCTTTAATTTGTCCTGTTTCTCATTTTTTTTATGATATCCTGCTCTCTGGCTATTGGACAACAAAGGAAACTGCGAGTGCTGATTCAGCGAGTAGCAGTCTCTCCTCCTTAATAGACTTTTTCAAAAAGATACTGCCGCTCAACTATTATCGCAATTCAACATTAAGGAAACATTCTAAATGCTTATAGGAAATTTGATTATGCTAGTTGGTCTTGACTTTGGTCTCCACAGGTTTTAGAACCAAGCTGTTGCTTTGATATGTATATTCTATAGTTCCATGCTGGAATTATTTTTATATAAATGCCATTACTTTCCCTGAATGGCTATCCTGTAGTCTAGTGAGTGTATTTTTTTTTTTCCTTAGTACACTGGAAGTAAGAAAGCCAGGATGGAAGATACTGCTGAGTATACCTTTCAGTCTCTAAAATCTGTTATTATAACGCATGTGGTTTATTTTTTATTGAAAGATGTACTATCACTCAATTTAATACTTTTAGTCCAGTTTATGTACAGTAACATTGAGTAAAACCATACAGAGTTGTATTAGTGGGAGAGAAAGTTAATTTTGAAGAAGTAGAAGCCCAGGACTTAATAATTCCAGTTGCCAAAAGTAAGTCTAGACTGTGTTGCCTGTCACACATTCTTAATATATCTTTTTAAATAATTAGGTGAGGATTTTTTCTAATTAAACTATGAGTTGTTGTTTTGTTAAGTTCCAAAGGATTTGAAATCAACTAAATATTTGTTGGCTTTATTCCTTTGTTTTCAGCATCTGGTAAGGTAAATTTTTATTTGTTTCGTATTTGAAAAAGTAATTAGAATTTGTGAGCATACACCCATATCATATGAATTTCAAGAGGAAAAGAAATCCAAATTCTTTTGAAAAAGTAATAATCCCAGTAAAGAGATTCACCATGTAGTAGAGATTCTGCCTTCTGTGTGGCTCCTGTCCTTTCGCTTTCCTCTGCTCCTGAATCACCAAGATTGCTTACATAGGTGATAACCCTCTAATTAGTCCATTGGCTTTCAGTCCTCCTTACTTGCCTTTGACCTGTTCTCACGTGGCTGCCAGAGCTGTTTGTGCTGGAAATCGAAAATAGAGGTCTAAGAACGACAGTTTGGTTAGAGGGTGGAAGCCGAGGTAATTCCATTGAAATTGTACTCTTTCCTCTGTTGCTGATTCTTTGTGTGTATGCAGTGGTGTGTTTTTCCAATAATGAATAGACACTGTGGGGATACGCGGGCTTCCCAGGTGGCGCTAGTGGTAAAGAAAGGGCCCACCTGTCAATGCAGGAGACATAAGAAATGCAGGTTCCATCCCTGGGTCGGAAGATCCCCTGGAGGAGGGCATGGCAGTCCACCGCATTATTCTTGCCTGGAGGATCCCCATGGACAGATGATCTGTCCATGGACCGGCGAGCTACAGTCCATAGGGTCACACAGAGTCAGACACGACTGAAACGACTTATCATGCATGCACACACATGGGGATAAGCACTGGCTTCCCCACTGTTCCTCAGGAAATGTTGCGTCTCTTCTCTGAGCCAGGAGAATCTGGTCATGTTAGTCTGCTGCTTTGAAGACCTTTGATGACTTGCCATTGCTTTCAACTAAGGTCCTAAATTATTAAGATGACCTCTGAGCTCCTATGGTGATGACCCAGCTTATTTTCTGACCAGTCCGACACCATTCTGCCTTGCTCTCTGTACTGCAACCACACTGATCTCTCTTCTCAGGCATGACAAGCTTCTTCCCATTTGATGCTGCTCTGTCTATCTGGAAGTTCACTGAGTCCCCTTCATTCTTTAGGTCTTGGCTTAAATGCCTCTTTCTGAGGTCATCCTTCTCTGATCCCATCCTCACTCACTTTCCCCTGCAACACACTAGGTGAGATCAGCTCAGTTTTTGCCTTCATGGCAGTGATCATAATTGTTAATTAGATCACTACCAATTAATTATAAAATTAATATCTAATCTCTCTGCCAGACTAAAACTCCTAAAATCAAGAGTTGTGTCTATGCAGGTTGCATTGTATTCCTAGAACCCAAAGCTGTGCCTGGCACTTAAGGTCCTTTACTAACTGTTTTTTCAATATTTCTATTTGCTACGAATTTAGTATAATTATGAAGACATTTTGAAATTTTGGCTTAGAAGATTTTAGAGCAGAAATAGGTTCTTCTCTGTTTGATTAAATTCTTCACCAGCATATTAAATTCTTCACTGTTGGCTTAAATCTTTATAGCCAGCCTAAGTCATTTGATTTCCACTCTAAATGTTCTGAGCTCAATATCCAAAGAAACTTTGATTTCAGAGGAAGTGCACTGATCCTATCAACCACCAAACATGTTTTTTTAAAAAGTCTTTGGGGGAAGTAGGAGCGGAGATAAGGAAGAAATGAAAGACATCCTAAAGCATATTGAGAACCTCAGATAAAAGCAGCAGCTTGTGAGAAGGAGGTTAATGCATATTGAAGTAGATGTCACTAATTTCATATAAATTTGCTATCAGGAAGTTAAGAGCTTTGGGTTGTTTGTTCATTGAATTTGTACTCCCGACTTATTTTGGCCTTGGACCAGTAATTAATAATGCAAGGGTGGAGGTGGAAGAAGGAAAACAGATCAAGAAGAGAAGAGAGAAATAAAATGAGGTAAAGACAGGCGAACAGACTGACATTAAATCTACAATATAGTATATTATACTAAATGGATAAACTACAGATTAGTCTCGGTCATAGGTTAATCCTTCACTTACGTTCTACAGAGTGTTAATAGGTATTCTGGAGGGAAGGAAAAAGATGGTGAAGAGCTCTTTGTCATTGCTCAGGTAAATCTGGAAGATCGGTTTAAATGGAGCTTCAAGGGTCTCTTTGTTCTTTGACTTTTTAGAGAAAGAGGTAGAATATTCAGCATTTCCCAGTCTTGCTGGTTTGGTTAACAGCTTTCGCAGTTCCCTGGCACAGAGATTTGTGCCAACACTTGTGTTCAGATACCTTTTGGGTAAAGCTCGAGGAAGCGTTTAAGCCATCCCAGAGAACACCGCGAGACAGTGACACATGTGATGAAGATGCCTCTTTTGGCGCCTCTTTTATCCTGGCCTCAAGGTGTAAAAGCATAGGAATTGTCACTAACAGGACCTTGCCATTTTCTATATAATTGTGAGGATTGTATTATGAAAATTAATGAGAATTTTAATGGGATAGGTGCAGAAACCTAACTTTAAATAATAACCTGTTAGGGAAACAGTTTGAGTCAAAAGAAAGAACCCCCAAATCAACATTAAGTTCTCAAATAACCAGTCATTGCCCTCCCTCCCCTCTTACACCCCTAGTCTTGCTCCTCCCTTTGCAAATAGCCGTCAAATAATTTGTGAATGCTCCTCTCGCCGGGTGTATTTTTTAAAATGCATTTTGGAAATAGTGTTGTGATTTTTTTAATATTTTCTAAATTAAATCATAGAAAAGAATGATAACTTTAATATTAGAAATTATTATTGCTTTTCATTCCAATAATATTGAAAAATAACAGGAAGGGCCCTGAAGCAATTGCTGCATCGTCTTATTGTTAAAAACTGCCACTGACAAGGACGCAGTCTGTGTACTTCTAGTGATGTTAGACTACTTTGATTTAATCCTCTTCATTTCCTTTGCTAAGGTTTACTATGCTAAAACATGCATTTTTAATAGAGATTTTATTATAAAGCACGACCTCTGTTTCTCTTCTCAAACGATTCTAATAACACTTTGACTCAGACCCTGGAACGCTGAGGCTAGAAGCAGCACTAGAGACAGTCTGGTCTTAGTCCCTGAAGAGGAAGCTGTTATCAGAGGCCGAGTAAGACTTGGGTCTTCTTGATGGAGTTTTGCTCTTCTTTTCCTTCTCATAGTTTACCTGAGACTAATGAGACAGTGCATATAAGACACTTCAACAGGCAGCTTTACACACTGTGCTTATTAAGAGTAACTAAAATTAATATCATTGGCATCATCAACCATTCAAATGTTTATTGAACATCTACTGTGTGGTTTGGAAAGGCATCTGCCCTAATGGTGTGGGCCCGTTCCAAGCTCTTTGTATAGCCTGCAGTTCTGGATATGCCATGAACAGGGTAGACCCCCTAGAACAGTTTTGTAGTTTTCTTTAGCATTCTCTTCCCTGGTGGCTCAGAGGTTAAAGCGTCCGCCTGCAATGCGAGAGACCCAGGTTTGATCCCTGGGTTGGGAAGATCCCCTGGAGAAGGAAATGGCAACCCACTCCGGTATTCTTGCCTGGAGAATCCCATGGAGGGAGGAGCCTGGTAGGCTACAGTCCACGGGGTCACAAAGAGTCGGACATGACTGAGCTACTTCACTTTCACTTTATAAAATTAGCATAAGATTTAGAGAGAATTTTGAGGTAAAAAATGGAAAGTGATGTGTGAAGTCCAGATCTACCAAAGATACTCCTTTTGGGCAGATTCATGCTCTTAGTTTGCCAGTTCAAATGTTTTAAAGTAATTACTGAAAACTTAAAATCATTTGCCAAAGGGTCATCACAAGATAAGGAGAAAAACCTAACATTTATTATCTCTAGATTCTTTCAGTTTTTTAAAAATATATAATACATACTCATCTATTCATATATTATATATAGAGATACATACACACTTCCCTGATGGCTCAGCAGGTAAAGTATCCACCTGCAATGCAGGAGACACAGGAGACTCGGATTTGACCCCTGGGTCAAGAAGATCCCCCGGAGAAGGAAATGGCACCCCACTCTAGTATTCTTTCCTGGAAAATTCTACGGACAGAGGATCCTGGCAGGCTGCAGTCCATGGAGTCATGAAAGAGTCGGATGTGACTGAGCGACTAAGCACAACAAGAATATGTGTGATGAGCTAAAAATTACACAGATTCAAAAGCTAGTCTAGTCATATTTTACATAAGGAAAGGAAATATAGGCTGTAGACAGTGGCTGGCCACAACAAAAATTACATTTTTCTGAATTTTGAAGTGCCGGTTGTTACACTGATGTTGATTTCAATAGCTTCAGTCGCGGCCACTGGGCAACTCCCCACACTTCAGGCTCACCACTGAGAGCAGTTTCAGTGCTCCCTCTGTGCTTTAATGGAACTGAATATTTTCCTGTAACTCATCTGTCACCGAGCATTTATTGGAGGCACCCTGTGGGTGAAGCATTGTGCTAGATCATGAGTAAGGAAAGATACATTCGTTACACTTGCTTTCTACAAGGCATTTACAATCTAGCAGGGGACCAACAGATCATTTTAAATGTAGTGTAGTAAAGAAATGGATCAAGACAAAACAGAAGCTAGAAGAACCAGGCTATTCTACAAAAAGAAACTCAGAGGAAGAAACATTTGATCTGGGTCCCAGGGATGAGTAGGAATTTTATTTTAGGCTTATGACTTGGCTGTTGCAAAAGGTTGTGATCTGGAAATTATATGATACATTCAAGCAACTTCTCTGTGGTTTGGTGTGGCTAGAGTATAAATTATCAATAAGGACATACGGGACTTAAGGCAGGACAGATAGGAAGAAGCAAAAGCAATGTGAACTTTATGCTGGAGATGTTTGAAAGTATTTGATCTTTTGAAAGAGGAAAATATATGGTCAAATTGGTGTTTTAAGAAGAGCAGTTGGTGTGAATAGATTGAAGGGAAGGGACCATTTAAAGGCTGTGGAAACAGATTAAGTAGGCGATGAATAAACACTTTTCACTAAAGCAGGAATGGAAACAAGAGGACAGACTTGAAATATAATGAAAGCTAGAAACTACTGGGAGTTAGTAATGGATTGGATACATGAAAAGGCGAATGAGAGGAGAGAAAGAAGCTGACGTCAAGGTGACTGGATTCATAGTTTAGCCAGAATGAAGGTTCAGGAAAAGGTACATATTTTTGTAGGAAGAGAAGGAATTCTGTTTTGGAGATGTTGAGTTCAAGGTGGATACCTAGGTGAATATTTAAACTTTGGGGAAAGGTTGACCTTGCAATATGGATTCAGGCATCTTCAATGAGCTGATGCTCATGAAAGTCTTAGGAGTTTCTTTCTGGGAGAGGATCTGGAGTTAGAATAGAAAAACACCCTCAGTGAACTTAATTACTACCTGAAAGAGGATGGAGAGGAAATCTATTTTTCTGTCAGGTTTTAGACCTGGTTTTTTTTTTTTTTTTTTCTTGACCTCACGTTCTGACTGAACTGGACCTCAGAAAACATGAAATCATTTTGAATCTTGGCCAAATATGTTGTTAAATCAAACATATATCCATAAACTTAATATTTCTGAGAAAAGTTTTTCTAATGGCTCTTCCAACATACTATGAAAAACTGACACTATGTAGGAAGAATGAGGTTCCAATGCTCTCTGACATAGGCAGTGAATCAGTTACTGCTATAACAGACACTTTTATTAGGCCAATACACATATGTTACAGACACCTTTTTTATGTAGCATAGAAATTAGTGCCAACATGGTTAATGGTGACTTTTTCTTTGTGACTTAAAGACATTGTATAAAATACTCTTAAGCCTGTCTTTATATCATTTACCTTGATTAGAATTTCACTTGAGCAGAGGTGATCAATTGAAATAAATATATATAGTTGGTCTCAGTTCAGTTCAGTTGCTCAGTCATGTCAGACTCTTTGTGACCCCATGAACAACAGCACGCCAGGCCTCCCTGTCCATCACCAACTCCCAGAGTCCACCCAAACTCATGTCCATCGAGTCAGTGATGCCATCTAACCATCTCATCCTCTGTCATCCCCATTCTCCCCCTGCCCTCAATCTTTCCCAGCATCAGGGTCTTTTCAAATGAGTCAGCTCTTCGCATCAGGTGGCAAAAGTATTGGAGTTTCAGCTTCAACATCAGTCCTTCCAATGAACACCCAGGACTGATATCCTTTAGAATGGACTGGTTGGATCTCCTTGCAGTCCAAGGGACTCTCAAGAGTCTTCTCCAACACCACAGTTCAAAAGCATCGATTCTTCTGTGCTCAGCTTTCTTTATAGTCCAGCTCTCACATCCATACATGACTACTGGAAAAACCATAGACTTGATTAGATGGACCTTTGCTGATAAAGTAATGTCTCTGCTTTTCAATATGTTATCTAGGTTGGTCATAACTTTCCTTCCAAGGAGTAAGCGTCTTTTAATTTCATGGCTGCAGTCACCATCTGCAGTGATTTTGGAGCCCAGAAAAATAAAGTCAGCCATTGTTTCTACTGTTTCCCCATCTATTTCCCATGAAGTGATGGGACCAGATGCCATGATCTTAGCTGATGTTGAGCTTTAAGCCAACTTTTTCACTCTCCTCTTTCCCTCTTTCATCAAGAAGCTCTTTAGTTCCTCTTCACCTTCTGCCATAAGGGTGGTGTCATCTGCATATCTGAGGTTGATCTGCCTACCAGTTTAATATTAAGACTGATTATCAACCTCTGTCTCAACCATGATAGAATAACTCATGCAGTTTACCATACCACAGTAAACCACTCTAAAACTAGATACTATGTATAAGGCAACTGATTTGAGGCAATGGAAAATAGCTAGTATAGATATGATCCTTGAAGGTAACAGGCAAGATTGCCTGATATCCATACAGGGAGGGGAGGCCACAGTGGAGAGCTGTGGTTTCTCTGAATTGAAGTGTTCAAGTTGGAAGTTCAGAACGGCTAAAGTGGCTAAAATTTGACGTTCAGGGTACTGGAGAGAGGAATCTGGGCAGAACAGACATAGAAGCAGACCATGGTGATTCCCTGTGTGTCACTTGCCAAGGGCTGTGCATGGCCAGAGTGGGACTCTCTAAGCCTTAGCAGAGGATGAATTCTGTAGGACTGAATGCTTAACAGAGATTCCCAGTCATACAGTGATGAGAGATGTTGGAATCTAGGCTAGTGTTGAAAGTTCTGGCTGATCTGCTGAGAAACTGAAAATTTAGAAAAGCAACACTTTAGGAGTAAGAATCACAATCTAGAATGAGGATCACTTCCTTTAAACTAACAATAAAACCAAACAGGCCCTCTCTAACAGAATATTTAAAAAAAAACCCTGACAGCATAAAGTGGTTTGGTGGTTTAGTTGCTAAGTCACGTCCAGCTCTTTGCAAGTCCATGGACTGTAGTCTGCCAGGCTCCTCTGTCCATGGGATTCTCCAGACAAGAATACTGGAGTGGGTTGCCACTTCCTTCTACAGGGGATCTTCCCAACCCAAGGATCGAACCAGGCCTCTGCATTGCAGGCAGATTTTTACCAACTGAGCTACAAGGAAAGCGACAGGCTCAAGAAGATCTGCCAAAAATTTAATTGACTGCCCAAATAATATTTAATATCTCTAATGGGAAGAAAAGGTAATCCAGACACATTGATGTGCATCCTGTGTGATCATATGTGTGAAGAAGTAGGAGAATATGATGTTCAATCAAGGAAGCAACAGTCATTGGAAACAAACGTCATGATGACCAATGACCAAGATATTGGAATTATAGCTGTTATAACAGTGTCAAGGTCATAAAGGAAAAGTCTGATGTACTTCATAAACAGATGGGAAATGTTGGGTAAGAAATGGTAACTATAAAGACAAATG
Organism: Capra hircus; assembly: GCF_001704415.2. NCBI lineage: Eukaryota > Metazoa > Chordata > Mammalia > Artiodactyla > Bovidae > Capra > Capra hircus. Next base: position 40,948,363 of record NC_030829.1, read on the forward strand.
AAAATACTAGAATTGAAAGGTGCAATGACTGAAATGAAAAATGTAACAGATGAGATTAGCAGCCAGTTAGATTCTGCATGATAAGAGGTTAGTGCACTTACAGTCATATAAATAGAAATTATCCAAGCTAAAGAACAGTGAGAAAAAAAAAGGAATTATTCTGAGGTGGATCATAGACTTAAATGTAAAATAAGAAACTGTTAAGTTTCTAGAGCAAAATGTAGAAAATATCTTAGTGACCTTGGGCTAGACAGATAACTTAGAGTAAAGAAAAAGCAATAATTACAGAAGAGAACAATTGATTAACTGGGCTTCATTAAAATTATAAACTTCTGCTTATTAAAGGCTCAGTTAAGAAAAATGAAAAGGCAAGCTACTGTCTGAAAGAAAATATTTATACAATATATCTAATAGAGGATGGTATCTAGAATGTATATTTTTAAAAAAAAACAGCAACAAGCTCCTACACTTAAATAACGAAAAAAGCCTCAATTCACATAAAGGGCAAAAAGATTTCAACATGCATTATCTAAATGTATAAGTATTTTTTTTTATATATGACCAATGATTCCGTTAAAAGGTGTTCAATATCATTAGTTATTATGACTATGAGGAAAAAAACACCAGAATTTCACCAGAATTTCATTTGATTCCCACTGGAATAGCCACAATTAACATCTGTGGTGAGTGATGATTATGAGTGACAGAAACTCTTACACATTGCTGGTCAAAATACAAAATGATAGAACAACTTGGAAAATAGTTCCATTTCTTGTAATGTTAAACATATGACTTTATTACTCAGCAATGCTGCTCTCTATGTATTTACCCAAGAAAAATGAAAGCATCCACAAAAAATTTTTCTATACAAATGTTCATAGTCACTTTATTCATTAATTTATTTCCTATACTGGAAATAGCACATAACTCTGTTAAGAGAATAAATAAATTGTTGGGTGCTCATTTGCATAGTGCAATACTATTGATCCATCATAATTATAGTTACTGATAAACACAGAAGCATGGATGAATCTTCAAACAGCTGAAAGAAGGAGATGAAAGACAGTGCATATTGTATGATTACCTTTATATTATAAAACAGTCAAAGTTCACATGTAAGGATTAAAATCACATCATTGGTTGCTGATAAGAGGTGATGGTGCTTGAATGAGAGGGCCACTGGAAGCTTCTTAGGGTGATGGCAATTTTCCCTAACTTGATTCAAGTCTTCGTTTCATGTGTGTATACACAGTGTAAAATCTATTTCATCACATGCAACTTTTACCTCAATAATTTAAAGATACAGAATTTTTTAAAACAAGCAGTGAAATAATCCAAACTGCTAATGATGATTTTGTGTCGTAAATAAATTCGTTCACTAACATATCCAGTGTTTCAAATCCATCAAATGTATTTTGGCTAAGAACATAATCTAGGAGGGTTTATTTGTTGTTTTATGATTTGATTTGTATTTTTACTGGTTTTCATGGTATTTTAGGATAAAGGTTTGCTTAGAAATTCTGTTGTCTTCAGAAAGGAGCAGAATTAGCAAATTTCTCTCCGATAAAAACAGGTAATTCCCTAGACAATTCACTGAAATGGGATATCCTTAAATTTTTTTGACAAATACTCTGGAGGGACATTGAGGAATGTTAGTTATTTTATTCCAGGGAATTGGCTGCTGGTTGAGAAACCGGCCCTGGATAATTGAAGCCATTTGTCTGAGAGCTGAATGTACAGATAGGAATAGGACCTGACTTACTTGAAAAGAGTTGATATTACAACATTAAGAACACTGATCCTCTAAGAACAAAAGCAAAAGGGCCAGACCAGGGTCTACTAGCATTTAGCATTGTTAGGGGAAGATTGTGTTCATTTTCCAGAATAGTTCTCTGGTGATAAGAATCAGTGATAATGGACTGACAAAAACATACCTTCTTGTCCCCCATTCTCCTCGGAGGGCAGACATAATGGGGCTAAGAAGAATCATAGGCTGACCCTATCACATGGGTATTTTCAGTTGTTGTACGTGTCACCTTAACCTACACTTGTGGTCAGCATGATATAATAGAAAGACCTTGAGACAGCATCACAACAGACTTAACTGCTCGTGAACTGTGGGACCCTGGGCAAGTCTCTTAGCCTTTCCGACCTTGTCTTGAAGGGTTGCTGAAGGATGAAATGAAATATCATGTGAAAAGTGCCAATTAGCCTATGGTATGTTAACTAAAGATAGTCCCTTCCTCCTTTTACAAAAACGCAGCTCTGTACAAAAAAGTGGTTTGTAGGATTTCTTGAGGATGCATTTTCTGAAGTTGAAATGAATAATGGAAAGCAATAGCCATTCATTGGCAAGTAAATTGTTGCCACACTGTATGTGTTTTATTTAGAACACCACTGTTTTGGTCATTAAATGGACTCCAAATGATTTGTAAATACTAAGTGCCCTACTTGCTAAGAGGCATTAGCATCTATGAATTTTGCATGCCACTTGGACTAGGCTGTTAATCAGGTGTGTTTTATTGCTATGTATTTTCAAGAGAGAAGTAAAATAAAAAAATCTACAACTATAGCAATTGAGAGCTAGCTAAAGTTCTGAATATCCAGAGTCAGATTATTTTAAAATTCTTGACTAAGAATTGACTTTCTGAGCGATGATATCATAGTAGATCTTAAGAACTAAGAAAGATGCTAAATCTTTGCAGATCTTTATGTAAGTGTCAGACATTTTCCCCTATAAGAGATGACCTTCTAAGTTCTAAGAACAGAATAGAAGGGTCTGTGACAGTAACATAGCCTTCCTTCAGTTCAGTTCAGTCGCTCAGTCGTGTCCGACTCTTTGTGACCCCATGAATCGCAGCACGCCAGGCCTCCCTGTTCATCACCATCTCCCAGAGTTCACTCAGACTCACGTCCATTGAGTCCGTGATGCCATCCAGCCATCTCATCCTCGGTTGTCCCCTTCTCCTCCTGCCCCCATTCCCTCCCAGCATCAAAGTTTCTTTTCCAGTGAGTCAACTCTTCGCATGAGGTGGCCAAGGTATTGGAGTTTCAGCTTTAGCATCATTCCTTCCAAGGAAATCCCAGGGCTGATCTCCTTCAGAATGGACTGGTTGAGTCTCCTTGCAGTCCAAGGGACTCTCAAGAGTCTTCTCCAACACCACACTTCAAAAGCATCAATTCTTCGGCGCTCAGCCTTCTTCACAGTTCAACTCTCACATCCGTACATGACCAAGGAAAAACCATAACCTTGACTAGACAGACCTTAGTCAGCAAAGTAATGTCTCTGCTTTTGAATATGCTATCTAGGTTGGTCATAACTTTTTTTCCAAGGAGTAAGCGTCTTTTAATTTCATGGCTGCGGTGATTTTGGAGCCCAAAAAAATAAAGTCTGACACTGTTTCCACTTTTTCCCCATCTATTTCCCATGAAGTGATGGGACCAGATGCCATGATCTTCGTTTTCTCAATGTTGAGCTTTAAGCCAACTTTTTCGCTCTCCACTTTCATTTTTATCAAGAGGCTTTTTAGTTCCTCTTCACTTTCTGCCATAAGGGTGGTGTCATCTGCATATCTGAGGTGATTGATATTTCTCCCAGCAATCTTGATTCCAGCTTGTGTTTCTTCCAGTCCAGAGTTTCTCATGATGTACTCTGCATAGAAGTTAAATAAGCAGGGTGACAATGTACAGCCTTGATGTACTCCTTTTCCTATTTGGAACCAGTCTGTTGTTCCATGTCCAGTTGTAACTGTTGCTTCCTGACCTTCATACAGATTTCTCAAGAGGCAGGTTAGGTGGTCTGGTATTCCCATCTCTTTCAGAATTTTCCACAGTTTATTGTGATCCACACAGTCAAAGGCTTTGGCATAGTCAAGAAAGCAGAAACAGATGTTTTTCTGGAACTCTCTTGCTTTTTCCTTGATCCAGCAGATGTTGGCAATTTGATCTCTGGTTCCTCTGCCTTTTCTAAAACCTTCCTTAGAAAAATCTAAATGAGAAATGAATTGTGGGATAGGATAAAATATTATTACTTAACAAAATAGGTTGTTTTAATGAATCTACACTATTCAGGTGAGTCTAAATAAGCTATTATTTTAATATATATTTATGTATATATGATGTTAATAGTGAAAAAGTAGGTGAAATAGTAGGGGGAAAAAAGCCCTAAAACTCAGTAACTGCTGAAAAAATCACCTTCATTTTTCAACAGTTTGTCATATATTTTTTCAGTAAATCAAGCTATTAAAGAAAACGCATAACCTGCAAGCTTAGATTCAAAGCATGTCTTATTTGCCTCCTCTATGTGTTTTTTAATAAAGAAATCTTAAATCTATGGTGAATTTTGAGTTCCCAAGAAGATCTCAGTTTCAGAACTCTCAGTATTTGGTGCTTCCATGTTGCTAAATGAATTGCCAGTAACAGTTGATGAACAAATAAAACTGTATGAAGAATATATGTAACAGCAATACAGGCATTCAATGCTCATTTGCTTTTACCTACCGGGGATCAGGTATAGTGGTAGATGTTGAGACAGCCTAGCCATTCCCCACATGCACGCAATATAATGTGTTGTCAAAGTTGTGGAGTATGACAGAAGGAGTCCCTAATTCTACCCATGGTAGGATCAAAGGAGATTTGATTAAAAGAACTGTCTTGAAAAGTCAGAAAGCCAGGAGTGGGCGAGTCTTTACCTTAAAACCACCATGGAATGCACAGACGCTGTAGAAAAGCTCAGCATGTCTGGAGCACAGTGGTGGCAAGCTGCTCCCAGACCAAAAGCGCTATTTGCAAGGCTCTATCAGTTGGGTTCTCAACAGGAAACAGATGGCAGATTCAAAATCATGATGAATTGAAGAGTTTATTTACAAGGGCACTATCAGTTGTGGACTGAGTGTAGGGAAACCACAGAAAATGTATAAAGGGGAATCAGTGATAACAGAGCTGTTACTTCTTGACATGGAGGGACAAGAGGAGGGAGCTGGTGTTGAAACCACAAAGGATCAAGGTGTGGGGAGGAGCTTGCCTTGAGAAGACTGTGACCTTCCATTGAGGAAGCCAGATAGAGGTGACCTCCCAGGGAGGAACTAGAGGATAAATACCATTATCAACTCTCTTCCCTTCTTCCCATCTCCTGCTTGGCCTTTCTTTAGGAAAATAGTGAGCCTTTTTCATGGGCAAGTGGAATCGGGATTCCTACCTGTTTTCTTTACATCAGCTTCCCTGAAGACTTTTACCTGTCATCCACCCTGCTTCTCTGGGGCTTCCAAGGTGGCGCTAGTGGCAAAGAATCCACTCTCCAATGCATAAGACGAAAGAGACACAGGTTCGATCCTGGGTTGGGAAGATCCCCTGGAGGAGGGCATGGCAACCCATTTATTCCAGTATTCTTGCCTGGAGAATCCCATGGACAGAGGATCCTGGTGTGTTACAGTCCATTGGGTTGCACATAGTGGGACATGACTGCAGCGACTTAGCACATACATACCCTAATTCTCTTAACCATCATCTACATTCAAATAAAACATTGTTTTGATTCGTAGAGTTACCCAACATGAGTAAGTTGAAAGAGCTTCCTGAGAGGCTCGGGGTACCTGCGAGGCTCTTTTACATATAGTTATCGTCACTGTTGCTCAACTTCTTACTTGTCAAAAAAGCATGTGTTTGTTCCACATTTCTTTAGCTTTTAGGAAAGTCTCATTAGGCTTGTGTATATCTTACACTCTTGATCCTCCATCACAACCTATGGGCAAGGCAGACTGAGGCAAATTTTATTGATGAAGAAACAGTGTCATGGATGAATTTATAAAACTGGAGGTACCACTGAAGAGAAAAAGAGCTCAGCCTCATTCACCTGTATGATAAAGTATTCCCATACACTGTAACATATGCATGCCATTTACTCCGCTCTCCTGTAATTAATCTAACACTTAAATGCCAGACACTGTGCAGGTGGTGGGGAGGAGGAAGGCCCCCTTCTTCTCTATGATGAGTACACGGCACACACCTTGTAGTATCATTAGGACTAGAAACAAACAAACAGCTATGGTAAGGGAGACTAATTTGATCAGAAAAGGAGATGAAAGTATGTTCTGCCCCTCCTTTCCCAAAATTCAAGCAGAAAAGCTTTCATATTTGACATGTGTTGAGCTTCTAAGAAATAAATCAGTTTCAACTGAAGATTCAGGGCACCGTGTCAGGAGATTTGTGTGCAAATTGGTTGAGATGCTGTGTGATGCTGCAGATCTTGAACTGACCTGTGGCACTCGCTTTAAGAATGGAGGGAGGATATTTTTTTTAAATGAGGTCTGTAATGAAATAGGCCTCTGGATTTGACTCTCCCATGAGTGGATCCAAGTGAGGTTAGGTAGGAGGTGACATTAAAGCTTGCTACCCTCAAAATGACTTATTCTCCTGCCACTCTTGAGTGTTTCTGGGGGTCGGGAGGGGTTGTGATAAGAATATTTATTTCAAAAGTAATAAGCTCTGTGTTCACTGTCAGTGAAGATTAAAACTGCCTTCCCTAACCCTTTCTTTCTTCTTTTGGCCAGCAGAGTGCAAATGTCTATAATGTTGTGTTGCTTTTCTCATCTTGTTTGATCCTCAGATCACTACCTCTTTTATTTTGATAACTGGCCCAATAATTACCCAGAGAAACTCTTAATCATTGCCGCTGTATCCTGAAGAACCCATCCTTTGTTATTCCTGGTTCCCTCAGAAAAGAAGGAAACAGCAACCCACTCCGGTACCCTTGCCTGGACAATCCCATGGACGGAGAAGCCTGGTAGGCAAAGAGTTGGGCACGACTGAGTGACTTCATTTTTCAAGTAAGTATTGGTTGCTCAGTGTGCCTGACTCTTTGCGACCCCATGGACCACAGGCCACCAGGCTCCTCTGTCCATGAGATTTTCTAGGCACGGATGCTGGAGTGGGTTGCCATTTCCTTCTCCAGGGGATCTTCCCAACCCAGGATCGAACCCGGGTCTCCTGCATTGCAGAAAGATTCTTTACCGACTGAGCTACAAGGGAAGCCTTTAATAAATACTAAATAATTACTCAGTTACACACTGCATGTTGACTCTATTTAACCTTCTCTGCCTGGGGCAGTATCCTTTATCTATAGATTACAAGTGGTTGGAATTTTTTGTTTGTCTGTTTTTTTGCTTGTTTTTCAAGAAGAAGAAAAGGACCAGGTGATAAACACCAGAATCTCTTGTCTCCTTGGTTGAAGAAGGAGTGCCTATGGGTTGTTATGGAGATGGGGTGCAGGCTGTCTCAGATTTAGGAAAAGGTATTTTAATATTTAGAACAATTAGGTATTTGGGTAATTTACTTTTCTCAGTTTTGTCATCCAGGTGTGATAAAGTCAAGTCAGTCTACTCAGTTCTGTGAAGTGGTAAAGTCTCTGCTGAGTAATTCTCAAGCAGGAATTATGGGGGAGATTTCTTGGTATTGTGGTATAATCAATCCTATGTGGCTTGTGTTCACTAAATACCTACTGTGTCCCTAGGGCTAGGTAAGCACTGATAGGTTTCTGCCCCTGACTTAATGACCTTTTTGTTTTATGTTCTATAACAAGTTTGCTGATACAGTAACCCCCAAGATGCTTGCGCCTTGGAAGAAAAGCGATGACAAACCTAGACAGCCTATTAAAAAAGCAGAGACATCACTTTCCTGAAAAAAGGTCCATAGATTAAAAGTTATCGTTTTTCCAGTAGTCATGTGAGAGTTGGACCATAAAGAAGGCTAAGTGCTGAAGAACTGATGCTTTCGAACTGCGATGCTGAAGAAAACTCTTTGAGAGTCCCTTGGGCACAAGGAGATTAAACCAGTCATTCCTAAAGGAAATCAATCCTGAATATTCATTGGAAGGACCGATGCTGAAGCTGTAGATACAATACTTCGGCCACCTGATGCAAAGAGCCAACTCACTGGAAAAGACTCTGATGCTGGGAAACATTTAGGGCAGGAGGAGGAGGGATAACAGAGGATGAGATGGTTGGATAGCATCACCAAGTCAATGGACTTGAGTCTGAGCAAACTCTGGGAGATAGTGAAGGACAGGGAAGCCTGGTGTGCTGCCGTCCATGCAGTCGCAAATAGTTGGACACAACTTGGTGAAAGAACAACAATAGCAAAGATTATTTCACAATAATATATTTTAGTTTCCTGTAACTATCAAGTTTCCTCTAGTACAGCCTCAACTAACGGTGTTCTTTTATGGCACAGTGCCACTTCTTATTGTCTAAGCTCTAATCCCATTAATATAAGCCATTTAAATTTACCTTTATGCTTCTTGAGCTTGGGTGTCTATTTGATAATAACCTCATGATTAAACAAAAAAATCTTTAAAATGGCAAAGATAAAGAATAATTTTCACTAATGAAAGTATTTATGTAATTAACCTACCCTCTAAAAAAGATTAGGAACAAAGGAAATACACCTGTGAATTGCAACATAAAGAGCTTCTAAATTGATTTATATCAATTGACATTTGTGATTTTTATTTGTCAGAGTAGATTTAAATGTTTCTGATAAAAATTGGAAGAACTTATCCCTATTTCCATGTAACTCTTTCTCCTTGTAGACAGCTGCTACTGATTGTTGCTTTGCATGTCCATTGAGTTTTGAAACCTATTTCACTTTGGTTTGAAATATACTTTTTCTTAATAGCGCTTTTTAATTTTATTTAGATACACTGGAAAGTGTATGTAGCTTTTGGAGTTTTTCTCTTTTTTTTATCATTCAGTGTCATTTTCTTGCTTTGCTTTATTTTTTTTTTTTTTAAATAAAGCCATCTGTTTAGTAAACATGGAAAATTGATTGGTATGAAACCCAGAAAGTTCATAATGACAACTAAATAACAGATGACAGATTAGATAAGAGCAAGTCATTAAGCTGGCCTATAAAAGGACAGCCATCTGCACCACTAAAACAATCTTTCTATTGATGACGGTAATAATTCTCAGAGTCCATGACAGCTAAGAATTTATAGAATAAAATGGAAAAGGTTATAAATTGAGAAGCGAAGCTTGATTCTGGCAATTAATGTAACCATTTTGTTTCAGGGTTACATGACAAGTGTGTGAAGATTATACAATATCCTTTGAGAACAAATAATCCTTTACTCTGTGTATTTACATGTTTTATGTGACATAGATAATGGCTATATTACCATTATCTTGTTTGGCTGAATTATTAACAGATGCAGAGAGTATAATTCATTGACAACTAAAAAGATTTATGATTCAAAATTTTTTAAAATCTTAGTTTACAGATAAGTGATGTATAATTAAAACATAAGATTAGTGGGGATATTTAAGTATACCCAATCACAAATCCACAGGACTGAAAAAGGCCATAGGGCCATCTGCCCTTACCATGCCAATGCTGTCATCAAAGTTAAATCCAATTTTATAATCACTATCAAAATACCAAAGAATAGCCAGAATAAAGTGCACAGTGATATATACATTTCGCAGAGTTAAACAGAATCAGGGCACCAACAAATGGACCTGCTTAATTTGAGGAAACTGTATCTGCTGACGTTTAAAAGTGAGATTGAATTACTGGTTTTAAATTTGGAATTGTGTTTTCATATTTACTCATCAATGAGCTAATGCTCTGTAATGCTAAGTGACTTGAACTTTTGCTCTTCAACATGGACCTATTATTGTAATCGAATTTGGTGAAAGTGTTTTAACTGATATTGGATCCTGAGTATACTTTCCCTGTTTCTTCACATCCTTTGTGAAATGTATTAGTTAATTCTTGTAAAATGAAATACTGTTGAGGTTTGGTTGGCCTGGGGCTTTGGGGAGAGTTACCCTCTGTCAGAACATAAGATGATATCATTAAAACTGAATCTTTCCTTAGCAGGTCCTAGGAACTTTATGCTTTCTATTCCTATGCCTTGGATTTTTCTTTTTTTATGGCTCTGATGGGTGTCACTGCAGCCATGAAATCAACAGACGCTTGCTCCTTGGAAGAAAAGCTATGACCTACCTAGACAGCATATTAAAAAGCAGAGACATTACTTTGCTGACAAACGTCCATCTAGTCAAAGCTATGGTTTTTCCAGTAATCGTGTATGGATATGAGAGTTGGACTATAAAGAAAGCTGAACACTGAAGAATTGATGCTTTTGAACTTGTGGTGTTGGAAAAGACTCTTGAGAGTCCCTTGGACATCAAGGAGATCTAACCAGTCTAATCCTAAAGGAAATCAGTCCTGAATATTCATTGGAAGGACTGATGCTGAAGCTGAAACCCCAATACTTTGGCCACCTGATGTGAAGAACTGACTCACTGGAAAAGACCCTGATGCTGGGAAAGATTGAGGGCAGGAGGAGAAGGGGACAACAGAGGATGAGATGGTTGGATGGCATCATCAACTCAATGGGCATGAGTTTGAGTAAACTCCGGGAATTGGTGATGGACAGGAAGGCCTGGCGAGCTGCAGTTCTCAGGATCAAGAAGAGTATGGCGTGACTGAGTGACTGAACTGGGGCTGGGCTTACACATACCTGGGTGGGAAAAGTTTCAAGTGAAATTATAGAGAAGAAAGTGTCACAGGCAAGTCTGTTTTTCACACATAGCTGATAATAGCATGTTAATGTATATACCTTCTTATGCATTTATAAGAGTCTTCCCCAGTGGCTCAGATGGTAAAGCGTCTGCCTGCAATGCGGGAGACCCAGGTTCAATCCCTGGGTTGGGAAGATCCCCTGGAGAAGGAAATGGCAACCCACTCCAGTACTCTTGCCTGGTGAATCCCACGACGGAGGAGCCTGGTAGGCTACAGTCCATGGGGTCAACAAAGAGTCGGACACGACTGAGCGACTTCCCTTTCACTTTCATACATTTATATATATACATTTTAAAAATAAAATGGAAATTGTATTTTAAACAGTGTTTGGTACCTGCTTCTGCTCACCACTTGTGATCATGTCATTTGCCTCCTTTATTATTGATAACATAGTAGCCATTGTACTATATAGCATATTTGATATTACCAACTATTTACTATGGGACATTTAGATGACCCAGCTCATGATTACGATTGAACAATTCCAGTACATAAATCTCTAGACATCTGCTTTCTTCCTTAGAGTTCCAAGGATAGAATAGTTAGGACAGATGTATACAGGGTGTTCAGGTTTTTGCTGCATGCTCCCATATGTCTCCTCAGAAAAGCTATCAGGCTCACCATGACTGCGTGAATATTCTTTTCCTTGTATGTGTCTTAGCTTAAAAAGAGTTTGTAATATTAACAATGAATCTAATGTCTTGTTTTAATGTGAATTTTTGTGTATTGAGATAGCCTTTTTTCCCCCTTTGTTTTTCAACTGCTGGAATAACATTTTTCTGTGTAGTGCTTTTTGTTACCTTTGCCCATCTCATTTCTAAAGGGTTGACTTTATTTATTGTTATTGCTCTGAAGGAATCGTAGCAGGAGTAGCAGAATAACACTAAGATCACCTTGACATTTCTTCAGGAGGAATGGTTTCGAGTTGATCCTCTTAAACCACTGAAATAAACGTGAAGGACTGCCCTCTATACAAACCACAGTCATTCAACTGAAAACAGAGACTGTCTGGCAAATCATCTCTTGCATTTTAAGGAACTGATCTCCAAAGCGGGTGAGATTAGAGAACTGAATCTTCCTCACTGAGTTGCAAGGCCACTGGGACAAGAGGGAGCTTCCTTCTTTTTCTAATAAGTGACGAAACTAGAAGAGAAGGAATCTAAGAAGAAATATTCTTAGAAAGGCACAACTCTTTACATTTGATATGAGTTACTGATCAGACAGGACTTCGTAGCTGAACAACAATGATAAGCATTTATTGCTTGAAGCAAGGAATGAAAATTACATCTGGGTATAATGGGTGCTTATAATATTTCTTACAATTTCAACATGTATTAGGCTGTAAGATTCTTAGCTTCCTATTGTTCTGTTTAAATCTATCTTTGAAGACCCCCTGCCTCAGGCCCACTGCTAACAGGTTTAGTGTTTTCAAAGTTCTCAGTATATTTTCCCTTGCATTATCCAAGCTTATTGTTGCCTTATCATATAGTTAAGTGGCTTCCCTTAGCCCTGGCACAGTCTTGGGCATTGGCATTCATTTATTTACCCTTCACTTCCCATTTATTGAGCACCTACTATGGTCAAAGCCCGTGCGGAAATTACAAATATGAGAGCCATGTTCCCTCATCTCAAATAGGAATTACTCTCGTGGGTATAAAGTGAAATAATAGAGGTAACACAGGGTGTTAGAGAAGTAGTGAGAAGAGGGACTGAGTTATCAGGGAAGCCTTCTTGGAGCAAGGGCTACCGAGTCAAATCTTCACAAGTCCCAGGGCTCAGCCAGAGCTGTGACTGAGCAGTAGAGAATATGCGTGGTGTTTGCAGGGCCTTGTAAGTGAGTTTGCTAAGAAACGCATTGTGAGAGGGAATAATACAGTCTTGCCCTTGGTAGAACTAGAAAACCTAGCCATTTCAAAGACTGGAAGTTAATAAATAGCTACCATCCTTCTTTCTTTAGCGGTTTTACTGTACATCTATCTGTATTTGTGAAAAAAATCTAGAAGTGATTTCCTTTGAAATTGTTTCTTTTAATATAGACGCTATGATTTTAGTGAAAACTTTGACATTATTTTATGTGAAAGGACTTCAACATTACTAGCAATATACGGCATAAAACATGATTATTTGTTTAAAGGTGGAAATATTAGATCCAAAAAAGTCTATCAAACAGCAGTAATTAACAGCTTAACCTAAAAACTCCTCTTTGTTAAGTAATTGTTTTGCTCTTTCCTTCAATCATTCATTCATTTGTTGAACAAACATTTGTTAACCCTTAGACATGGTTAAAGAACTGTGTTTTTAAATGCAAAGGTATAAATAAGCACAGTTTTTCTTGGTGCAGGGTCTGTCTTGACAGGACAGTCCATTTTGTTAATTATTATGTTTTTTTTTTAATTAAAAGATAGGCAGATTGGGGATAAATAACACAAAGGTATGCACAAAAATACAGTAGCAATCTCAAAACAAGGATTGGATGTTTTAAATTTTGGCTTCAACCAGGAGAATCATCTTGGGGCTATAGAATGAGTTTTCCTTCTTCAGACACTTTTTTTTTAAAATACCTTCAGCCGTTTGCATCCACAATAAATGTTGATATGAAAGTGTTAGTTTTGTTTTTTGTAAATTGCATGAGTAATTGTCCCCCCAGCACTTGCTAAGTTGATGCTTCCTTTTTTAATGGCTGTAATATATTTGTAAACATATTTCTTAACTTACTTGAAAACATGTTTCCATCTCATTTATTTGCAGACAACTTACTGTCTGTTGAATCTTTAGCTTCTTTTCTAATGACTCCTTTGAAATATTATTTTAATGAACCTATGAAACACATCATTGTATTCTTTATATTGTGGTTGGACTGCTAATGAGACTCATCCATTAAGTAAATGGCTTTGTAGGCAATGGAAATGTAATAAATAAAGTTAGTCTGTTCTTCTTTACTACTTTTCTGCTGATGGGCCTACCACATGCTGAGAAGGTAATGTTTCATGACCAGAACAGTTTAGTTGGTAGGCGGATTGGGAATCTTTGCATTAAAAAAAAAAAAAAAATGAAGAACATCATAGAAGCACATTTGCAACCCCAACTATTTTTTTTAATCAAATTATAAGGTAATGTATTTTTAATACAGGCATTGTATTGCAAATGGGTATGCCTTATCAAAGATATCAAGTATCCATAGGATACTTATAAAGGGAAAAATATTACTTCTCTAGAAATACAGGAGAAAAGAAAGAAAACCTATTTTAAGATATTAAATTTTTTGGCATATAACTCACAGTTTCATATTTCTGTTATTAATAGTAGTATTGAAACATTTTTAAAGTAACTAAAAGAGATAGCTTATATAATACATGTATAGGGCTCCGCATAGGGGTTAATACATGGTAACTTTAAGCAGTAACATTAGTGAAAGTCACTCAGTCATGTCCGACTCTTTGTGACTCCATGGACTGTCAGCTACCAGGCTCCTCAGCAGACAGTCCATGGAGTTTTTCAGGCAAGAATACTGGAGTGGCTTGCCATTTCCTTCTCCAGGGGATCTTCCCGATCCAGGGACTGAACCAGGGTCTCCTGCATTGTGGACAGACACTTTACCATCTGAGCCACAGGGAAGCCCATTAGCATTATAAGATATAAAATTCTACAAAAGCAACTTCTGAACAATGGATTGCATAAAAAAAAAAAAACAAAAAAGAAATTCACTTCCTTTTCAATTTGACCTCATTGACTTTGATTCTCTGCCGTATCAAAAGGAGATACTGGTGTCAAAAATGATTTTGCATATTACATCTTGTTTTAGTGGAGTCTGGTGGCAACTACCAGTTCCTCCTTCAAGTCTCAAGTATCTTTATTGTTTGCAATAAAATATTATAAGCATTTACTCCTCAATATTCCAGTGACAAATCTGATATTGTTATTATTATTAATTTCATATTTGTAATTTCAAAGGCTTTCTTTAAGCTTATGGCTATTCTGATCAGTAAAAACAACAAGATGGCATTGCCAACTGTTTCTGCCCCTGCACTGCCCACCCCCCCACCTTCTGATATGGGTACCATAGTCTGCCTGGACTGGCAGAATTTCTAGGTCTCCAGAGCTGATCTTGGAGAGACAGCAGTAAGATCCTGAAGCAAGATTCTTAGCCTGGATGAAAACCAGGAATCCTAGCCACTGACCAGCAAAGGCTAGAAGTTCCCCTGGCTCTTACCCTCTTTAGAACACAAGAATGTTTCAAGGAGGCAAAGACTGTAAAAATAGGTACAAAATTTATTATTAGAGACACAGCACAAGGGGAAGAGTGCGCAGAGAAACAGCTGAAGACAGAAGCAAGGCAGAGACACACACCTGGAGAGAAAAGGGTATGGGCATGCCCCCAAAGAAAATGAGTGCAGTAAAAAGGCTATTTTTATACGGGCCGATTCTTCCAGGGCTTTGTTTACCTTTGTTTGGCCAATTATCTTGCTTTGTTGTCCACACCCACCCTGCCCTAGGATCCTCCCTGGCTTGTATGTACTCCTTTTACCCAAGCCGGATTCCAGCGCAGAGTCCTCTGGGGGAGCTGGGCTCGGCGTTGCGTATTTTGGCGTGGCGTCCTCTCTTTTTGGCTCCCAAGGCACCTCTCTGTGCATGTGCAGTGTCTCCCTTGTCTTCCCCAAGGATGGGGAATATGTGACCTTTTGATCTTTCACTCCAAAAGGGTTTAGCCCCTCTGTCCCGGCCGTAACTGTTATGTTAAAGTGTTCACAGGAGACAGAACCCAGCTATTTATCCTGTTTCTGTTGTTATTTACATCTCAAAGTACAAACAAGAGGCTGATTATAAATATCTGCATCCTTCCTCAGGAAATGTAAACAGTAGGCTGATAGTAAATGTCTAGCTTGGAGCCCATCTGTCTCCTGCCTCAGTGTCAAGGGTGCCGCCCCTTAAGAATAAAAATATGAAAGAACAAACTTTTTCTGGGTTCTTTTAAAGTAGCAGCTGTGGTTTGGGCACAGATGAAGGCAAGCATTGGCAGAGAATAGGCATTTCTTCCCTAGCCAGGACTTTCTCAATTGTTTTAATCCCATTGCCCTAAGGATTGCTTTCGTGGAAATGAAATATAAAAGGGAAAAAGAGGTAATGTCACATTTTGCACAGCAATAAAACTGAAAAACTATCCTCAGATTGAGAAGTGATTTTGTTTTACCAGAAATAGCTAGTGCAAATTCAAATAACAAATGTGATCTTAAAAGAAATAATAGAATGCATTTTTGTGTTGTAACATTTGTGAAATCAGGCTCTTATAATCGATAGCATGTCATGGTTTTTTAAAAAGTATATTTTCCTAAATTACATAAAATAGTGATGGGTCTTAACATTCAGGTCATCTGAGATTCAGTGAACTACTGAGGTTTGGGATCTTATTACTTTGTTCCCAGTAATGGGAGGTAAAAATGATGTTACTGTTTTTAAACAAATGTCTACTTTCATGAATTTGGTTGAAGGAACAATGTCCTCCTTTAGTCTCAAGCTTGATTTTGTCTATCTTCTAGACCCTTAATCTATCTAGCCTATGAGCCCTTGCTTCCAGCAGAGATCTTAATGATTTATCTTTGTCCGTGGGCTGGAAAAGACAGGTTTCAACAAAATGCCTCCTATAAGTAAAAGAAAATACACTTCACTGAGGACGTATGTGAAATGATGATTAACTGTATTTTGAAGGAATTATTCTAGAGACACGCTAAGCTGCTCCACACTCATTTAAAGTTGGCAACCTGTTAACAGTTCCCCGTCTGCGCCACTGAGGTCAGCCAACTTCTGTTGGGTAACTGAAATGTAGAGTTTGAAAGCAGAACACAAAATGCCATCCTTAAAATTGGAGCTGTCACGTTAAGTTATGTCACATTTTATGACAGGTCACAGGAGGAAGTGATACATGATTTTATAAACACGTCACCCAAAGCAGGCTCATTGAAATTCTAACTGTCCACCAATGTTAGAAGCTATTTTCCATCAAAAATTAACAGGATCCAGGACTTTAAAAGGGGGTCTTTCAAACAGAAGTTTTTCTACTGCTGTGGACAGTTCCATCTATAGTGAATTAGAGTGTAAACAGGGGAAAGAAAGAGATTCTACTGTAGAAAATGATGAGGTCTAACTAATTTTAAATTTTGCTGTTGCTGTTCAGTCACTAAGTTGTGTCTGACTCTTTGTGGTACCATGGACTGTAGCCCGCCAGGCTCCTCTGTCCATGGGATTTTGCAGACAAGAATACTGGAGTGGATTGCCATTTTCTCCTACAAGAGATCTTCCAGATCCGAGGGTCAAACTCCTTGGATCTGCTAGTCAGATGGATTCTTTACCACTGTGCTCTCTGGGAAGCCCTAAATTATAGCCTGAAAGTGAAAAGAAAGAGAAGTATTAGTTACTTACTCATGTCCGGCTGTTTGTGATCCCATGGACTGTAATACCCCAGGCTCCTCTGTCCATGCAATTCTCCAGGCAAGAATACTAGAGTGGGTAGCCACTCCCTACTCCAAGATATCTTCCTGGCCCCAGGATCGAACCCAAATCTCCTGCATTGCGGGTGGATTCCTTGCCATCTGAGCCACCAGGAAAGCCCAGGTGGATTCTTTACCAGTACACTACCTGGGAAGCCCCAAATAGTAGTGCAGGCCAGTGTAAAGAAAGAAAACATTATTAGTTAGACTACAGCAGTATTATGAGAGTGAGTGTTGAGGAGATTGGAGTGGTATTAGTAACATATATGGGGAGGTGGCATTTAGAATAATTAATGCTTTCCCTTTCTCCCCGCATCTACATATACTGTTCCAGATGAGGTCTAATCAAACAGCAAAATACATAACTGGAGCTATACCTATAGAGTTACAGCTCTCCATTTTCACTGTGTGCTGCCTTCCTGTAATTTTGCCGTAGACTGCTAGAGAATGCCTCCATTTAGATCAGCTTGGGCTTCCCTGGTGGCTCAGCTGCTAAAGAATCCACCTGCAGTGTGGGAGACCTAGATTTGATCCCTGGGTTGGGGAGATCACCTGGAGAAGGGAAAGGCTACCCACTCCAGTATTTTGGCCTGGAGAATTCCATGGACTGTCTAGTCCAAGAGGTTGCAAGGAGTCCAACACTGCTAAGCAGCTTTCACTTTCATTTATGATTAGATAAGTTCCTGCCCCAAGCCTCTGCCCTACCCTCAACCTCCATTCTCCACACTTACATAACTGCAAGCAACTTTCAGTATCTCAACAGACTGTACAAAAAAAAATTTCCCTTGAAATATTTGTGTTGGTGTACTAGACACTCACAGCTAACAATTTATGCTGTCAGTCTGTAATATTTCAGTATATTGAATTACATTTAAAGTTTTGTATAGTAGATATGATCATTGCGCAAACTAAGATATGCAAAAATAGTCATTTTCTGTCATTTAATTTTTAGTTTAGATATCTAGTCTATCAGGGTGGTGGGAGGAAATGATATTGATGTATTTGGGGTTCTCTTTCCTCTTTCCTGGGTTTTTATGGGGATGGGGCAGGGCCCCATGTGGTCCCCAATGTCACCTGTCCACTCTGGCATCAAGGAGAAACCTGGTGTCCTGTGTGGTCCTCTTTGTGGCATCAACCTGGACCCACGTATGGCTGGGTCTGCAAAGCTTTTGGGTCATGTGGTCCCTGCTCTGTCCATGGTGCTAGTTAGAGCACAGGGCTCTTTCACTTGCTTGTATGCTATGTTAGAGCACTAAGAAATGTGGGTGGGAATGCTAGGTGTATAAAATCCTGAAAGAAAAGGGCTGAAAGAAGAACTGTGCCCTTCTCATAGGGCTCTCCCTTATGGAAGGAGGGGTCAGATCTTCCTTCTGCTCTTCCCCCATGTCAGCTGAGGTTTCTGCCATCTCCCAGGCCTGGCCAGGGGGCCAGGAATCTGATTCTTTGTTATCCTTGCTTTCACTCTATTCTTTTCCCTATTTCTAGTCTAAGTTGTCTAGATGGAGAGAGTGGTGTTTTAGATTGGGTAAGGAGAAGCCATGATCTTAATCATGGTATTTTCTTTTCTTTTTGTTTTGTTCTGGTAACCCAGTTTGTTTCTTCATATCCTAGATATTGATTCACAAGTCAAAGAGATTGTCTGTTTTTCCTCATTTTTCTGCATTGTCACATTCCTCTCCAAAGGAAATGAATACGAAGTGGCCCAGCTTCTTGAATAAAGAGTGGGACAAAGGAGAGAAGAAGAGATCAGGGGGTAGCTCTCAGTTGATATCAGAAACAAACGTCTATAGATGCTTATTTTTCATTTAAAGGATGTCAGTCTTCTTATGCAATAACAATAGAGCAGGGTTTAATAAGCATAAAAGTGGGAATCTAACAATAAGGTCTTGAATCTAAATGCTCCTCCTTATTTGTTCTGGGCATGTACTGTGACTTTTCTGTGTCAAAATTAGATGTAAAAATAGGGCTGCTGATGGATTGCTGGAGAAAGTTGGGGGAGAGATCTTTGTGACAGCATTTGCTTAAAAAGCCAACAAATGTGAGTTTATTTCCAATTTTCCCTCTAATCTATTTTTCTTCATTTCTGGCCACTATCATGCTCAAATTTCAATGTCTCCAGCCAACATTTTTACCTCCTTTAAGCCTCAGTTAAATTTTTGGCTTCTTATTCAAAGACAAAAATCTTATCAGTCTCCAAGTTCTTCTCTTCCCATGTTCCATGTTGATTTTGAATCTTTGTGTTTCATTTGGGGGAGAGGGCGACTCAGAGTTTTACAGAATTATGTGCATCATCTTGCTGTTGATCAGAAGAAAAGGATACTTAATCTGTTTTTTTATAAAGAGATGATTCACATTAATGTGGATATATGTCACAGAACTATATACTTAAAATAGTTAAAATGGATATATATATATCCAAATTTACCATTTTATATATATATAAATATATATATATAACCCATATATGGGTTCCCTGGGGACGTTACTGGTGGCTCAGACAGTAAAGAATCTGCCTGCAATGCAGAAGACCTGGTTTTGATCCCTGGGTCGGTAAGAGCCCCTGGAGAAGAGAATCTGGAGAAGGGAATGGCAACCCACTCCAGTATTCTTGCCTGGAGAATTCCATGGACAGAGGAGCCTGGTGGGCCACAGTCCATGGCGTTGCGAAGAGTCTGACAAGACTGGGTGACTAACACTTTCACACACACACATATATTTTACCAAAAAACGCAGCAAACAAAATGACAACAGAACATTTGGTGCCCAAATACGAATTTTTCGTAAAGTGAGAATCCCAGGAACTCTATGACATCTACTAGATCAAGGAGTAAAGGCAGCTTTTTCAGCACCTTTCTAATCAAACCAAGTTGCTGGCTGTCTGCTCTGCTGTGCAGAGATCCATCTCTGCTTTTGAAACTTCACTCATGCAGTTTTTCATTCAACTGCTTACTAACCTCAGACTGCATACAGCCACTGACCAGGGGCTGTGAGCATTTCTCTGGCAGCCTTTGCCTACCTCTCACTAAAATACCCAGAAACACAAAAAGAACAAAGAACTACAACACCCATAATGAAGACGGAAGTTAACCTAGAATTTGGGAAAGAATGATACTAATTGTAAAGCAGAGAGAGCTGTCTGGAGTCATATTCTCAGAGTTAAGCACATAGCATTTCCTAACTTCCACCTATGAAAAAGATGTCTTAGAAGAAAAGGGGAGAAGCAATAAATAGTGGGTTACTTTCAAGGTGAAGCTCCTAACACAGAGTTTAGAGTGCAGTAAAAAAAGATTTTATACAAGTGCTTCTGATTTGTTATAGAAACTCTTTTCCCCATTCTCTGTTGTTCATTGTTTTCATGGGGACCCAATTCTTCAGACTTCTGTTAGAATTCCCATATCTGTGGGTTTGAAATACAGTGCTGTAATTGAACAGATTTTAATTTTACCATTTTAAAATTATACTGCGTATTTAATGATTTAAAGTAAAATAATAAATTCAATATATTGCCGTGAAAAAAGGCTTACTATAGAATTACCACTTGAACTAAAGTGCTCTAAGGACATAAACAGCCCCAAAACAACACTGCTCCATGCTGGAATAAAACAAACAGGCTCTTTCAATAACTGAGTAATTATTCTGTAATTTATCATCTTACGTATTTTGACGTTTTGCTTAGAACATTCTCAAGTCATTTCATTTGTGCACATTCCATCTTTCTAACTGGATAATTTAGTATTTGATGTGAAGGTTATATTTTTGCAGGAAGGGGGACCCCTTCCAGGGCCCAAAACTGGGCTCTTGTCTAACACTTGGAAATGAATTGTCTGAGGAGACACATGTGCTGACAAAGCAAGAGATTTTATTGGTGATGGGATTAATTTCCGGGTTGTCTTTAGCAAACCATTTTGACTCTGAGTCCTTCCTGGTGGTGCATGCCTTGTTCAGCCAAGATGGAGGCCAGAGGGAAGGATTCTGGGAGGTGGTCAGACATGTGTCTCCTTTTGACCTTTGCTGAACTCTTCCGGTTGGTGGTGGCTTATTGGTTCCATGTTCCCTAGCAGGACCTCCTGTCGTAAAACAGCTCATGCAGATGGTTACTATGGTGCCTGGCCAGGGTGGGCGGCTTCAGTCAGTGTGCTTTCCTGTAACAGTATCTCCCAAGAGCAGTTCACTGAGTCTGGTGCACCTGGAAGGCAATGATGGCAGAAGTCCCACTTCTGGTGGATTCCCAATGTCTGTCATGGGAACAAGAACAAAAATTAGAGGTCAAGTGCCTCTTACTTGCTAGTTCTGGCTGTAGGAGCACAATACATATTTATTGAGTACAGAAAGAGTCACCAAGACAGCAAGCCTGACTTTTTTTTTTTTTTTTTGGTACCTCTACATTCATATAAATGTGTAACTTCAATTGTGTGTGTTTCTTCTCTCACTTGGAGTTTATTTTGTTGAGTTTTTAGCAATGATTTTGTTGACCAAAAAAATATAGTCACAACCTGAAAGTAGAGAGTTACTTTATTTGGTGGGAATGTTAAGCACTCCAAACCCTGGAAACAGCATCTCGGGAGTTCTGAGAAATCTGCCCCAAGGAGGCAGGAGGGAACTTACTTACTCAGGCTCTAGATAAGTTTGCAACAAAGGAAGCAGGCAGGCTGAACATCAAAGATCTGGTACCAAGATAAGGAATTTTGCATTCACTGTATGGGAAGATGCAAGCCTCTGGGCTCACTGAATCCCTTCCTTTCATATGCATCTCAGCTTCTGGGGCTAATCCCATTTCCTTGTTCACCTTGCTTCTTGCATTCGCCCAGCTCCTCAGTGAACCCCTTATGGGCTGGTAGCATCTACTGGATCTCAGTTTTGGAAGCCCTCATTCACATCTGGAGGCTAGAAATCACTGATGGCTGTGGGATTTCTTGTTTATTGATATGACAGGAAATATTTTCATTTCACAATTTAAAATTACTTAAGACCACTAGATTAAAATATAGAGATTATATAGCTGTTTCTGTGATAAGATCTCTGTGGGCATTATTGCTAATATAGGAACAACTGAATTTAGAAACCAAAGCTTAAAAAACCTTCTATCCCCCCCAAAAGATTTAGAGACAGAAGAACCTATGCCAGAGCGTAAATTGACATGTTTGCATTTAAAATCAAACCAGACGTGTCAAAACCCATCTGTTTAGTCAAGACTTGCAGTGAGTGATTGGCAACTTTCAAGATCTCTCTTTTGGAAAAAAAAAAAAAAAAAAGATGCTAAACTTTTTATTTTTAAAGAATTTTGAAGTCTGCAGTAGTTCAGGGACATCAAGAATTAGCATGAATAACAGTGAGGTGAGAATATGACCCAATGTGCTGCCTACAGATGATTTACACAGGGTGCCTAGAAACAAAAGAGCTTGAGTCAGTATCTGAGCGCACATCTGCTCCAGAGCACAATGCAGTTAATTTCCGTCACTCCTGTTTTGATTCACAGCTGTTAGGAAGCAAGGATTCCACTTTTGTCATGTCGGCTACAAATATTTCCTTCTAGCAGATGGGCTTCTTTTTTCTTCTGAGGGAGGAAATAAAATTCAAGAGGGTAAATTAGAATAAGTAAGGAGCTTGGGTGAGTTGATGGGCTCAAGAATTCCTCTGACGTGTACTTGAGGTGTTGAGAGCTGATTGCAACAGAAAAGCTGAGTGTGCTGAGCACTTCGGGGCTAGAATTACAGAAATGACTGGTGTCTGATAACTTTCTTATCTTCCATGGATTTATTAGGTGAGAGCTCGAAATAAACGTTTTACTTTGAGACATTCTCCTCTGATTTAAGGTATGGAAAAGAAATAATAGTATGTGGCTTCAAAACAAATGACTTCTTAGTTAACAAATACGAGAGTTTTGCAAGGTAGGGGTGGGCTTTCCTGGTGGCTCAGATCATAAACTCCCTGCGATGCAGGAGACCTGCTTTAGATCCCTGGGTCCCAAAGGTCCCCTGGAGAAGGTAATGGCAATCCACTACAGTATTCTAGCCTGGAGGATTCCATGGACAAAGGAGCCTGGCAGGCTACAGTCCATGGGGTTGCAAAGAATCAGGACACCACTGAGCGACTAACACTTTCACTTTCATGAGAGTTTGGGGATTTGGGTACGGGGGTGGGGAGGGAGCTAAGTTGCTTTTGATCTTGACATCCAAATGCAGAAACAAAACAGGAAAGAAAAGTTGCTATCCAAAGAACATATTTGAAGATCAAAGAGCAAAAGTCAGTTTTTTTAATATATAAAAGCACAAGTGCATATACACATACAAATTTGCTTATGCATGCATTTCAGTGATTAAATCCATCAAAATAGAAACATACATACTGTGCTGTGCTCAGCTGTTAAATCCTGTCCAGCTCTTTGTGACCCCGTGGACTGCGCAGACCACCAGCCTCCTCCGTCTATGGGATTTCCCAGGCAAGAATACTAGAGTGGCTTGCCAGTCCCTTCTCCAGGGGGTCTTCCTGACCCAGGGATCGAACCTGCGTCTCCTGCATTGCCAAGCAGATTCATTACCTCTGAGCCACCTGAGTAACCCCGATAGAAACATGTAAGTGTGTATATTTACACATCCGTAACAGAAATAGAAGATGTGGGCACTGGTAAGTGGCACCTGCTAGGATGGGGAATGGATCGCCCAATCCATCATTCCTTTATACATCAGGTGGCATCTTCTGTTCTCGTGTTGGTCACCTTCTCCGCTTCCCGTGTGAAGTCTGGAAAGGATGCGTTGTTGCCTTTTCTCCAGAGTTGAGGAAACTGAGATCACACAGGTGTTACGGGACTGTTAGAGGCAGACCTATCTGCCTCCCACAGCCACAACATCTTTCCACTCTCCTTCTGAGGTAAGGCTGACTTTGCAGTTGGTGCTTTGTATACCAGCTGGTCACTTACGCGCTCTAATAAATGAATCCACTGTTGAGTCCCCGTGACGCTGCTACCATGATGTACCATGGTTTTCTGTGTTCACTTGAGTTGTGCAGATACGGCATATCATACAGAAAGCAACACATGCTGTCTCTCTCTTGAGCTGAATCTAACAAGTTTAGTAACTGGAAATCTTTCCTGTCTTTCCTGAACTCACTTTTGGAAGACAGGGTGTGAAGGATTTTTCTGTCAATTCCAGGTACAAGAGATAATCTGGTGTATACAGTTTGGATATTAAACTATTGAAATTTTTGAATGTTTAGATGATTTGTGGAGACAGTAAGATCGTTTTTTGTAGTACAGACTCGTAGAAAAGTGAGGACACGAGGTCTATCGTGCACTGTTACAATGTTAGGCATGTCTGCAGGGTAGTGGCGATTGATGGAAAAGCTATGATCTTGAAGTGGAATGTGGCAGAATTGGGGCAGTTTTCCTATGATTAATCTTATTGATGCAGAACATATTTATGATTCTGTTTGTCGAAGCTTCTGTAGGAAATTTGTTTCGTCTTGCCTTCTGCTGCTGCTGCTGGGACGTGACACTTTTCTCCAGGTCTCTACACAAATGGGAAACAATTGTTAAGGAATTTTTTTTTTTTTTTTTTACAAAAGACAAGTTGGATATGTGATTTTTCAAACTGTCAAGCTCTTGACAGTAATGGTGTATGTCAGTGTCTTTACAAGGAATTCTCTAAATTTGATTGTATCCAGTGGCTGTGGATGATAACTGTTTTCTTTAGGAAGCTCTCAGATGTTCCAGGGCCTCATGCTTGTACTATGTTCGATTCTTTGGAAATCCTAAGTGATCCCATATCTCAGGTGGTCTCCCAGGGAATATTTTAGTATCTGTCTCATTTCTCATTTCAGCCCCCTCTTCTAGTACGATAACCTAGAGTTTTTAGAGCAACTCACTGTACTGGAAATGTATATAGTCCAATGCTAGCAGCTTGTGCAACTTGAAAGCAGCCTGTGGGGCATACAGGCAGTTTGTGGTGTTACTGTCATAGTTTTGTCATATTGTCACTTAAGTTGTACTTATTTGTATCCACTATGACCCAGTTGGGCTTCGCTGGTGGCTCAGGCAGTAAAGAATCTGCCAGCAGTGCAGGAGACCCGGGTTCTATCGCTGGGTTGGGAAGATCCCCTGGAGAAGGAAATGGCAACCCACTCCAGTATTCTTGTCTGGAAAATCTCATGAACAGAGGAGCCTGGTGGGCTACAATCCATAGGGTCACAAAGAGTCGGACACAACTTAGTGACTAAACCATCATAATTAAATTGCTAGGCATTTTTAAAATTAATAACTAGCAAAATAAGAGTTGCATCCGGGAAGCACTCCTTTTGTCAGAACTTGTGTGCCCCAATAATTATTCAGATGTTTTCTCTTGTAGGCTGTGCAGGTGGGGACACAGAGGCATAGGGCAAGCTCATATAACCAGAAAAGTGAAGCCACAAAAACCAGTCTCCTGAATTCCAGAGCCAGGCTTTTAACCATTGTCTGACTATCTTAACTCCCTGATATTGCTTCAGTTCTTCCTAGTAGGTAAGAAGAAAGGGAAAATGAACATAGTATTGTTGTTTTTCCTACCTACTGATTTTTAAAAAAACATTTATTCTCTAATGCATGCATAACCCCACAATTTATCTCATTAAGGAAAGAGTCCGTGTCTCAGCTGTACACTTAGCCCAGGAAAAAATATCACCAAGACTAGCTTCCTCTTTCAGAAAAGGGAAGCTGGAGTTCATCAGTAGCTGCGTCTTTGCGTGGTTGTAGTCTGAGTGTAGGCATGGCGAGTATCAAACCAGTATTTAGAAATGAAATTTCTGTCCACTTACTTTACTTTCTTGTCTCCAGTGATGGAATATATTTTGTTTTAAAACAGTCCCTTGGTTTGCATTCCAGTCGCATGCCTGTCTCCATCTTACTTCTTTCTTTTTTAAGTTTTCTGGATTGCTAATTTGTTCCAAGTTATCTAATTTGGCCCTGTCCAACAGAACTGTCTTCAATGATGCAAAGATTCTATACCATGCTCTGTAGTAGCCACCAGCCACATGCGATTATTTAGTACTTGAAATTTACCCACTTAGAGAGAAATACCATATAATATCACTCACAAGTGGAATCTAAAATGTGATGCAAATGGACATATCTATGAAACAGACTCACAGACATAGAGAACAGACTTGTGCTTGCCTGGAGTGAAGGGGCAAGGGGAGAAGAAGGGAAGGATTAGGAGTTTGGGATCAGCAGATGCAAACTGTCATATATGGGATGGATAAACAACAAGGTCCTGCTATATAGCTCAGGGAATTATATTCAGCATCCTGTGATAAACCATAATGGGAAAGAATATGAAAAAGAACATATATGTGTGTAACTGAATCACTTTGCTGTACAGCAGAAATTAACATAACGTTGTAAATCAACTGTACTTCAGTAAAACTTTAAATAATGCCTACACTGAGGAACCACATTTCTTATTTTAGTTCATTTAAATTTAAATAGCCACATGTGGCTGTTGGCTTCCGTTTTGAATAGCACCAGTCTAATTAGATTTTGACAGAAGGGTTTTTTTTTAAATTTTTATTGGAGTGTAATTGCTTTACAATGTTGTGTATGTATATATCCATACATATATTCCCACTTTTTTGTATTTTCTTCCCATTTAGGTCACCACAGAGAAACGAGTAAAGTTCCCTGAGCTATTCAATAAGGTCTCAGGAGTTACCATTTCATGCATAGTATAAGTAGTTTATATATATCAGTCTCAGTCTCTCGATTCATCCCACCTCCCTTCCCTCCTTTGGGCTCCCTACATTTGTTCTCTATGTCTTTGTCTCTATTTCTGTTTTGCAAATAAGATTATCAATACCATGTTTCTAGATTCCATGTAAATGCGTTAATATGCAGTATTTGTTTTTGTCTTTCTGACTTCACTCCGTGCAACAGTCTCTTGGTCCGTCCATGTCTCTCTAAATGACCCAGTCGCATTCCTTTTCACGGCTGAGTAGTATTCCATTGCATACGCACCACCTCTTTCTCCATTCTTCTGCTGACAGGCATTTAGGTTGTTTCCATGGCATCTCTTCTGTGAATAGTGCTGCACTGAACACTGGGAGGCGTGTACCTTTTGGAATTATGGTTTTCTCTGGGTATATGCCTAGTAGTAGGATTGCTGGGTCATGCGGTATTTCTATTTTTCATTTTGCAAGGCACTCTCATACTGATCTCCACAGTGCCTGTATCAATTTATGTTTCCACCAACAGGGAAGAGGGTTCCCTTTTCTCTACACCCTGTCCAGCATTTATTATTTGTAGATTTTTTTTATGATAGCCCCACAATGCATTTTTAATTACACAATATGATTGATGGAATCGTGAGAATTGTGAGACTTTCAAGCGACTCTTTAAGTGTCATAAAACAAACTGTATGTTCTTTAACAGTTGACTTTTATTCAGTGTTTTCATACTCCATCAGGGAATACATGTCTTCTAATCTCCTCTGCAAGGAAGAACAAAAATGGTGCTCACCTATCCTGTGTGGATTTTTTACAGCCCTTAATGATTCACTTGCTTCTCTGTCAGCCCGACGTGAGCACTCTGTATTTGCCATATTAAGAGAGAAGGGGCAAAGTCATCAGCCAGAAAGCGGCCCCAACTTGCTTCATATTTTCAGACTACATACGCACGCACAGCTTGCTACTGATGTATACCATGTGGGGAAAGTCCAGGGAGAATTATGTTTCTTTCATGACTGAACGCTAGTACTTGGTGGTATGTGGAAAAACAGTCTCTTGCTTGTATAGGCAAACAGCTGTTGTTATCTAAAAAATAATCATTATGATAGTAAGTGCACGCTTCTCATGTCTTCTGTCAGAATATGTTCTGTGTGAAAATGTGCATGTTTAATCTGAAAAAAATATAACTGGTGATATGACAAATTAAAAAAAAATATTAGCCAGAAATGGGAGCTCATCATCTTTTTTTTCCTCCTTACCCTCTATACCCATACCCAGTAGAAATAAAAGGCAAACCACAAATGTAATTTTTACATTTTCTAATCATCACATTTAAAAAGTAAAAAGGTATAAGTGAATTTAATTTTAATATAGTTAATTCAACCTGGTATCTCAAATACATAAATGTGTAATCAGTTTTAAAAAATTAATGTGATATTTTGTATTCTTTTTCTGTGATCAGTCTTTGAAATTGAGTGTGTATTTTAGATTAACAGCACGTGATGTAGACTGGCCACATATCATGTGTACGATAATGACGTGTGGTCAGTGGCTACCCTGCTGGACAGCACAACTCTAGGTCCTTGTTTAGGTCATAGTGAACCATGTTTGAACCTATGAGGGTGCTTTGCCAAAAGGAAAACAGGGATCATCAAATACCCAGCAGAAGAGCTACTACATGGACTGGCATCAACCCAGTGTAGTCTGAATCTGTGGTTAAGAGGGAATAATCTGGGACCAGTTGTCAGAACATACTTAGGGAGAAAATTTTTTTAGAAACTGTTGGTACAATTCAAGTTTTTCCTTGTTCAAATTGTGATGACAACTTCTAAAGACATTTTGAAATTCTAAGTGTATGAAATATCATTTTGTCTCTATTCCAACACAAAAACCATAAAACTTGGAAATTTTTTTGTGAACTCCTTTTTTTTTTTTTTTTTACTTTACAAATCACAAGAGTGGGTTGTCCTGTGGGTGTAACTGAGTCATTTGCTTTATTCTTATAAAGCAAAATATCTATCTTGATTAACTACTAGTAGTACTTGAGGTGGTCTTTTAATACAACTTTATTTAGTTATTTTATAATTTTGTAAGTTAAATCCAAGTTTTGAAAAAAGGCATATTTTGCATGGGTATGTTATGAAGGGCTATTTTCAATTGCAGCTAGAAAAGGCATTAAAAATTGCTCTTCTTTAAGTATCATAGCTGCACATTTGCTTGAATCCCAGACAGGAAAAAAAAAAAATAGTAGTTATTACTCAGAGGCTATATCTACTGTTAACCATGAATAGTCAGTTGGTTTAATTAATATGTAATTTTTTACAAGTTAAGAAGCTTGAAATTTGAACTGATGTTCAGGTGAAACTTACTGGCTGTTTTGGTTGTTTAAGCATTCTTATATAGAGTGTCTAGATTCTGTTGCATCAAAAGATATTTGAGCTCCAATTTGGCTGCTTTTAAAATCTCTGTAAGCCTAGTATTCCTTGAGTGTAAATTCTATAACCTGGCACAGAGTTGGGAGTCAGTTACTATTGGTCAAACGTATGGATGCTTTTGGTATCACCAAGTCCAGACCATTGTAAACACTCCGGGTTAGCTCTCCATGTATATTACTACAAATTATATACAGAAAATATGTAGGACAGCAAGAATTACATATAGAAATCTTTCAGAAATACTATAGGAAATTAAATATCTGTATTACATGTATTATTAGACTTTTTTTTTTTACATTTCCTGTAATTTGGAAAAAAAATTATAGCAAGTAGAAAAGTTTTAATAATTAAATGGATTGGAAACAAGAAACAGAGTTGCCCTATACCTTTCAGGGTATAGTATCCTAGCTGCTTCAGCACAATTCATTTCCTAATGTGAAGTTTGTAGTATGAACCAACAGTATCTATGTCTTGGACTTCATTAGAAACAAGAGATCTATGCCTTCTTTGGGAAATAGTTGAATGGTTTCATATCTCAGATGTTTTACCTTTGTTTCCCCCTTGACTCATGGGGAGAGCAACAGTACAATTAAATTGATTTTAAATCACATTTAGCATTACGTATTGATCAGATAGAAGCGCTCTGAAGCAAATGTCACATTGTTCAACTCCAAAAAGCATCTCCATTGGATAACAGAAGCAGCACCAGCTTTCATCTCTGTTAAGTAATCAGATGATGTTATAAGTCAGGAGAGTGAGATACACATGGTGAGTAAATGGCTCCCAAACCTTATTATTGAAATGCAGCCTTCAATTCAGTTTATTAGCTTGTTCTTTATTCTCATTTATATTTTATTACCTTGGAATACAGTCATAGGATCCTGGAAATGGAGTTTTCTTTACATAAATTGTCCCTGAAGTTTCTAAAGTCTTTTGTTAAGTGACGTTTGGGAGCAGACATGATGTCGGCCAAGGCAAGTTTTCAGATCAGGGGAGGGGGTACAAATGTTTCTCTGAGTCAGCTGTGATAATATCTCTGTGTTTCTGCTTTTATAGCTGTCATCTTTGTTTCTGAAGAGTAAACTCCTGGTTGTGTTAGAGGTGGAGGGAGTGGAAGGTTGGCTTAGAGGTATAGAATTTGGTTGTCTGAAGTCGAGTATTATTAAACATGGTTCTCCCTGAAACAGTTGCATTTTCATACCAGGGGATTCCTGGAATGATTGGGAGGAGAATCACCCAGTGAGCTACTCGGCCATCACTCCATCCCCTCAGGGGCTCCCCCACACTCTGCGGGCCTGTGCGAGCTTCAGGAGTGTTGTGATTGTTAACATCTATTCCGGCTCATGCCATGCTTCAGGGAGGAGAATGCGGCAGCTGTTGAGCTACTTTGTCCCTCTCATCTTTATGCATTTCTGTTGCACTGTGTCCATTTGTTTCCCTTTCTGTTCCTCAGCCTGAGTCAGTTTCCTCTCTGATGATACCTCCTCTCTTTTTCCTTTGCTCTCATGTCTAACCCCTCTCCTTTGGCCCAGGGGCTCCTTTGGCTCAAGTCTGTTGGAGAGGCAGCATTGCTTGATGTTTAAAGGCGCAGAGGTGGCAGCCATCTGAATTCACACCCAGCTTCGCCTTTTAGAAGCTTGGAGACTATAAGTGATATTTTAAAAATTCTCTCCTGTCTGAAGTAGAGGGCTTCCTAGGTGGCGCAGTGGCAAAGAATCCATCTGACAGGATGGGAGATGCTGGAGATGTGGGCTCGATCTTTGGGTTGGGAAGATCTCCTGGAGGAGAAAATGGCAACCCACTCCAATACTCTTGCCTAAAAATTACCAGGGACAGAGGAGCCCGGCGGGCTATAGTCCATGGGGTCGCAAAGAGTCGGGCATGAGCATGTCTGATGTAGACAGTAGTGGGACGTGCCTCGCGGGTGCTTGTGAATGCCACATGAACTAGTGTGCAAGTGCCTAGAGAGGCGCCTGACATGCAGTGGAGGTAATCCCATGCACACCGGTGGTGTTATGATGCTGGAGAAGCACTGAGGGATAAAGCAGCCTAATGGCGCTTGTGCTGCTGTGTGTCTCTTCTGTTCAGCCCGCCCCTCATTTTGTGTACAGAATAGAACTGGTGAGAAGGGGTCCGTGCATTCAGGACTGTTGTACCTTAATAATGTGGGGGAAGCAGGAGAAGCGGTTCCCAGGGTTGTCTTCCTGAGTCAGTGGTGTCTATTTCCAGATTATGCAATTGGGAGTGGGAAAGAAACCACTGAATCCTAGCATCCCAGGGCAGGTGTGGGAGTAGAGGTTGGAGATGGCTCCTGAATTTTTTTTGTCTGTCTTCCGAAATACGACCAAGTCATATTCCCTGACACCAAAGTGCTTAACAGTCCCTTGGGGAAGACAGATAAGAAAATAGAGAGTAAACTATCGTGTGTAAAGTAATAACAAATGTGAAAACCCATGCATGGGCAGAGGACATCTGGGTCCAATCATGGAAAGAGTGCGAGAGGAGTAAGGCCAGGCCGCTGAGAGAGGCAGGGCAGGTCGGAGAAACTGAGCTGAGGAGTTAAGAAAGGGTGTTAGTGAGAGTCACTGAGTCATGTCCGACTCTTTGTGACCCCATGGACTATAGCCCGCCAGGCTCCTCTGTCCGTGGAATTCTCCAAGCAAGAATACTGGAGTGGGTAGTGGGTAGCCATTCCTTTCTCCAGGGAATCTTCCCAATCCAGGGATCGAACCTGGGTCTCCTGCATTGGCAGGCAAATTCTTTATCATCTGAGCCACCAGGGGAAGGGTATTCTAGGCCAAGGACAAATGAATGAACGGCGTGTGCAGAGGTCTAAAGATAAGAGCACCTGGTGCAATCCAGTGGGGCTGGAGCACAGTATGGGTGAGGAACAGCAGTAGGTGGGCTGAGGACGCAGCAGGACTTAGATCTTACAGTGTTTTCAAACCCACACCCTGGCATGCGGAGGAACAATAGGAGGGCTTAAAAGAGTTTTTAACAAGGAGTGGCTGAGGTCCTCTTTGCGCAATGAAACTTAGGTCTGGCCGCCTTTCAGAGAGAACTAAGAGATGCGAGCAAGACTGAGTGCTGGATCTTCTACTTGAAAACACATACAATGGCAGCTTTCTGTTTTCCAAAGCCCTCAGGACCGCGGCGTTCCTTTAGCTGAAAGCCATGTATAGTCTGCTCCTGGCATTAGGTGGCACGATGTAATTGTAACAGGTGTAAATAAGATTTTGCAATCTGGCTTGGAGGACAACGAAACTGAGATTGATGTGTTTCCAATCTTTTGCTTCTGTAAAGAACACGGCAGCAAACAACCCTGTACATACATCTCTTAGGCGCTTGTCCAATTATTTCCTTAGGATAAATTCCTAGAAATGGGTTAGGTGTTTTAGGGGGGTTGATATATGTGGTCCCAGAACGATTTGGATGTCTGTAATCAGAGTAGATAAACAGGTGCTGAATCGTGCAGCAATGCCGAAAGCGCAGATACAGAAATGTACAGTGAGCCGTCACGCCTGGGTGGGCACGCATGCCTAATTTTCCTCTCTGGACTTCTTCGTACTGCTGATTCTCTTCCCTGTTTGTGGTTAAGACTTGATTGGATGAGTACCTAAGACTGACGGGGTATTTGTCTATAATGACAAGTGCTTGACTGCAGCAGCAATGATGAGCGGCCCTGGGGAGACATCACCACCCACCGGAGAGAGATCCATGAAGGGTTTATGACCCGTTTGAATCCTGATCGAGCATCACTGTCTTGACCCTCAGGGAACCAATTGTCTGGAATACTCGCTCTGTCAGTCTGAGCGATGTGCTTAGAATCCCTTGGAAACCTAGGAGCCCGACTGTTTGTAAAACAGAGTGAATTATCAAGAAGACCAAGGGACTGGAACTGTGTTATTGCCACACGGCACAGCCATGTTTGCTAAATAAATTGATGAGCTCACCAGACCCTGTATCCAAAATGTAACTTACCACATTCAACTAGAAACTATTTGAAATCCCAAGGCAATGATGTTTTAATTTTTGATCGTACTGAATAAGATGATGTTGTCTTTGCCTTTTGGCCCTGGTCTACAGTAGGAACTGGGTTTCCCAGATGTCTCAGTGGTAGAGAGTCCACCTGCCAGTGCATGAGATGTGGGGTTGATCCCTGGTTCGGGAAGATCCCTTGGAGAAGGAAATGACAACCTGCTCCAGTGTTCTTGCCTGGGAAATCCCATGGACAGAGGAGCCTGGTGGGCTACAGTCTGTGGGGTTGCAAAGGGTTGGATACAACTTAGCAACTAAACAGCAGACTTCAGTAGGAATGTTTACCTGCCATATATGGCACAAGAAACTTCTAAGATCTACAGACATGTAAACACATACATAGGATGTTTGCTACTAACTACGAAGTGTGTCTCTCATCTTCTGAGTTTCTTACCTGTGTTTGGAAGGGCAGGTGCATCAGAGGAAGGGACGAGATACCACTAGGATATAGGGAATCACAAGCAAATAGGATGGGCCATCTTGGTTCTCACTGCCCCTCTCTGCTGGGACGTTCCCTTGAGGAAAGGCAGAGATGCAAATGGGATAGCAGTATCATCTCAAAATTTTGCACTTGCTGCCGTTAGTTACCCACTAAACCTCCTCCCCAAATCCTAACTCATTTACCACACTTCAGATTGTTCCTTGATTTAAAAGACGTGAAGTCAGCCTGCTCTGAGCAACTGGACTGGGGCCGTTACTATAGCTTAAGGTAAACACCTGTATGATGAGTAGAGGGCCTTGCCTGGTGATCCATATTCTCTGTTTGCTCATAGAGATGTTTTTTGTTAAAATCATTTCATGGCTGTGCGGAGCACCATTGGCCGCTGATGAGATGCAAGGTATATCTCGCCCACTGGGAGGCTGCTCCTGGCTGCTTTTAAAAGTTAACGACTAGAACTCTCAGCTAGAGAACCGTGGTCAAGAAAACTTCATTAAATGTTAAGATTGTTAGCTAAACTAAAAAGGAAAAAAAACAGGATAGGAAAACTCCTGTATAAGTAGATGTGGGAAACATCAATATTGCTCATTGAGCAGTCTATTCTTCTAATTTGAAAAGAACAACTATTTGTCATGGTTCTCGTCCTTGAGCTGGCAGTTACCTAATTAAATGCATATGAAATTCACAAGGCTTCACTAAGGGACAGTAATTTTCCTCGGTTGTTTTGTAAAGTTGCCGGGACAAACGAATTACGTTGAGCAGATAATGGATGGATTCTTCCATTGTGCATTGAGGTCCTGAATCGACTAATCATGCCATGGTTATTCATCAACGTGTTACTTTATAATTTGAAATTGAAGGCACCATTTTCATTTATGGCTGACTCTAGGGGTACTGTTCTTTCCAATTTTGGAATACTGTGACCTGGGTGGGGAAGCTGCCCCTGGAATAGATCATGGCACATAAATCAAGGAACAGTTTTGTCTTGGAGTAGGTGATTGTACACCCCTCCTGACCATCAGTCTCTGTTGTAATCCTCCATGTAGGAGGGTGGAATTTCAGAGATTCATGTCTGTGTTCAACCAGGGTGATCTTCTTTTGATTGTCATCCATCAGTGAGTTGATGACTCTGCCACTGTCTCCCACATCCCTGTCTCTGCCCCTTCTGCCTTATTTGTTGTCCAGTCTCTGCCTCTTTCTATCCTGTGGACCATGCTGCCCAGCTTCTCTTGGATCTAGGGTTACCTTGTATGAGGTTTAGACAAGTCAGAGGACTGAAGCAGAAAGCAGTGGGAACTCTGTTTCCTGCTCCTTCCTTGATGGAGCATGGCAGTTCAGCATGGCTACCCTTCTTGGCTGCCTGCCTGCAGCCCTCACTGGGCTCTGGTGTCACCACTGCTTCCCCTTGCCCTTTGACACCTGGGGATGCCCTCGCTTCCTGCTACTGTTACTCTGACTGCCTCCATGTCCCGTGCTGATCCTTTCCCCTGCCTGCTCTTCCGCTAATAAAACTTTCATAGAGTCTCTTCATTTGGACCATCTGAGGTGGATGCTTCTTCCTCTGGGAACCTAATGCAGTAGCAACAGGTTATTCAGTCAGGATGACTAGTGGTTCTCAAACGTGGATTTGTTTTAAAAAAAATCCATATTCTTGGTCTCTAATCTTTGGGAGAATCCTTCAGTATATTTGAAGTGAGTTTTTAGAATCTGCTTTATACATGAGCTCCCAAGTGATTCTAAAACTTTGAAGAGCTCTGGCCTCACAACAGAGTAATAATACGTACTAAGTACTTGATACTTTTTCCTGGGCATCTGTTCTTTGTTTTTCTTTCTCCATGATCACATATGAGGTGCAAACTGGCTATTCTCATAAAAAATGAAACAGACCAGTGGGTGACAAGCAACTGATTTTCTTTCAGCAGAGACCATCCCCAATCATTATTCAGGACAAACTGCATATTTTACTTATCCTGTGATTTTAGTATCCTTTAATACTTATTACCTTAAAGCAACTAGTAGTAGTTCTCTTTTGAGAGTCTGCTTTGATCTGAGTGGTAAACAGGAAAGCTAGCCTTTAGGGATATCATACTCATTTACTTACTCAAATATTTCTTCAGCACCTACTGTATGCAAGATATAGTGTGGATTGGGGTCATCAAACTGTAGCCCTGGACCGAATCTGGCCCTCTTCCTTAGAGTAAAATTATGCTAGAACATAGCCATGCCCATCCATTTACGTACTGTCTATGGCTGCTGTTGCTCATCAGTGTCTGAGTAAAATAGTTGCAATATAGACCATGTGGCTTGCAAAGCCTGAACTGTCTGCCGTCTGATGCTTGAACTGAAAAAGGCAATAGATCCCTGAACTTGATCATGAGGATACATTGTCAATAAGGCGGCCTCGTCTGTAGTCTACTGTAGGGGACACAGCCATGAATCAGACAATGCCAAGTCCTCTCCCTGGTGGAATGCATTTCATGGGAAACACAGAAGGCAATAAGGAAGACGAGGTCTAAAGCAGACACTGTGTTATAGAGTGATAAGCCCAAGGGAGAAAAATATAGCCAGGCAGGAGGATGGGCAGTGTTGGGAGCAGAGGGTGCCGTAATGTACATAGAATGGCGGGGAAGACTCAGTGAAGAGGACTTGAGCCTTGTTTTCCACATTTCTTTCCTGCATTTTCCACCTCTTGTCTCTTCTCACTTACATTAACATTGCTGCTGCTGCTAAGTCACTTCAATTGTGTCCAACTCTGTGCGACCCCATAGATGGCAGCCCACCAGGCTCCCCCATCCCTGGGATTCTCCAGGCGAGAACACTGAAGCGGGTTGCCATTTCCTTCTCCAATGCATGAAAGTGAAAAGTGAAAGTGAAGTTGCTCCGTCGTGTCCGACTCCTAGCGACCGCATGGACTGCAGCCTACCAGGCTCCTCCGTCCATGGGATTTTCCAGGCAAGAGAACTTGCCATTGCCACTTGCCATTGGGTTGCCATTGCCTTCTCCGAATTAACATTGCTGGATTCTATCAATTTTAAATCCAAAAAAGGTCCCCTTGTAATTGAAAGGTGGTGGAAAAAATGGAGGCATTTCTTCAGCCTCAGAAAATGCTTCCTCTAGGAAGCATTTCTTACGTGTCTCTTCTTCCCCAGAGGGAAGATAGGGTCCTAGGGAAAGCAAATATTTTACTCCAGCCCCCAGCCTCAGCTGATGGTTACGACCACTGGCAGCTCTTGGCAAAGAAGAGAATTCTGGTGAGGGAGATTGTATCTCTTCAATGTGAAGTGATCACCATTTACTGTAGGATGGGGCAAAGGGAGGTGTGTAAAACTTCGTGCATTGGCAAATGTACTGCTAGTTGATGGGTAAACACTTATCTGTTTTAAGTGATCTGAAGTGTCCACACTAGATGTGTCTGAAGCCTGTTCTCCTTTGATGGCAGAATTTAGGTAGAAACCTGCCATTCCATGGCTGATGATGATATACATTTGGAAACATTACAAGAACAGTTGTATAGTCCAAACTGCAAGTACATTCAATAAAAGTGTAACATAACATGATTATCTTGTAAAGCTAATCTTCTTGGACCAACGGATGCCCTCCTTGCAGGACAAGGAACACTGATTCAATTTCATTCTGAAGTGGCCATTGTAGTTTGACTCTGTATTATTAATCCCCTTTTGGCTTGGTTTATTACATTTGAAATTTCTTCTGCTATTAGAAATTTAGCTACATATTCACATTATTATTTTATTCACCAAATCCTATTAGATCCAAAGTAAAAAAAAAAATCATTTTCAGCAACTGAATAAATTTAGAGGTAAGCATTAAAAACTCCCAACTCTCAAGGCATTTCTTTATGTTAGATTATTGCTCAGTAGCTTTCATTAATTAGATTTCTGAAAGACAAATTTAAAAAAAAAAACACTTCCGCCAAAGGAAAAATGTATTTAAAACATTTCAGGTCTTAGTTTGCACTTATAGACGTGTAAGGAATCTATTTTAAATATATTAAACTAGGTCTAGTGCTTATATACTGCATATTATTTAATTTATCAAAAGTTTCTAGCAACAGTCTAAACTTAATATGAGGCTTAAGGGGTTTAATAATAATAACTTAATTCGAAAGCATCTTTGTCTTCAAAGCCCTCTGGTCACTAAACAGAATGCAATAAAATGTAATCATAAAATATGTATCATGCCTTCATATTTCTGAATTTCCATCCTGTTTTTCTTCTTCTAATCATCTATAAAAATATGTATATGAATAATATGAAGAAAACTCCAGTTGTTTCACTCTCTGTGTATAAAGTGCAGATGTGTTCTTTGACAAGTTCTCATTCTCTTTCAAAGAATGAGAATTAGAGGGACATATTAGCACTGTGGAAATAACCTGGCACTGTTATATGACCTTTGCAGTGAATTCATAAATGTCTAGAAGGCTCAGATCATCAGATGCTCATCACTGATGCCTATATTCAAGAAAAGGGAAAATCTCACTCTCCAAGGGATTTTAAGCCATTGAGGGTGCTGGTTTAGTAACTATTATTAACCAAAACAAGAAGAAGAAGTGAATGCACCAGATTACCGTTCTGCCTGCCTCCGTGCTCAGTTGCTGACTGTGTCTGAATCTTTGCAACGCTATGGACCGTAGCCCGCCAGGCTCCTCTTGTCCATGGGATTTCCCAGGCAAGAATACTGGAGCAGGTTGCCTTTCCCTTCTCCAGGAATTCTTCCTGACCCAGGGCCCAGGGCTCAAACCTGACCTCCTGAGTTGACAGGCGGATTCTTCACCACTGAGCCACATCAGCCAGCTAAAAAGAGGAGTGGGTTAAAAGTGATGACCTTAAAGAAAACAAAAGGTTATGTAAAATCATGAATAATCCTCAAGTAATCAAGTCATACAGTAGATTCAAAGGCTCTTCATCTGTCATTTGTCCATAACTGCTGAGCAGAGCTTCTGTGGAAAGATGAAGGAGGCGGAGCTTCACCTCCAGAATCCCCTTTCAAGCAGAGCAGCAGAGTTGTCAATACCACTCTTCTAAATTGGTATTTCCTGCAAGCTTGGAAAGTTGTCTTCTTTCTGTTCTGCTCATTAGCCAAAGGGAAGTTTTATCACCTTTCTAACACCAGTAATCTTTTCAACAGCTTGTGCACCAGCCCCAGGCTTAGAGCCTCAGGCAGGGATCCCTCCTAGCAAGAGTTTAACATCTCTTTTGTTTCAAGGTTAATGGGGTTAACTCTCTGTCTATGGCAGGTGATACTGGTTTGCCAGTAGAGACAGAACGTTTCCACTATTTCAAAGTAACTTAAAGGCAAAATGAGCAGATACAAAGAAAATAGATGCCCGATGATAGTGTGGGGGGCAGGGGGATGTGGTGCAGCACGAGGTGACTGTCGGTGGGGAGCTGCTCCCAGTAAGTTCAGCCTCCTGGTGTGGCGTCTGGAGACTTAGGGCTCCTGGCCTTGCCTCCATCCAGCAGTGTGGCCTGGAGCAAGTTGCACAGCCTTTCTGGGCGACATTTTCTGCATCTCTGGGGACACTGGCTCACTGTGTTCTCTCTATTCTAACAAGACAACATGTGCAAGGGTATGGTCCTCAGGAAATATTCAAAATTGCCCTTTAGGAATCTTTCAGTTCCAAAATTCCTCATTCTCTGTTAATTATCTGTGTGATTGGCAAAGTGAAAATAATGGGAGAATGGTACTTAGAGTTAAGAGAGCCGCAGGCAGGCCATGTGGGTACTAGAAGAAATGTACTGCATTTGAAATTACAGAAGCTGAATTCTAATGTCTTTAGTCATGTCTGACTCTTTGTGACCCCATGAACTGTAGCCCACCGGGCTTCTCTGTTTATGGCCATTCTCCAGGCAAGAATACTAGAGTGGCTTGCCATGCCCTCCTCCAGGGGATCTTCCCAACCCAGGGATCAAACCCAGGTCTCCCGCACTGCAGGTGGATTCTTTACCGTCTGAGTCACCAGGGAAGCCCATGCACCCTGGGCTTCTAGCTGAGTGATACTGAAAATGTTGGTGTTTCTCCCTGGGCCTTCGACTTCTTGTTAATGCAACAGAAGGACTGGGTGATAGAATGTTTGAATTGCCTCCAAGGTCAAGAAGTTGATGCTTCCTTTGTGCCAGCTGGCTCAGACCTTAATTGTGTATAACAACCAGTCTTTCCCTGTCACCCTTGACAAGTTGAGATGTCACCTGTGGCCACATGTGCCTACATGCCTCAACATGTAGGCATGCCGTCTATTTCATGTAGTTATAATGCCATCGTGATGTAGTATTACAAAAAAAAAGAAATAGAAGTTTTAGTCCTCATATATTCCACCAGCTCGTGAAATACAGAGACTAGGACTTCTGTACATGTAGTAGGCATCATGATTGTATGAAGACGTATAATTAGAATAAGACACTGAGACCACAGTATTTCTGTGGTTGCTTCCTGAACAAGTATGTTTCTAAAAACATCCATGGGAAATTCTGATGTGGAATCAGTGTTGAGAAGCCCTGATGGGTACCTTTTATATACAGGAAGTCCTTGGATTCTAGCAATTTCTCTCTAGACTCTGGAGTTCCTCTGTGACTCATTAGTTCTGTAATAATGAGTAAGTTATTGAAACTCTCAATGCTTGATTCCTCATCTCAAAAGTGGGGGCAGGGACACCTCTCTTTCAACTTGCTGGACAGATTAGATGAGATACTGGCTGTCTTTTGAAAGCTGGGTACCATGTAGCAAATGCTATGGTAACTATTATATTTGGTTGGGAAAGTCCCGATCCTACAGAACTAATTGAGCCAGGCATGTTTGGGGTATCCCAGATTCAACAGATAACAAGTGAAAAGACCTTTAATAATTTTCCTAATTCTCACTGAAATTTGTTGCTCTGCCGCCATTCTGGCCATATCATTAGATTTAGTGTATAATTGAACATATTTGATTTAATAAATTAGTTAAATGGGTAATCATTATGATTTGGGTTTCAGTTGAGTCCCTGAGGCAATATTTGCTGGTATAAAAATATTAGGTAATTTGAAAGAATTATTAGAAATATTAAAATATTAATATGTCCCCCTATTTCAAATGTATAATCTCACTAATTATAAATATCCATCTTTCCTTTTATGTCACTTGTAATTTTTGATTTATTGCACATAGTTTATAGAAATGTGTGTGTGTTTATTTGATTGGGTGTTTTTAGTTCAGTTCAATAACTTCATCTTTTTTTTAAGATTTACATAAATGTCTGAAATTGATACCAGGAAGAGAACTGCCACCTAATTCAAATGTAACAGTCAGGATATACAGTCTTTCTCCCATAATAGTTATTGGACAAGGTAACACATGAATTTAAATCAAAGCAAAAAGCATTATTTTTAGTGTGCACCTGTTAAGATGCTTCTTTATTGGAGACTATTTGTGATGTGTTTAAAGTACAGAAGAAAATTTATCTCCAGTTAGCCACTTTTTGTCACTTGCTATTGCTTCATTTGCGTTTACTTGCGGCACTCAAATTTTATTTTGAGGTTTTGTCCTGAAAGTACTTTCTCACCCACCGTTCACTCACAGTAATATTTCCACCATCTCCCTGCCCCCGCCTCCTCCAGCTCTTCTCATCCCTTAGTGACTGTGCTTGCTTCTAGAACCTTACACAGGGTAAAGAAACAGGAAGCTTCACACTTTCATTCTTTTCATTTATACATAAACAATGTGAACATGTGAGAGTGGCTGGGTGATTTTTTACTGAATTTGAAAAGTTTGCTTTAAATGGTTTTACTTGAAATATGAACTGATAGGTGCATATGGACATTCACTTGAGAGAGACCTTGTGTTTGAGAAATTCGGGTAGAAACTGCCATCCTGTGGAACACTTTAAACCGAGGTACAGAAGAGCCCCCAAGTGACTGTGTTTTTGTGCAGAGATTCTGTGGTGCCCCCTCTTAGCGTACTATCTAGAAGAGTTGCCCACTTTTTCTTCCTAACAGAATCCTATTATGTGTAGACATTTCCACCCCAATTCCCCAGCTTTCTCCCAGAAGAGTATGGAAAGATGCCTCTCCCCAGGACCAAGGTCCATGTTGCTATGAAAAAAACAAAAAAGTCAGCAACCCAAAACACACTGTGATAACCACAGTGCAATCACCACTGCAGAGCAGCAACTTCCCCAGCATCTCTGGATGCTTCCCCAGTTATTATTTTAGCTAATTGATCTCACTGTGGACCTGCTACAGTTCCACTTGGGCCACTTGCTGTCCGTGCCGTGGTCTTTTACGTGCTCAAAAGGGAGATTCCTGTATCTTCCTATAAACACACTCTACACGTTCCAGAAGATCTGATGCATTTCTCTAGGTGCTACTTTAATGTCAAGCATTGTCTCTGCCCTTTTACTGGCAGCTAGTTATCCTAATCTATACAGTACACTATCTCCTCCTCTGCTTAATGTTTATTTGTTTGTTTGTTTCTAAGAAACATCCATCCTGCCAGAATGCATACTCAATTGAAGTAAAAATCAATTTTGCGTATTGATCAGAATTAGTCAGCACGGCTTTTGAAAGTTCATAGCATGCAGTTTGTTCAGCTGTGCTGTATGGCCTGACCAACTCCTGTAGAGTGAAGGAGGAGTGGGTGGGTGGGAAGATGAATGAGTAAATGAATAAGTTTTAAAAGGAAAATTCAGAGATTATGGAAGTTGAGTTCAGTTCAGTTCAGTAGCTCAGTTGTGTCCAACTCTTTGCGACCCCATGAATCGCAGCACGCCAGGCCTCCCTGTCCATCACCAACTCCCGGACTTCACTCAAACTCACGTCCATCAAGTCAGGGATGCCATCTAGCCAGCTCATCCTCTGTTGTCCCCTATTCCTCCTGCCCCCAATCCCTCCCAGCATCAGAGTCTTTTCCAATGAGTCAACTCTTCGCATGAGATGGCCAAAGTACTGGAGCTTTAGCTTTAGCATCATTCCTTCCAAAGAAATCCCAGGGTTGATCTCCTTCAGAATGGACTGGTTGGATCTCCTTGCAGTCCAAGGGACTCTCAAGAGTCTTCTCCAACACCACAGTTCAAAAACATCAATTCTTCGGTGCTCAGCTTTCTTCACAGTCTAACTCTCACATCCATACATGACCACAGGAAAAACCATAGCCTTGACTAGACGGACCTTAGTTGGCAAAGTGATGGCCTGCAAATATGTTCACATCTTAGTTCCTGGAACCTGTCGATATTGCCTTATATGGCAGAAGGGTCTTCACAGATGTGATTTAATTAAGAATATTTTGAAAAATATGTATTTATTTGGCTGTGACAGATCTTGTTGTAGCTCGTGGGTTCTTCGTTGAGTCATGTGGGATCTTTCATCGTGGCCCATGGACTCTAGTTGTGGCTGGTGGGCTTCGTTGCTCAGTGGCATGTGGGATCTTAGTTCCCTGACCAGAGATCAAAACCACGTCCTCTGCATTGGAAGGCAGGTTCTTAATCCTTGGCCTTCCAGTGACAGTGAAAGTTGCTCAGTTGTGTGCGACTCTTTGCAGCTCCATGGCCTGTACAGTCCATGGAATCGCTCAGGCCAGAACACTGGAGTGGGTAGCCATTCCCTTCTCCCGGGGATCTTCCCAACCCAGGGATCAAACCCAGGCCTCCCACACTGGCAGATTCTTTACTAGCTCAGCCACAAGGGAAGATGCCCCAAATTCAGAATCTTGAGATAAGGAGATATCCTGAATCGTCTTGGTGGGCACAGCATTATCAAAGGGCCTTTTTAAGAGGAAGGCAAGAGAGTCAGTATTAGAAAGGAGGAAGCAAGCCAACAGAAGCAGAGACTGGAGTGATGCTCCCTGAAGATTGCCGAATGCATCACAGAACAGGGAGTACAGACAGCCGCTGGAACCTGGAAAAGCCATGGAAATGGATTTTCCCCTTAGACCCTCCGGAAGGAACCAGCTCAGTTAACACCTTACCTTCAGCCCTGTGAAACTGACTTTGGACCCCTGGTCTCCAAAGCTGTAAGAGGATGAATTTGTGTCATTCTAAGTCACTACGTTTACAGGAACTTGTTAGAGCAGTCATAGGAACCTAACACAGAGATTCATAAACTTCAGTCTAACGGGGTATAGCTCTGCTGACCAGGAATGTGGTGTTCTTTCCACTACATTTCATGATCAGGATGCTAGCAACTGTGGTGTTGACCTTTTCGTGAGGTGTGTGTGTTGTGACAAGGCCCAAAGGAACAGAGACTTGGGAGGAATTTACTTGACGTATTTCACTGCTTCCTGAAGGTTATTTTTCCTTTTTCTTTCTTTCTCTCTTTTTTAAAAAACAACTGACTGTGTTTCCCTCTGCTATTCCCGTACGTTTCTCTTCAACTTGCCCCACAGTTTCTTTTTCTGATTTCTACTTCACTCTTGATTCAGTGCTATTCTTTTCGGAGAAGAAAATTAAAGCTAGCTGAAATTGAGCCCACCTTTGTTTTGGCCACTGCTTTGTTTTAATTTCCAAGTAAAGAGTCAGGCACTCGATGCTTCTTACTGGGATTTAGACAGGGACGGGGATGGGAGGATGGAGTAGGGGGCAGAAGTTTCAGGATCTCTCTTGTCCAAAAAGTCCTGTAACTGCTCTGTCGCCACGTTTGTGTCATGAGGTATTGAGCATTTTTAGATGGCTGATACGGAATCTTGGAATAGTATAGTAATTTGCAGTAATGCTGTTCTGTAGCACCTAGGATGTTTTGACAGTTTTCCTAACGTATTA
The DNA here is from genome assembly GCF_001704415.2 of Capra hircus. Lineage (NCBI taxonomy): Eukaryota > Metazoa > Chordata > Mammalia > Artiodactyla > Bovidae > Capra > Capra hircus. Next base: position 40,992,772 of record NC_030829.1, read on the forward strand.
GTTGTCACACTGGTACAGTGATTTGCTAATGGAAAAGTAGTATCATTATCTTATTTAGCAGCATTTTTATGTGCTTCCATACCACAAAATCTATGTATTGGTAGCCTTGTGGTAGTTAACTATTACAATGTTTGAGTATGAATGGGATTCATTGAGTAGTAAGCAACAGAAAAATCTAATGAGCAGCAGAGGAATTCTACCAGACCCTCTGATAAAGGGATGGTTTAATTTTAATAATAGCTGCATTCCATGTTTATCAAAGATTATGAATGTCAGTCTCAGGATAAATAGAATCCTCAGGAAAGTTTAGCAAGGGAAATTGTTATGGGAACTGATTTTCGAAAGTCCTACACCAAACTTTATTTTGTCAATTCTCATATGCACCTATGGGCGGGGGGTGGAAACAGGAATTTTAAAATTGATACAAATTGTTTGATTTTTTTTTTCTTCAAGTACAGAGTAGAGTAACAAGTTGATTAAGAGTAAGAATATATATTATCCACTTAAAACTGACACCCTGCTGGAACCATATAGTTTGCCCTGAAATTTATTATAAGATTCCTGGATATTGTGGTTTATACATTTTCCTGTTGGAGTTACTTCTTAGACCTCTTACCTCACAGATTTTGCTTCAATCAATTAAGAGTAGCCTCTGGAATTTCTGTTTTTAGCAATCACTATCAATAATTCAGGGCTTCCCAGGTGGCACAGTGGTAAAGAATCTGCCTTTCAATGCGGGAGATGAAAGAGAAGTGGGTTTGATCCCTGGGTTGGGAAGATCCCCTGGAGGAGGAAAGAGCGACGCACGCTAGTATTCTTACCTGGAAAATTCCATGGACAGAGAAGGCGGGTGGGCTTACATTCCAGAGGGGTCGCAGAGTTGAACACGACTGAGCACAGCAAAGTTTAGGTAATTCAGGATATTCTTCAAGAATCACTGCTATATATATCCTCTCAATAAAGAAAGTAGTGAGTTTTATGAAATTATTTTAAGAAATTCCTGAAGGTTGTTTTTTAAAAAACAGTTATCAGAAACACCGTTTGCCATTTGAAGATAGGCCGTGCTGAGTTAAAGAACACTTTAGAAAAAGGGTTTATGTGTTTTGAGAGAGCCTATGGCAATTGTAAGGTTCTGGATTTCACTCAAATTTGTAGCATTGCAGCCAGCATCCTTTGGATATGGCGGCAATGTGTTTAGCTCCATGACAAGGAAACTGGCAGATATTTCTGTAAGACACACCTACTAAGAAATAGTGCTTGCTTGATCCGCATACACTGAGCATTTAATGGTTTGCATTTTTTTGCTTATTCACTTGTCCTAAATTCTTAATGAATAGGCTCTCTAAGGCTTTAATTTCTAGCCTATCTTAAGTTTATTACTAAAGTTTATCAAGCAATAAACACACTATTGCACTTATACTGTCATATTTTTATAAAGCAGTTTATAAAAGGTGACATCTGGCAAAGAGGCAGATCTATAAAAATCATGCTGGTGGTTGTAGTGTCATTTTTTCTGCCATACTCCCAGAAAGAGTAATATTATTTTGACACACACATACATCCCCACTGTCAAGTTTCTATTTTTATAGTTGGCTTACTGCACATATCCTTAAGCTATACAAAACCTTTGGGCTAATGCAAAAAGTGACATTTCTGCATATTTATTACAATGCTATTTTAGAGGTTGACTTTGCCTGATAGGATTTTTCCAAGAACAGTGTCATTTTCATGACAGTAGACATTGTTGACAACAATACTACTGTGCGCTTAGTCAGAAGAGGTCAAATATGGAAGGACAAATCATAAATAGCTTAATTTAATGCTTGGTGTGATTATTTCTGAATATTCGCTAGATATAGGGATAGGAAAAAAACAAAAGAAAACACCCCTGATGAGCAGATCCCTAAGTAATCATAATCTGAACCAATACTTTGGTTAACATATACCCCACCCTGAAGTTCAGAAGCCCTTCTCCTAGGTTTATACCCCCACACTGAATGCATTTATCCACCAAAAGACTATACAAGGACATTCATAGCAGCTTTGTTTAGCAAAGCCCAAAATGGAAGCAGCCCAAATTTCCATCAGCAACTGAATGGATAAATGTAGTAGAGTTATAAATGAGATACTTCACAGCTGTTAAAGCATACCACCTACTGCCCCATGCAGCAGCATTAATGGATCTCACAGACAGTTGCATGGAAGAAGCTAGCTGCTGAAGAGTACCTCCTGTATGAGGTACAGTACTGCAAAATATAGAAACTGACAGAGCTGACCACTGGAGACAGAAGTTAGCATAACAGGTGTGTGTGTGTGTGCACACGTGGGAATGGTAGGAAGATTTAACAAGGACACTGTCTGGAAAGGGGCAGAAGGAGTCTTCTGGAGTAATGGAAACACTGTGCTTTGTGATCTGGGTCCTGGTTACCAGTGTGTATACAAATGTAAAAATGCAGAGCAGTAAAGTTAAGGTTGGGCTTCCCAGGTGGCTCAGTGGTAAAGAATCCTGCTGCCAATGCTGGTCATGTGGGTTCAGTCTCTGGTTTGGCAAGATGCCTTGGAGGAGGAAATGGCAGCCCTCTCCAATATTCTTGCCTGGGAAATCCCATGGACCAAGAAGCCTGGCAGGCTACAGTCCATGGAGTTGCAAATGAATCAGACAAGACTTTGTGGCTACACAGCAACAATAACATTTAAGATTATCCCACCTTCCTATATAATTTGGATACTCACTGCTGTGTATAAACCACCCAAAAGCATAACAGCTGAAAGCAGCTTGTTGCTGTTATCCTGTTAGACAGGATACTGCAGGAGTGATTGGCTTATCTCAGTTTAATGAAGTCTGATCCTGGGACTGGAGGGACTCCAATGGCGGAAAGTTCGTTAGGTCTCTCTCTTTCTCTCTATCTCCCCTCCCTCCCTGAGACTATCTAAATGGGATTTCTCATGACATGTTGACCTCAAGATGGTCAGATCTTTTACTTTAGAGCAATGTATGACTGTAAGAGCTGCTCTTTTAAGAGATCAAGTGAACGCATTGGTTTCTTAAGACCTGGGCGGAGTAAGTTCTGCTGAATTCTCTTGGTCAGAGCGCTTACTGAGCCCACCAGACTCAAGGAGAGAGAGCACAGACCCCCCTACTTCTTACTGGGAGAGATGTTAAAGATTCTGTGGCCACCCTGTACAGATGCTATATCTTCATTTTAAAGTTTTTGAAAGTTAGTCATGTTACTCTCAAAACTGTCTTACCCGTTGGAAAGCATTGCAAAATTTAAATCTAGTTCTGAAAAACACAAACAGCAAAAGAGACCCTCCATCTGAAATCACAGTTTCCATCATATCATGTATCTCCTCTCCATTTCTTTTTGAGGTTGAAAAGTCAGTGACTTTTTCTTATGTTATTTGAAGTTTCTGGGCTTTGAGTTTTATTTTTGCCAGACTTGGATGAACTTAGACTTTTATTTAATCATTTACGGCCTAGAGTTAACTGTCAGATTGAAGTCAGATAAGGCTTCTGATACAACTGAAATCCTTTGCTCCTTTTGATTCATGGATAATGAATTTGCCATCTTACAGTCAAAGTATGATTTTTTAAGAAAGAAATCCTATATCTCTTATTAATCATCTGTCAGAGCTATGTTACCCAACAGGTCTCTTTGTACAAATCCTTATTAAGAGATGAGCACAGAGCAGCTGCGTTTATGAAGTGAGGTTTTATTTGAGATTGACTGGAAATGTTTATTCAAGCTAAATAAAACCAGCATGAAAGCAGATCCTTTTAAACTATTCAGCTCCATTCGAACACACCACTGATGTGGACAGCTTGGGAAAGCAGCTTGTGTACACAAAAAGCTGCATTATCAAACATATCAAAAGGTTTTAGTGTCAGCACACCCAATGTCTCTATCAGAGATAATTACGCCCATGCCTGGCATAATTTAGGTCAAGAGAAGCACTTTAGCCAGATCTTCAAGCAGCATTGTACATCTCATTTGAAATTTTCAGGGCCATATCTCATTTCTGTGCCAGGAAGTTCAAAGTCCATTCTACAGAGTCAAGATTAGAAAAATCTAGCCTCATCCTCTCAGATTTTTCTTTTCAATTAACTGCAAAATGCTGCTATCCTTTGACTCCCTCCCCTCCACCCCCTGCAGAACCAGAAAGGATTTATGTAGTAATTCCATATCACCATAATTTCAAGACCCTGCTTTCATTTGTCACTTAAAGAGCTTTGCGGTATATAAAGCCGTCAACCCAGCTTCAAAGCCGTATCACTTTGTCAAAAGAGAGTTGTTTGCACTTTACATGACAACCTATTTGTATAAAGTGCCAGGATTTGAACTAAATATGCCACATGAAATCTAAGTTGTAGATGATGGAATCTTGTTTGTAGTGCTTCTCATTTGCTGCTCACTCTATCCCCCCCAGCCTTCTATGTTAGTTCCTCCACTTCACCGCCCCCCCACCCCCATTGAGTGGGACTGGTTGTTTTTGTTTGTTTTTATATTTATTTATTTGACTGCCCTGGGTCTTAGGTGTGGTATGTGGGATCTAGTTCCTTGACTAGGGACTGGACCTAGGCCACCTGCATTGGGAGCGTGGATCCTTAGCCAATGGACCACCAGGGAAGCCTAAATGGGACTATCTGTAAGAGACCCATTTAATTTAGACAGGGCTTCCCTGATAGCTCAGTTGGTAAAGAATCCGCCTGCAATGCAGGAGACCCAGGTTTGATCCCTGGGTCGGGAAGATCTGCTGGAGAACGGATAGGCTACCCACTCCAGTATTGCTGGGCTTCCCTTGCAGCTCAGCTGGTAAAGAATCCGCCTGCAATCCAGGAGACTTGGGTTCAATCCCTGCGCTGGGAAGTCCTCCTGGAGAAGGAAAAGGCCATCCACTCCAGTATTCTGGCCTAGAGAACTCCATGGACCATATAGTCCATGGGGTCGCAAAGAGTCCGACATGGCTGAGCAAATTTCACGTCACTTAATTTAGACAGTGTTAATGGTGTTGCTTGAGCCACATCGGAAGGCACACAATTCTAGAGTCTGATGAGCATGTTTGTTTCCTCACTCATCTCTGACCCTTGAATGCTCTAGATTGCTTATTAAGAAGCCACTGTGCATATCTGTATGTGTGTTTAAATAAATCTCAAGTCTAAAACATGTGAGTGAGTAATATCTGTGTGTGATCCAGGGAGTATGACAGAGCATGGCCTTAGGGATTGGCCATGGATTCTGATCTATTCCCCTCTGCTCTCAAGCAGTATAACCTTGGACAAAATAAGGTGTTTGAATTTGTTTGCTCATCCGTCATTTGGGGGAACTAATCTCAATTTGGAGAAGGAAATGGCACCCCCACTCCAGTATTCTTGCCTGGAAAATCCCATGGACAGAGGAGCCTGGTAGGCTACAGTCAATGGGGTTACTGAGTCGGACATGACTGAGTGACTTCGCTTTCACTTTTCAGTTTTATGCATTGGAGAAGGAAATGGCAACCCACTCCAATGTTCTTGCCTGGAGAATCCCAGGGACAGAGGAGCCTGGTGGGCTGCTGTCTATGGGGTCGTAGAGAGTCGGACACGACTGAAGTGACTTAGCAGCAGCAATCTCAAATGGCAGGCTTATTGATACATTGAGTCTCGTGTGTGGAGTATCATGAATTCTAGAAGTCCCCACTATCTTAGAACTGTCAGAGTTAACACATTGTCTCAGCTGTGAGTTGAGCTTATTCTCTACAGAACGTTTTTCGGGTTTTGTTTTAATTTAAACTTTTCCCAGAATTAATTATTCATATTTAAATAGTTAACAAATGGATATCTATATAAATGTCAGAGATGAGTGAGAGGAAATGAATATGGCCATCCAACTCTAGAATTGTGTGCCTATTTACATATATATGTATATATATATCAATTTGTTAACAATTTAAATATGAATATATATCATATATAGATAGGTAGATAGATAGAGATCTGATACCTACTTCATGTAGATAGTCTTCACAATAAACTCAGTCCCTCCTAGGATATAGTGTTTCCATCAGGCTTTTCAAAGGTGTCCGCAAGCCAACCTCACTGTTACCATTACCCACAGGCCAATGCAAAATAGAATCTCGGATCCCATCCCAGAACTTTTGAAACAGAAACTACATTTCAACCTTTATTTTCTCACAAAAGTTAAAGGAGAATTTTTCTAGTAGAGTGACTACTGGTTCTTCATTTAGAAGACAAAAGTTTTCATGGAGTTTTGTGTGTTTCTTTTTTAAGGTTTTTAACCATGACATTTAGTAAGAAATAGATTTAATATCATTACCCAATAAAGGGGAACATATGTATTTATAAACACATGTAATGAAAACAAAAGTTGTACCAAACAGTATTTACCCTTGCTGTATACTGAGCCCTCAGATATTTGTTTCAGTTTAAAGCATACCAGCCATGGCGCCTTAAATTGATTTCATAATGGGTTAGTAAAGAACCATTGTGTTACACAGCCTTGGACCAATCCTTTTTTCCTCCCCAGGCCTTGATTTTTCTCACCTGTAAAAGCATGTATGTAGATCAGTTGACTGAAATTGTCTCTTAGTTACCTTGAACAGCCTGTGATGCATTTTAAAATGTGAAAATCCATCTCTGGACTGGATTTTTCAAAGAGCCTGTTCATTGGTTATTGTATGTGTAGTTTTTATTGAGAAGGAGCACAGACAAACAATGGCTCAGGAGCTACAGCTTTTGCATAATAAAAGCTCACAGCGCAGAGTGGTAGACAGCGCAAAGTGAACAATTATGTGCAGGTCCTAAACTTGTGTCATTGTTTAAAACAAAACACACCTTAAACTCTTTAAAATGTGTATACTTTGTCATTATGCAACGAAAACATCGTGCACTAAATCCTCTTCCTGTCTAACACACAATCAGAATGTTAAGCAGTCTTCTGTTTAGGAAAAATGCTAACACTACAGTGCACAAAGCTGACAACATCTTGACCAGTGATCAGAATTGACATCACCAGTGAAAGGCAGACAGTCATCGTGTCCTCCCTCCACGTGTGCCGCCCTGAGAAGGGCTCAAAGGGACCAGTGTGCTGCTCGGCCAAGGAGTGCGTAATAGAAATGCAGTCTCCAGGACACATCAGAGAAACCCCCATAAGGAATAGTTCTATTAAAAAAATGTATGTGGAAGATAGAAGTAGGGACATACTGTGAAACATGAAGTCAAAGAGAGACAAAGAAATGTTTGAGATCAAAGGGGATTACAGAGATGACCACTAAGTGAGATTATATGCTGAGTCTTACACTGGACCAAGAGAATGTCATAAGGGACATTGCTGGTCAATGGACAAAACTGGGAAAGAGAAGCTGGTGGATTAGATAAAACATGGTACCAACGTTACATTTACTGAAGTTGCTTGCTGTACTATGGTGGGAAGAGAGACTGCCCTTTCATAACTGCGTACTGAATGAAACTTGTTTTCAAAATAAGGGCAGGAAATAAATAGTGCCAATGATAAGCAGATAGGAAAAATGTTAACAGTAGATGGATCTGGGGTGTAGATAGATGTTCCTTATGCTATTCTAGTTCTTGAAATTAAGGGGTATATGGAAATTAATTCCAAAGTAAAAGTTTTGAAATGACCCCATTTTTCCTTTCTCTCCTCTGATTGTGGCCCTTTGTTTCCAGAATTCCTAGAGTGCTTTTGCCTTAGGGGCTGTGCCTGTGTAAGGCCAGCTTGGGCCAAGGTGGAGCCTCCAGTGTTCTCTAGTTTCCTGGAGCTCTCTATCTCTGCCCTGGTCCCTCAGGCCTTTTGGTCTGCCCCTTTTCTATCACACCTACCCTTGCCCCAGACACATTAGTGCCCAGATATATTAGTGATTAGCTGCTTCCATTAGTCTTTCTCACTTGGTCTTTGGTTGATCTTAGTCTCTACCCAGTTCTTGTCCTCTTGGCCCTGTTGGCTGAATCCTCCCACCTTTCAGCACCAGCGTCTTCAAAACGGCTTTGCGACTTCGAGAGCACTGCTCTTTTTCGATCTTGAAAGAAACCCAGGATCCTCTTTTGAAAATCACTGTAGAACAGGGACTCAGTTACCAGCAGATGTTTGCATGTACCAGGGAGTCCAGAGGCTTCTGGAGGTAGCTCTTAGTCTCTACAGAAGCCAGAAATCCATAGATACCTTTAAAAACGTTTTGAAAAAGCAGTGATCTTCCTTTCATGTGGCAGAGGAATGCTGGAGCAATAAACAGAGGTGGTTCTTGCTTGTCTGCTCTGCCAAGTGTCCACATGACCAGACAGATTTCAAAGCAGTGGCGCTCTGTAATTCTTAATTATCCTCCAAAGCCATGTCCTTGTCTTTATGAAGGTACAGTCTTATTGATGAGGTGAGATGCCTGAATGTGAAACCGACTGACAGCTTGTATGATTAAGTGCATTCAGAAAAATTAGAGCAAGTAATACATGGCAGGAATCGGGAAAATGAGGAGCCCATTGTGGCTGTGGGGATGGCTGGAGCTAATGGAAGAAGCTGGAGAGCAGCTAGGATGTGTCTCCCAGGATCTCTCAAAAGAGCCCCTAATGCTGTCGTGATGACTAAACAAGCCGAAAAAGAGACCAGCACTGGGGCACAGGATTTTGGAGGGTTGGCTAAAAATCAGAGCTCAGTGTCTGAGGGCTGAGAGAAGAGGGCTCAACCCTTGGGTCTCAGCCTGCATCTTCACAAAAGGCCTAGTTTAGACTTATGATGTTATTTCCCAAAGAGGAGAGTTACAGAAATGTTTTAGTGGGAAATGCAAAAAACCCTCTGTTATACTTCCTGACCACTCACCTGCCGCACACTTTGAATTTAACTAAAGGAAAAAAAAAAAAAGTTCTGTTGTTACTTGAGGAATAGTTTAAGTACTTTAATTTTATGTTTTCATTTTTTCATGTTCAAAGTTTTTTTCTTCTTCTTCTTCTTGTTTTTTTTTTAATGTCACCCATACTTTTTGGGCCACTGGTTTGAGATTTCTTCCTTTTTGCTTTTCTAAGTGGACTAGGAGCCTCAAAAGCAGAGGTCTCTCATCCTTGCAGAAGCAGTGTCCATCCCCAGCCATGCCTGTAATAACATCCTGTCACTGTGAGTCTCCTGCACCATGGAGTTCATCCTCTCCCTGCTACCTCACCACCCCCACAATGAATAGGTCCTACTCTTCTACTGCAAGCAAAGGTGGTGCTCAGTTTATTAGTAATTAATGACTAGTACTTCCTTGATAGAACATAATGGAGCTACAGAGCAATCACTTAGAAGGGGAAACAACTGTCAATTATCACTCTAATGAATCCTACTTAACAGAGGTGACGGGCAGCCGGCTGATACACGGCCTTCTGTGCATCGAAAATGTATCCCTTAAAATTGCCATTTCTGTTCTGTGTGTGGTTTGCAAGATAACGGTTCTCAAGGCCAGATTTTAAAGTAGCTTCAGCTCTAGGTAACAGTGTCATTTTGGAGCTAGTCTCAGAACTAGTTATTAACTCTTCAGTGTTAACCCCTGTTAATATTTGAATATGAGTAAACAGAATATTCTTAACATTAAAAATTTTTAATAGCATGGTAGTGGTGATAACAGTTATTGAGATCATCATAGCAGCGATGTAATGAATGGCATTTGTTGAATCATATGTGACCGTCCCTACACTGAAAATTTCATATGTATTGTCTCATTTAATTCTGGAAATATCTGGAGTTAAAAATCAGTTTGCAGAAGGGCAGATTCAAGGCTGTTGTACGATTATAAAGACAATTCAAGATCTTACTCAGCTCGTTATTTGAGGGTGAAGGACTTAGTAAGACGTTAAGATCAGCCCAAATTTAAGATTTTTTCATAAAAATGTATATGTGTTTGTGTCTCTCTGTGTGTGTACGTGCATGTGTGCTTATACAATTTCATAGATTGTTGGGCCAGATACAAAACAGCATAATGTCTAGCTGATCCATAACAGCTCACACAAATTACTGTCTCAGGTCAGTTGTAAAATAGTCCTGTAAACAGTAAGTGATGCCCAGCCTTGGGGACACGTTTCTGAAGGAATCCAGTTAACCTCATTTGCCTATTTCAAAGTTTGAAATGTTTTTTTTCTGATACCTGTAGGGTAGGTAGTGCTATAATCCACAAATGATAGATGAGGATACTGAAGCTTTGTGATGTTAGGTAACTTACCCAAGGTTGTATGAGAGATGGAGTGGGGACTGCCTTGAGTCTGACTTTCCACAGCTGGCACTGTGGTGATGGGCAGCATGAGCTCACTAGACAAATGGGTTTGAGTTGAACTCCCAGTGACCTTGGGCCAGGTAGCTGCTGCTGCTAAGTCGCTTCAGTCGTGTCCAACTCTGTGCGACCCCATAGACGGCAGCCCACCAGGCTCCCCCGTCCCTGGGATGCCTTTATTTTTACACCTGTGAAGTAGTGTTGCTGATAGTTTTTAGCTCACAGTGGTGTTGTAAGGACTCGGTGAGGTGACGCGTTACAGGCCTGTGCATGGTGTACACGACGGAGCACTCGCTCTGTAAATGCTGGCAGCTGCTGTTATCGTCAGTAGCGATTAGCGTGGCCATGCACCACCAGCGTGTGTCTTGAACGTAGCAGTGCCCTCGCCTTGTCTGCCTAGATCAGCCGTGGTTGCCTTGAGAGTCTGGGCACATTCAGAATACGACCTCCGGGAATCTCTATCACAGAAAATCAACTATTACAATTTTTGTCTGGGATCATGACAAGCTTTAACTGACCCCAGGAATAGAAAGGCTGTGCAATACTTGGTCAAGTATCTCTTCCCTCTGGGAACAAAACAACAACAGTGCCAGGTAGCTTGTGAAAAGATTTGCCCTTGCTATTACCTATAAAGGTTTAAGGATACATGAATCCCTGATAACTGTGGCAGGAATCATTTTAAAAACCTACTCAAAGTAAAGATCAGTGTCATACAACACCTATTAGGGCCAAGTTTTCACAATGGCAAAAATCCAAGCATGGCGTTCAGTCTTTTCTTCCTAGAGTTCATATTGCCTTCTGTCAGTGACAATGGAGTTGAAATGTTCAGGTCTTTTATTGGATATCATCTCACTGCCTTGCTCTGAGCAGATGAGATGTTGGAACCATCACTATCAATCCTGTCTTTTGGAATTAGGGCGTATCAAAGGGACAGAAGTCAAAGGTCAAATGACAAAATGATGTGGGACTTTGCCACTTTTTAGAAATGAGATTCTTCTGTAGATATTAAGGAAGTTATAATTTGACGAGATACTTTACTGGAGACACATTTCTATACTGGTTCCTTATCTCCTTATACTGAGAGCCTTGTTGCAGTCAGCATATGTACATTCAGTTATTCAGATGTATCAAAAGTTTCTCTTTATGCTCTCATCTTTGTTGTGTGAGGTAGAAGGAAATATCCATGTCAAAAGGAGGATGTGCTATCTTGATTTGAAATTCTTTAAGAACACATAAAAATGAGTAGCTTTGTCTTCATAATATTCATGTTATATTTTTGTTGTTGCTGTTGTTCAGATTTGCTAAGTTGTGTCCGACTCCTTTTGCCTCACCACAAGAGAAATGCAGCATGTAGATCTTGTTATTGTGATCCTAAGATGAAGGCAGATACTCATGATTAATTCTTTATGATTTTCCTGTTCTTATTGATAATGCAAACCATATGTCTGTGCTGTTTGAGAGCTGACAAGCATCATATTTTTAAACCTGCCAAGTGTGCTTGGTACTCCTCCTACATATTTCCTTAAATTTGTAAAATCATGAAACGTTTTTTTGTTGTATATTTAGAATTATTGCCTTATAAACTCTCTCAACATATTGTGAACAGTTCAAAGAAACCCAGTTTAATTTTGCACTATATTGATGTGAGGAATGGTTGTGAAGAACTACTCTTAAAGGGTTGAACAGTTGTTCCTACTGGAAATAAAATAGACTGAAAGAGACATTGAAGAGACTTGCAAATGATATCTTCATAACTCATGTCAGGATTGCTGCAATCTGTTTTTATAGTTTCCATCTTGCATGGAATGGCTATGGAAAGGGTTAAGTATTTTAGCTCAAATTTCTATTCCACATGGCCTTGACACCCTCAAAGCAAATATATTTTTCGTTTTCCTCTTAGTTTTCTCAACCAAATGACACAGAAGTCACTAGTGAAATATTGCAGGATGTATTGACTTAGATATGTTTTCTAATTTTAATTTCTTTAGAAGTTCAGTTGGTATACATATCCTTCAGGGTAGTTTCTAGGCACTGTGCATTCTGTGCGTGCTAAGTTGCTTCAGTCGTGTCTGACTCTTTGCGGCCCCTTGGACTGTAGCCCGCCAGGCCCCTCTGTTCATGGGATTCTCCAGGCAAGAATACTGGAGTGGGTTGCCATGCCCTCTTCCGGGGGATCTTCCCAACGCAGGGATCAAACCCACATCTCCTGTGTCTCCTGCATTGGAGGTGAATTCTTTACCACTGAGCCACTGGAGTACTCTAGTTCTAATCAAAAAAGCACCCGAAGTCCAGAAGACAATGGGAGTTAGTGAAATTCTCCGCAGCATTCTGTCCATTCTCCTTCCTAACAGTGATACATCCTAAACTTCTCATGTTAAAAAGTGCTCTCAAAGACATACTACGTTACTAAACGTGGGTTCCTTTAAAAATTAGTGCACCAATAAAAGAACGTAGTAGAATTACATTTTAATTGTACAGTCATTAACTGACTGAATTTGCTTTTTCCAAAATACAAATTTTTAAATTAGCCTTTGTAACCTTTAAAAACATTCTGAATTAAGATAGAACATAAGTAATGCAGTCTCATTAACTTTAATAAAGTCCAATAAAAAGTCTAAATTAAAAAAAACTGTCTTCATAAAACAGTGTGTTATTGCTAAAGCATTAATAGAGCATCACAGTTTAAAATTATTAAAAATTACTAAGTATCCATTTAGGATGAGATTTATTTTATGATTGCAAACACCTCCAAAACAAATCGGTACTCAATTGCAATGCATTTTGAGATGTAAAAGCACCATTAATTACTGTTAATGGTACTTCTCTAATGTATGTAAATACATCATCGGCACTGAAGCTCTTGGCAGTTATTTCTGACTTCTTTCTAGACAGTTTAAAGATCTTAATTTATTAATATTCACAACAAGCAGAAAGATAAACACATTGTTTTGAAGCTCTTGATGAATGGCGATGGGAGGCATACTGTGCTCGGGCTGAGAGTGGATATTAACTTGTTGGCAATAACTCACCGCCTTGCATGAAACAGACCCCAGAAGGGAGACCAAGAGTTTAAAACGATGTTATTAAGAGTCTCTGGAAGCACTTTATTCGGAGGAACCACAGATTTGAGCATTTTATTAGTCTCACTCTACACCTATTTCATTATTTGTCCCCAGAATGTTAAGCTCTGTGTGGGCTCCTGCCAGGGTAAGCATTATTTTTGATGCACTTTACTGAATATGATTGACAAGGACTTTTTCAGGAATACATTGGGAGAGCAATGTTTCCTATTTATTATGTCCTTTCATCTCTGCCTGAGCTAGAATATTCATGTTGTAAAAGTAATAAAAAGAAAAAAAAATTCTGTTTCTTTGCAAACCACCTCACCCCCAAATTCAAGCAGAGTGAATGCCTTAGAGACTCACAGATAGGACTTTCACGAATTTAGACATGATCCTTCTGAAATGCTGCAGGCTGAGAAGTAGGAAAGGAAAAGCGCATTTAAAATGAAATGTATTTTGGCATTTTATCAGAGACTAGGTTGAAAGATTTTATTTTTCCTCATTCTTTCTTTAACTTTCTTTGATAGAGACATGTATCGTCCGCTTAGCTGCTTAATTAAGTTACCAATGCTGAGTACTGATGAAAATTTCAAATCTTGCTTCTAATTTTCAGTTGCCAGATTAAGCAAATAAGAATACAGGAGTCCAGGTAAATTTGAATTTCAAATAAATTCATCTTCTTTTTTTTTCTAGATTTTTTGGGTATTTTAATATCTGTTTCTTCAGTGAAGATGTTTTGAAATTATTAGGATTAACAGTTGTAAAAGAGTAGAGCAAAGGCAAGGTGGAAAATGCAAAATCATTTCTTGTTAAATTTCTGTTAAATTTGTTTAGTATAACTATATCCCACATGATACATGGCACATGTTTGCTTTTAAGTCTTATTTGTCTGAAAATTCAGTTGCTCATTCTCTGTTTCATCTGAGGACTCTATTCTAGTTTATGACAATAAAAGATCAGTGTTTTTTGCAAGCATATAAACTCACACACTAGTTGTTTTAATCTGTCAAATGACTGCAAAAATTCCCAAGGCCATTCGGATATTGAACACGTTGATACCAGTAAAGCTCATGGAACGATTCCTAGCATCTAGTAAGTGGAAGCATAAGCTTTTGTTATCAAATGATCATTTGTTCCAATGTTACACATCTTTCCTATTGGAAGCCTGTTGTTAGAGATATGTGAAACTGTGGACGGAATCTCCCTGATGTCCTTGACAATAAGTATAGTTCATTTACCAAATACAAATGGCCCTGTGACGGAAACACATGGAAGTTCAAAATGTTAGCTTGCTTACAGACATTGGAAAGAGCCACAGTGGTGGCAACTTTTCCTTTGGCTTTTTATAGAAGAAGCACATTGTATTCATTATCATGAGATGTCAAGTCTGCTTTGGAACATACGTGTCCTTAAGAAAAGAGCAGAGAAAGGATAAAGGAGCCAGGTATGAGCCAAAGTGCTAGTTACAGTTGGTAGTAATCACAGTGAAGATCAGCAGTGTGAACACAAGGATTCTTGTTACACTAGATGGTCATTCACAGTGGGGTTGGTAGATGTTTCAAGTGAAAGATCAACCAGTGTTCCTGAAGATTCACTTGTGACCCCTAAGAAATGCCTGCCCCTGCTCTAGGAGTCTGTGTAGAAGTTAGAGCAGGCTGGGCTATAATGCAGTCACAAAATCTCTGTGTCTTAGCCACTCATCATTTATTTCTCATCCTTGCAAGTTCCATCTTGGTTCCAGGGGTCTCTCCAGGGCTGCTCTTCTCCAAGGAGCACCTCATCAGTTTAGTCCACTGCTGTCTTGTGGAATCTTTATTTTGAGACCTAAAGGTTAGCCACAATTGTAGAGAAGAGGCATGGACAGGGCATGTGGACAGTTAAGTGGGACATGTTAACGCTAATCACAACCTGTGGCCCCAAACTGGTCATGTGACCCTGTCCAGCTGCAAAGGGGGTCCTGAAACATACATAGCCTTCCACATGTCAAGCAATTCACTTTCTGAGAGAGGACCCAGAGCAATTAGCGCTAGCTTGCCACATTGACAGAATGTAGCTGATGGAATGGATTTTGCTATTTCTTTCCACAAAGCCCAGAGGCAACTTTAACATCCCTCTTCACTTTGTGGCAGGCAATAGTAGGCAATCAAAGCTGGCAAGAGAGCCAAAACCTGTTAGCCATTGCTGCCCTGCTCCCAGAAGCCAAAGAAAACATCTATTGCGGTAGGAATTTGAACATCGTGCACAGTGATCAGTTTTAGAAATCAGTAAAATAGATTATTCGGATAGTCTTTATCACAGGCTTATTGATTTGAATTTGCCATCACTCCAGGCTCTGTGTGATTCAGGAAAAGGTAATTTCCAGGTATCCAAATTATCAGTCTTGATGATAATATTAACAAAAAAATGTATCACCAATTGGCCTGAAATTTAAGTCCTTCCTAGCTTTATTCCCATGCAACCCAAGTACTAGGGGGTTTTCATAATGGTGAGGAAAAGGGGAGAAATTTATTAACAAAGCTTGCAATAAAGGTTGAAAACTGTTTTTGTTTTATCTCAGTGTAAAATTGATGATATTAAAGCTTTTTCCAGCTCTAGGCAATCTTGCCTGTGTTACCTTAAAGTGCTGCTTGATGAGAAATTCAGATCGCATTTGAGCCTGGCCATTTCAGTTCAGTCTTCAGTTAGCTGGAATTTTTCTGGTGACTGACACTTTCTCCCAATTAACTGTGATGAAGGGACAGAGCCTGAGAATGTTCTCAGGTCAGGAGTATGACTTATATGTCAGTGAGGTCTGATTCCTGGAAGACTGGAGAACAGTCAAGACATCTTTGAATTGGGGAATTACATTTCAAGTTTGTTTTTTTTTTTTCCCCATACAGTTTGGTTGTTCATACCAGTCTTAATCAGCAATATTTGTTGCCAGTGTTTTCTTTGAATAGGTGGTCATTTCAAGGCAGAGTGCTAGACACTGTGATGAACATTAAGTTATAGTTCAGCTCAGTCGCTCAGTCGTGTCCGACTCTTTGCAACCCCATGAACCGCAGCACTCCAGGCCTCCCTGTCCATCATCAACTCCCGGAGTCCACCCAAACCCATGTCCATCGAGTCGGTGATGCCATCCAACCATCTCATCCTCTGTCGTCCCCTTCTCCTCCTGCCCTCAATCTTTCCCAGCATCAGGGTCTTTTCCAATGAGTCAGCTCTTTGCATCAGGTGGCCAAAGTATTGGAGTTTCAGCTTTAACATTAGTCCTTCCAATGAACACCCAGGAATGATCTCCTTTAGGATGGACTGGTTGGATCTCCTTGCAGAGGAATTTTCTATAAATAGAAACTGAGACATTGGGGAATGAGAAAGATATGGTAAAATACATAATCAACCGGTTAGCCATGTTTTTTTGTGATTAAAAAGTCAGAGGAGCTAAGGCTAGTCAGAGGAGCAATCGCTCAGGGTGAAGGAGAAGAAAGAAAAAGGCCTGCTGTAGGGAAAAAAAAATCGCCAGGCTTTTCATTGATTAGATATGCCAGGAGGAGAGAGGGGATGTAGTGGACCCCACACTGAAGCCTTAGACACTTTATCAGAACCTGCTTTTTTGCCTCTTTTAGTAAAAACCAAGCTTTCTTTCAACTCTTAGTGATTAAAAAAAAGGAAAAAAGAAAAATACAGAAATGGCATCATTTAATTCCCACTGTATACTGATTCAAAGTGGCCTTCAGTTCATTTCTAATTGAAACCTCCTGATATTTCCTATAAAATGCAGTTTAAAATAGATGCAAAAAATATTAGTCTGACAGTGAATCATAACCACTTTAAATACAGGTAGTCAGTGTGTTTATCTCCTGAGAGTAAACTGCTTTTTTTTTTCTTTTCTAATATTTCTCCTAATTTTTAACTGATAAGACTTGTATTTAGCATTTAATGTTTTTAAAACCACAGAGGTAATATACAAGCTCATTTTCATTGTTTAAAATTCAGGTGCTACAGAAAAATAGAGTAATCTGCACCCCCACCCACTCCACCTCTTGCCCTCAGTCTTTCTCCTCTATCAAGAGGCTCAACAGTTAGGTGTGCCAATGTTCACTGCAGCACGGTTGACAATAGCCAAGACATGGAAGCAACCTAAATATCCATCCACAGAGAAATGAATAAAGAAGATGTGGGACATATATACGATAGAGCATAACTCAGCCATTAAAAGGAACATTAGGGTCATTTCTAGAGATATGGATGGACCCACAGTCTGTCACATGGAGTGAAGTAAGTTAGAAAGAGGGGAACAAATATCATCCATGAATGCATATATGTGGGACCTGGAAAAATGGTGCAGATGAAGCTACTTGCAGGCGGAAATAGAGAGGCAGACATAGAGAGTGGACGTGGGGACAGGGCGGGGTGGGGGCGAATCAGGAAATTAGGATTGACATGGACCGCCACGTGCAGAATAGGCAGCTAGTGGGCACCTGTGGGACAGCACAGGGAGGTCATATGGTGCGGTCTGATGGGTAGGTGGGAGGTGGTGGGAGGGAGGACCGCGATGGAGGGGGTGGTATATGTATACATAGAGTTGACTCACTTTGTTGTAAAGCAGAGAGTAATGCAACTTTTAAAAGCAATTGCACTCCAATAAAAAAAGACAAAATTTAAAATTGCTAGGAAAAGAATTGTGTGTGTTTGTGTTTTGCTCAAACCTAATGACTAAAAATCATTAGGAGCATACCTGAATTCCAAGGTAGGTTTGGAGCAAGAGTGAACACACATCAGAGCTGTGGGATGTCTCAAAGGGAAGAATTAGAGAAAGGGTAATAGAAGATTTAGGGGGCTAGAATTATTCATGTGATGTTCTTAGTAGACATTTGTCAGAATATGTCAAGTAGGCAGTTTCTGGAACAGTTTTTGAGTTTATGAGAAAAATGCATGACTTTGAGTGAACTAATGATGAGGATTTTAAACTCAGTCTGTAATTATGCTTTGGTTAGGTACAGCTTCTTTGTCTCATGAGTCGTAGTACAGATTTGCAATATACCATTGATATTTCCATTTTCAAGTGATACATAAGACTCTCCTGATGAAGTATACTAGCTCTGCTATAAATTTCCAATTCTTCTTCTTGTTCTTGTGAAGCAATGCTAATGCCATATGTCACAGAGTTACTTTTCCATTTTAAAACACCAATGTTAGTTTTATCTTGTTGATCATAAAACTATCAAAGTTAGAATAATTTTTAGATTAGATTTCTATTTTAGAATAAATCACTGAAAGGAAAACCATGTCACTGTTTTGAATGAATGAACAGATGAGATTCTTGAGAGTGGGGAGGCCTGCGTCAAATCCAGGAATCTAAGGCACCCTAGAGAATCTAGGATATTTTGAGGAGATCTGACTTGTGTACTGGAAAGGTGGATACTGTTTAGAAAAGAGCTTGAAATCAGGGAAACCAGTATCATGCCCTTAAGGACAATGGGGGCTGGGTTTGGGGCCAGTGGAGTGAAGTGGATAGATTTGTCTGCTGCCCAGAAGTACAGCCTAGATGTGACTGAGCAGGTGAATGAGTAAATGAAATGTGGTGTGTCTACATCGTGGGGATTATTCAGCACTCAGAAGAATGAACTATTAAGCTACACAAAAACTTGCATGTGTCACCAGAGAGTTACGCTGAGTGAAAAAGGCCAGTTTCTAAAGGTTACATGTTGTGTGAATATTGTATTCACATACAATATTATTAAAATGATGGAAGTAGAGAAATGGAGAGCAGATGAGTGGTTGCAAGTGTTTAAGGGTGGACGGGGAAGTGCAGTGGAAGGGAAATGGCTTTGGTCACAACTGGCAATATGAGGGATCTTTGAGAATGGGAATGTTCTGTCTTAGGAGAAAAACATACAAAAGCGAATGATATAACTGAGGCTGCAGGTTTATTTTTGTGATTGTCATTTTAGACACAGCATGTGATTATAGTCATTGCTTCTGCACTCATGCCAATTGGTGTTTAGAAATTAAAAGTGTGACATAATGAAACTAGTTCATTATTCTGGTCCAACTTCTATTGCTAACTAAGTTGTGACCTTGGTCATGTCCTTAATATTTACTGGAACTTAGGCTCCTCTTGAGGGTTTTGGAATAATTATTGTCAGAGGTCCCTTCCAGCTGTAGAATTTGATGGTTTCATGTTTGAATGCATCAGCTGCATTTCAGCATCTCAAAAGTACACTCAGACATGCAACAGTGAGTCTGTTATGTTATTTATTTTATTTCATCGAGAATGTTTTTGCATGGGTTATTTTAATGTGTGGATCTAATTAGCATTTCTTTTCATCATCCCAAAGGTCAAGACCCCCAACTCCCCTCTTGCAGTTAGAGTTCTCTAAGTACAGTAGATCCCCTCTTGTGCCTCTGAAGAGTGCTGGGCTGCTCATGGAAGAGTGTTGGAAAGAACTTAGAGTGAATGTTGGTTGGAGAGGAATTGCTGGTTTCAGGGTAGACTGTATTACTTAGATTGCATTTTAGAATGCAGTTGTCAGTGGTTTTACCTTCTAAAAAATGTGGCAGTACCTTGGCGTAGTTCATATTTTGAACTGTTTCTGTTTGTTTGTTTAGATTTTGGGTTTTTCACAAGGTGATGGATCTTATCTCCAGATAGGTCTTCATTCGTATCAAAGTGTTGATGGGATTTTAAAACATGTTTTTTGATCTTTTAAGTACATTTTGTGAACCCGTAACTTGCCCATGACTCTTCATGTGAATTGAGTTAGTCCAAAACTCACTGTTGATTTCCCTAAATCCTTGGAAGGGAACAGACTGAGAATTGCTCTTTCTCAGGATGGTTTTCATGGCATTAAACATGGCACTATTTTCCAAGCCAACTAGCAGGTATATTGTAGTCTTTTCTCTTATGCCCTACAATACTGAGAAGGAAGCATGTAGTGAGTTGGCTTTAAGATCTATACTTGACCTCTTTCTCAGTTGACAGACTTTTATTAAACATTTTCTGCTGTTATGGAAGGTTGATAAAGTATATGTGTTCTTCATCTCTATGGAGAACAGTGACTTTGGAGTCAAAGACTAGGATCTTCGCATTTTTCTTAGCACCAGTGTGCGGTCTCCTTAACTTCTGCAGTTTATAAATTCTGTGGTATTTGACTTGAGCTTTTTAGGAAAAGTGCAAATTAGAAATAAATACATTATCACTATGGGCATAGAAACCCCCAATAGTCAGAATTTGCAAAGTAAAAATATCTCTTTCCACTATTGTAATTAATGACTCAGTATTATATTTAGACTGATGTTTTCACATAGAAATGTAATCTTGGGAAAGAATATCTATAAACCAAGGTGTACATTATAGTATATTTGAACATAATTTCTACATTGCTTATGTTTTCAAAGGCATTTTTATACTTTGAAAGCACTGGGTTTAATGTATTATATATATTGGCATCAGGGGAACCAAAGTGAAATATCAGTTTGATTTAGAGTTGCTATGGAGAATATTTTAATGTTTCAGTTCAGTAGTTTATAATATATTTATGCATGATTATATACATATACTTCAGCACATTTTTAGTTTGGTGAATGTTTTTTAATCGACTATCAAGATTTAATAATGTCCATTTGAAACAAAGCCAATAAGCAAGAAAAAATACACATTTCAATTTCACTTAATGACTTTGTAAGAGAAAACATTTTAAAAGAATTGCACACTTTTTCTGTATAGAAAGCTTTCTGATCTTTTTGATATGCCTACTCATATTATTATGTATTCATCCTTTGATTTCCCACCTTCATTAGTTAGTATTTATAATTGCTTGGGTGTGGAGTATCTTGGCCAGCAATTTAATTACATCTAACTTTGAAGTCACAGATAGAATGATTTTGCTCTAGTGGCACCATTTTGTCCCAGGTATGATATTCGCTTATCCTGTCTCCTAACATTTTCTTAAAGCATGATATCCTATAAAGGTTTGGTTTAACAATATTTAAAATAAAAGAGCTCAAGAGCTGTGAACAGCAGCTAACAACCAAGTTAGGATGCAACCACCAGATTGTCTCAGGATCCTCAACTTTTATTCCTGATAGGGAAAGACGATTCCCCTTCTGATGATCTTTGTGCCTCAGTTCAGTTCAATTCAGTCACTTAGTTGTGTCCGACTCTTTGCGACCCCATGAATTGCAGCACGCCAGGACTCCCTATCCATCACCAACTCCCGGAGTTCACTCAAACTCACATCCATTGAGTCGGTGATGCCATCCAGCCATCTCATCCTCTGTCGTCCCCTTCTCCTCCAGCCCCCAATTCCTCCAGCATCAGAGTCTTCTCCAATGAGTCAACTCTTCGCATGAGGTGGCCAAAGTATTGGAGTTTCAGCTTTAGCATCATTCCTTCCAAAGAAATCCCAGGGCTGATCTCCTTCAGAATGGACTGGTTGGATCTCCTTGCAGTCCAAGGGACTCTCAAGAGTCTCCTCCAACACCACAGTTCCAAAGCACCAATTCTTCGGCACTCAGCTTTCTTCACAGTCCAACTCTCACATCCATACATGACCACTGGAAAAACCATAGCCTTGAGTAGAAGAACCTTTGTTGGCAAAGTAATGTCTCTGCTTT
Organism: Capra hircus; assembly: GCF_001704415.2. Taxonomy (NCBI): domain Eukaryota; kingdom Metazoa; phylum Chordata; class Mammalia; order Artiodactyla; family Bovidae; genus Capra; species Capra hircus. The sequence goes on from NC_030829.1 coordinate 41,014,674, forward strand.
TTAATATGCTCTCTAGGTGGGTCAGTCACCATCTGCAGTGATTTTGGAGCTCCAAAAAATAAAGTCTGACACTGTTTCCACTGTTTCCCCATCTATTTCCCATGAAGTGATGGGACCAGATGCCATCATCTTAGCTGATGTTGAGCTATAAGCCAACATTTTCACTCTCCTCTTTCACTTTCATCAAGACGCATTTTAGTTCCTCTTCACTTTCTGCCATAAGGATGGTATCATCTGCATATCTGAGGTTATTGATATTTCTCCCAGCAATCTTGATTCCAGCTTGTGCTTCATCCAGCCCAGCGTTTCTCATAATGTGCTCTGCATAGAAGTTAAATAAGCAGAGTGACAATATACAGCCTTGACGTACTCCTTTTCCTATTTGGAACCAGTCTGTTGTTCCATGTCCAGTTCTAACTGTTGCTTCCTGCCCTGCATACAGATTTCTCAAGAAGCAGGTCAGGTGGTCTGGTATTCCCATCTCTTTCAGAATTTTCCACAGTTTATTGTGTTCCACACAGTCAAAGGCTTTGACATAGTCAATAAAGCAGAAGTAGATGTATTTCTGGAACTCTCTTGCTTTTTCCATGATCCAGCGGATGTTGGCAATTTGATCTCTGGTTCCTCTGCCTTTTCTAAAACCAGCTTGAACATCTGATACTATGCTAATCTTTAGGTGATATTCAACTATAGTATAATACACATCTTGATTTATATTTATTCTTGCTAATTAAATCCCTTACACTCTCCTATTTAAAATTTTTTTCACCCATTGACTTAAAAGTCCTTATTTGTTTCCTTTAGCTTCTTGTGGCTCCTCAGGTTCCTCTGCTTGTGACACCTTAGCTCTAATCTTTGCTTTCCTGCCACCTCTCTGTGTCTAAATCTGTCCATCCTTTTCTTTTATAAAAACACCAGTCCTTGGATTTAAGGCCCACCCTAAATCTTGGATGATTTCATTTTCGTAACCTTAATTATTACATCTGCAAAGATTCTAGCATCAAGTCAAAGCTAACTCCAAGTCAGGAAGTGTAGGTTGAGGCCCCTTGATTTTCTCAGGTTCTTTAGGCATTTATACTTGTCTCCATTCCTCCACTTCTGTGCAGCCCCTTGGAACAGACTGCCAAGACTCAGGGGTTTTTGGTGAAGGAGTCTATCCTATGTAAATATCCACCTCTTTTCCTCACCCTTGTATCTACTTTGCCTTCCGTTTTCTTCTGTTGTTTTAAAGCCTTGTATGTTTCAGTCATACTATTTCATTTCTAGGGAAAGGTGTTCTAACTTACAAACGGGCAACCCACAATCCAATATTTGAAACAGAATTATTTTGGAAAGGGGCTTCCCTGATAGCTCAGTTGGTAAAGAATCCACCTGCAATGCAGGAGACCCTGCTTTGATTCCTGGTTTGGGAAGATCCCATGGAGAAGGGATAGGCTACCCACTGCAGTATTCTTGGGCTTCCCTTGTGGCTCAGCTGGTAAAGAAGCTGTCTGCAATGTGGGAGACCTGGGTTCGATCCCAGAGGGAAAGGCTGCTCACTCCAGTATTCTGGCCTGGAGGATTTCAGGGACTGTATAGTCCATGGGGTTGCAAAGAGTCAGACACAACGGAGTGACTTTCACTTTCACTTTCACTTTCACTTTCTTTTGGAGAGAGAATATAATGCAGTGAATGAAGCACTGGCTTTGGAGTTAGAAGAGCTTGTTTCTTTTTCCATTCTTGAGCTTCCCTTGCTGCCTGTGAAATTCAAATGAGTCATTTACCATCTCTCACAGTGCTGGCTGTACCTGGTGGCGAGAGCTGGAGATAATCTGCTTCCAAGCTCACTCACAGGGTGGCTGGCAGGGTTCAGTTCTTCCAGGGTTGTTAGTCTGTTGGTCTCAGTTCCTTGCCACATGGGGCTCTCCATAGGGCACCTTGCTTCTTCTGATGTAGCAAGTGAGAAGGTCCAGAGAAAGAGAGTGAGAAAGGTGGGAGTTTCCATAAACTAATCTCGCAGTAAACATTCCAATACTTGAGCCAATTCGCTTTATCGAAAAGAAGTCACTAGACCCAGGATATAATCAGAAAGAGAGAATATTACACAAGAATGTGAATCCTGAGGGTGGGATGATTCGGAGTCATTTTAGAAGCTTCTAAGTGTAGTACCCTTCCCTCAAAGCCATTTTAGTGTTTTTCTTTGGAGTATCATCTAGTATTTCTAGCTTGGGGTATGTACAGACTTTTGTCTCCCGATGTATCTTCTGAGCACAGAGGGACCAAATCTCAAACTGGAATACTGAAGCATAAGAGAGTTAGAGCTGGCTTGGGAAGCCCCAGAGAGTCAGGAATGGTATCATGATAAGAACTTAAATCAGCTGATATCCTGGTGGGTCATTATCTCCTGAATTATTTTGTTGCGTGATTACACATGAACTATAGAGCTTCAGAAAGAAACCACTATAGTAGGCCAGGAGGGAACACCAGGAGCAGTCATTTAGACTGTGCCACTGCAGGGAGAATTGCTAAATGGCAGTTCTTTGAAACCACTTTACCAAGCTATAGTTTGTATATCTGCCGTAACCGCTCCTGTAATAAGTCATCGCAGCTATACTCTCATTCCTTGTTCTAAACACCCGGTTCTGAAACAACCATTTCAGGACGATATTCTTGGGAGAACACTGAACATCATTTCTAGGCATTTCCAATTCTACATAATTAGAATAGAAAGACTTTCAAGTTGGCTTCAGGTTTTAGCTTGTTATATAAATAAGTTCACAGGAATCTCAAATGCTTTACAGAAATCTGACAGCAACTATAAAAGGCTTTTGAACATTTTTGTTGCCAAAGTCCCAGGGATTGCTGGAATCTTAAATAGCCCATTTTAAGCTCCAATTCAGAAGCTTTTTGTCATGTTTAATAATGTGGTGAATAATTCCTTTTCTGTTAGTCGTTTCCTCTTTTATAATCCACAAGGATCTTTGAGCCACAGAATGGATATTTTCTGGAGCTATAAATTAGAGGTCCTTTCAATCCCAAACTTAAAATGGCCTTTTAATGTACCACTTCTGTAAATCCATTTATCTGGGTCTAAAGATTCATTAAAATCCATTTAAATGAAAGCATTATAGAGTTATATGTCCAATTCAAAGGGTGATCATTTTGAAATGAGAATGCCATGGAAGACATTAGAAATTCGTGTGTGCTGTAGGAAATTTGGTAGGAGCAAAATTGTTTTACTTGTAGAGGATATTAAATATTATAACAACTACATTTTTTACTTTCTACCCCTCTCTTTTTTAAAGTTTAGCATGGCTAGAAGTTTAGTCCAGTGACCCCCATTAAACAGTGATCATGAGATTTGAGAACTTGAATTGGGAAAAAAATGTATCTTCATTCACATTTAATTCTAACTGGAATTTAACTTTTCTTTTAAATATGAATGTAGGCATAAGACCATAGTAATATTGGAAGAACTTGTGACTTTGTCACCAATGGTAAAAACAATATTGTTTAATCGTATTATGGCTATTGCAAATATCTCCAGATATCATTTCCCTTATCATTCCTTTGAAATGATAAGTAATCATTAAATTTGCTATTGGGTTTCATTGTTTGGAGTCTTATGAATAATAAAGAAGCTATATCACAAATGTGCTATATCACAAATATGTTTTGAAATATGCTGATGGTTATATTTCAGTATAGTTTATGTTCTCTGTACTTCTTTATTTAAAAAATGTAATTCTTAGAAGCAGTGTATAGGCTTCATCAAGTGGCCTTCAGGTATACACACACATACACACACACACACACACACACACACACACATTGTGCTAGACACTAGAAGGAATGAAGAGTAAAGAAACCTGAGATTCAATGAGCAAGTGGTGGATAATATGCATTTGTAACTTTTAATATTATGTTGGAGTATAGGTGATCAATAATGTTATATTAGTTTCAGGTATTCAGCAAAGTGATTATATATATATATTATATATATAATCATATATATATGATTATATATATATATGATTATATATATATATATGCATTTAAAAATTATTTCCCCGGGCACTTTGAATAGATGGCATCCTTTAATCTTTCCACCAACCCTGTGAAGTACCTGCATTATCTCTGTCTTCTTACAGGTGTTGAGTCAGACTTAGTTGGCATAATCAGCCTCCAAGATGCCCTCCAGTGATCCTCACCTCCTTGTGTTCACCTTCTGGTGAAGTCCCTCCTGAACAGTGTCAGGTTGATTTGACCAATAGAATACAGTGGCAACAACAGTGTGTGATTTATGAGGCCAGGTCACAAAAGACTACTCACTTTGCGGGAAGCTGGTGGTGGTGGTTTAGTCACTAAGCTTTGTCTGACTCATGCAACCCTGTGGACTGTAGCCCGCTAGGCTCCTCTGTCCGTGGGATTCTCCAGGCAAAAATATTGGAGTGGATTGCCATGTCCTTCTCCAGGGGATCTTCCTGACCCAGGGATCGAACCTGGGTCTCCTGCATTGTAGGCAGGTTCTTTTATCAACTGAGCCACCAGGCAAACTCCGAGCTTGGGGGAAGCTAGTCACCTTAATCTTGAAAACACTTAAGCAGTCTTAGAGAGAGCTCTACCAGGCAAGGAATGAGGTCTCCTTCTAGCAGCCATGACCAGCTTCTTAGCCTTGTAAGTGAGCTATCTTTGAAGTGGATCTTCCAGCCTTAGTTGAGCCTACAGATGATTCAAGTCCTGGTAGACATTTTGACTCCCACCTCCCTAAAGAAACTGAGCTAAGCTACTTACAAAATTCCTGACCCACAGAAACTGTGTAAGACTATAATCCTTTATGGTTGTTTTAGCTTCCTAGGTTTGGGAAATAATTTGTTAAATGGCTATAGATAACTGACACAGAGGGCTTATGGAACTTTCCTAAGGTCAGATAACTCGTAAATAACTGAGGCCGGATGGCCATGCAGCTGTTGTTGATGAAGTGTCTATTTCCCCTATGTTAGCAGGACAGTAGTGTTCTGAGATAGTCAGGGGCCCTGTGTCCCTTCTCCTCCCCTTCCTGACTTGAGTCCTCCTCTTCCTGTCCCATAGCACAGGCACACAGGAATTGACAAGTGATGAAGTGTGGATCATCTGTATCCTCACTCAATCCCCTTAAATTGTTAAAGAAAATCAAGCAGTGTAATTTTTAAAAGTAACATTTATTAAGCAATTAATATGTATTCTCTATGGGGTTCTAAGTATTGAAATACATCCCAATAATAATCATGTGTGTTATATTTTTACCAACCTAATGTGACAAGGAAGTAAATAAAATTCACTTGATCCCCACAGTCACCTTGTCAGGAATGAAGAGAGGTGACTTGTCGTCCCATTTTCTGGATAACTTGACTGAGTTTAATGTTAAAGGGACTTGCTACAGCAGCGTAGTTTTTCTGTGTTAGAGTCAAAAGTAGAACCTGCTCTTGTTGATTTGAGCTTATCTATCCTGTAGATATAAAAGTATTAAAAGATAAAAAGAGAGTCACCGGGCTAATTTGTACAGCATTTATTTGAACTAGTGCCTTCTCTGCTGCTATAGATATAAAAAGATTTGAGCCATTAAAATTTTTTGGAAGACCTTGAGTAAAGACCATCTTACATTTAATTTATATTCCCAAACTGGGGAAAGCTATGTGCGTTGGATGGTGAATTGAGCTCTAGATTATCCCTTGACCTTTTGATGACATTAAAATGAAAGCAAACTAAATGATACATCTGCAGCTTTCTAAGCCTGTTGATATAAAAACATAATTTAAATAACCAAACACTGATTTTTCCTGTTGCTCTTCTGTCTCATTTTTAAATAACATTTTTATTATTGTTTCTGTAGTAGATTAGCCTGCTAGTTAGAAGGAGAACTTAAACCAAAATACTTATAAACTTGTAAATATCAGTTTATTTGAGAGAAAAATCGGGCACTGTGAGAATATAGTAAATCACTCAGCTGATATGCATTAATATTGAAAATGTCCTTTATAAGTACTTCTTTTAAAAATTCAATTCCACTCAATAAAATCTGCATCCTACCAAGGGAGTTAGAAAAGAGAAAGATAAAAATAATGTCTCAAATATTTTTATTTGACAGAAAATTGCTCATAATTCATGTCATTCATAAAGTTAAATTCCCTAATTTAGACAAAACTTCTAGAAGTCATTATGAAAATGATCAACAATCAGACAGAAAAATAGCCAAAAAATATTGTGGCTTATTATGTTTTCCAAAAGTGGCCACAGCTATATTTCTAGTTCTTCTCTCTATGCCTAACTGAGAGGTAGGGTCTGTTTCTCCTTTTCTTGCAGCTTGATGAGACTTGGTGTCTGCCTATTAATAGGAGGTACCTAGCTGATGCTCGATCCCACTCCCTTGCTTGTTCCCCTCTCTATTTCTCTCTCTCATTTTCCCCCTCTCCTGAAGCCTCTCCTACTCCTTCCTCATTCTTCTTCCCTCCATCTCCCCCTTACTTCTTGGTTTGCTGTCCCTTGGAATCCAAGCACCTTGCTGTGAGGGGACCCTAACCACGTAGAGAGACTAGCCATGAGGTATGAACCTTCTAGCCAACAACCCCAGCCAAGGTCTCAGCTGGAAGCCAACATCAAATAAGTGACATGCAAAGTCCTCTCAAGAGGACTTTTCATTGGTTAAGTCAGGCTCAGCCAAGATAATCTCCCCCAAATTAAACTCAGCTGACTAGAACCCTTTCCAGCAACATCTAGATTAGTGTCTGATTGAATAACTGGGGAGAATAGTTCAGTGTAGCTACACTGGCATATTAAAAAGCCATCACAGGGACAGTGAGAATGTCATAAATTAAAAATTTTGCATTATGTATACCTCTCTCATTTTGTACTGTGACTCAAAGATATACTTCTACAAAGGGTGAAATGGCAGACCCCAGCAAGGATAACTCATACACCTTTTTGGCATTGTCAATGAAACTCAACTGCAGTTGACTTACCTCTCAAAACACCAGCAAAAACAGAATGGAGTTTGCTCTAGCTGTCGCGTTTGATCCTCCGTGTCTAAAATTATATTTTCAGTGGAAGCCCTTAAATTGAGGCTTTTGCCTTGCCAATAAACAATGCTGATACTTGCTGTCAGTTTTTCTCCAGCCTGACTGTCACAAGGCAATTCATTTCAGCCTGGTTTGTGCAGATTCATGAGAGAGGTGTTGGCTTATTTTTTTAAAACATGTTACACAGGTGCTTGATGAAGGACAAAGTATTATTTTCAGAAAGTTAAAAAAACGACTGTAGTACACATAAAGAACACATGTGTAACCCGTTTTTATTAAGTCTTCAATGAGGAAACCAATGTAGTCCAGAGCATTTTGAGGAACTGGGCACCTGGGTAGTTATAAACAATTGAACAGAAGAGTAGGGTAAGCATGACACACAGAATACTACAGTAGGACTGCTCAGTTCAGCTCAGTCGCTCAGTCGTGTCCGACTCTTTGCGACCCCATGAATCGCAGCACGCCAGGCCTCCCTGTCCATCACCATCTCCCGGAGTTCACTCAGACTCACGTCCATCAAGTCCGTGATGCCATCCAGCCATCTCACCCTCTGTCGTCCCCTTCTCCTTCTGCCCCCAGTCCCTCCCAGCATCAGAGTCTTTTCCAATGAGTCAACTCTTCACATGAGGTGGCCAAAGTACTGGAGTTTCATCATTCCTTCCAAAGAAATCCCAGGGCTGATCTCTTTCAGAATGGACTGGTTGGATCTCCTTGCAGTCCAAGGGACTCTCAAGAGTCTTCTCCAACACCACAGTTCAAAAGCATCAATTCTTCAGCACTCCGGTTTCTTCACAGTCCAACTCTCACATCCATACATGACTACTGGAAAAACTATTATAGCCTTGACTAGATGGACCTTTGTTGGCAAAGTAATGTCTCTGCTTTTGAATATGCTATCTAGGTTGGTCATAACTTTTCTTCCAAGGAGTAAGTGTCTCTTAATTTCATGGCTGCAATCACCATCTGCAGTGATTTTGGAGCCCAAAAAAATAAAGTCTGACACTATTTCCACTGTTTCCCCATCTATTTCCCATGAAGTGATGGGACCAGATGCCATCATCTTCGTTTTCTGAATGTTGAGCTTTAAGCCAACTTTTTCACTCTCCATTTTTCACTTTCATCAAGAGGCTTTTTAGCTCCTCTTCATTTTCTGCCATAAGGGTGGTGTAATCTGCATATCTGAGGTTATTGATATTTTCTCCTGGCAATCTTGATTCCAGCTTGTGTTTCTTCCAGTCCAGCGTTTCTCATGATGTACTCTGCATAGAAGTTAAATAAGCAGGGTGACAATATACAGCCTTGACGTACTCCTTTTCCTATTTGGAACCAGTCTGTTGGTCTATGCCCAGTTCTAACTGTTGCTTCCTGACCTGCATATAGGTTTCTCAAGAGACAGGTCAGATGGTCTGGTATTCCCATCTCTTTTAGAATTTTCCAGTTTCTTGTGATCCACACAGTCAAAGGCTTAGGTTAGATATAAGACTGGTTAATATCCTGCTGCTGCTAAGTCACATCAGTTGTGTCCGACTCTGTGCAACCCCATAGACAGCAGCCAACCAGACTCCCCTGTCCCTGGGATTCACCAAGCCAGAACACTGGAGAGGGTTGCCATTTCCTTCTCTGATGCATGAAAGTGAAAAGTGTAAGTGAAGTCGCTCAGTTGTGCCCAACTGTTCATGACCCCATAGACTGTAGCCTACTATGTTCCTTCATCCATGGGATTTTCCAGGCAAGAGTGCTGGAGTGGGGTGCCATTGCCTTCTCCAGGTTAGTATCCTACCGCGCAGTAGTAGTTTTTGTAGGAGACAAAAATTTACGAGTTGACTTGTTACTTCACAGTAGTTGTACAATAATCACAAAGTACTTAACAAAATCAGATATGGGTCTATTCTCCTAGACAATGAGATCCTTAAGTGAGTTTCTTAAATGCTATCTTAGTATCATACTGAAAGGACAGGCCACATATCACTACCCCTACTATGCTTGTCTCACTTCCAAGTTTATGATAATTTTTCTTAACAAGTGACATAATACTTTTTGTGTTAGAATAGCTGGCACAAGACGTTCTTACAAAAGGTCCCTGTGTTATTATCCTAGAAATACTAAACGATAAAAGAATCCCACATGAATCTTTGAGTTCTTTCTTCAAAGTATTGTGAAAATGTGGGGGTAACTTAGCAAAGAAGGTAAGAAAAATAAGTTATACAAATGTAGCAACCCATTTAAGTATCCATCAGTACCATATTTTTTTAATCACATGGTTTTACTTTCTAATCAGTGAAAAGTATTAGTCGCTCAGTCATGTCTGACACCTTTGCAATCCCATGGACTGTAGCCCTCCAGGTTTCTCTGTCCATGGAGCTCTCCAGGCAGGAATAGTGAAGTGGGTAGCCATTTCCTTCTCCAGGGGATCTTCCCAACCCAGGGACTGAACTGCGGTCTCCTGCATTGTAGGTGGATTCTTTACCATCTAAGCCACCAGGGAAGCTCAAAACCATGAAAACGGGTGGTAAAACTAAAAACATTATGGTTACTTTGTAGATGAACTGCGTTATAAATACTACCAAGTGGAATAGATTTCAGAATTAACTCAGGAGAGAAATTTGAAATTAGACCTTATCTTTAATAATCTCAGTTCTGCTGCCATCACATATTGTTGGAGCTGTATTCAATAAGACGATTCTGGTTTCATTAACATTTTGTCTAATTTCCACCTGAATATCTATTTCTCATTTGTCTTTGCATTTACCATTCACCAATGTCACACACTGAACTGCAAAGATTCTTAAATGTAATTGACACCCATTTTGAAGAAGTAAGTGTTTCGTTATGAAGGATATTTTTAGGTTTATGGTAAATTTATTCTAATTTCTAGTTTCTTCTTTAGACAAATAGTGTAATATAGACTGTTCCTCCTTATTCTTATTGAATATTTTCTACTAAATCTACCCTTTTACGATTCTGAAATGCCAGCTTCAGTTTTTTTATTAATTCATACTGACCCTGTGCAGAGCTGTCTATCTCAGCTTAATGGCTATTTATAATATATGGATGGCATTCCCCTGCCATTAATGTTTAATGAATTGGCTCCTGATCCAATAGAGTCTAATAAAGGTAATCACTAGAATACATTGTCTTTCTGCAGTGCCCTAGAAACTTTTTTATATTCCCTATTGTATACCTTTGGCCCATGGTTTCCTCTTTTGCCTTTTCCTATGCACTTTCTTTCAACCTCTTTTTCATTGTTTAGTCCAAATATGTACATTTTCACACTTAGATTTTTTTCCAGTTGAGAATGACTATCTTCTGTGTGGACACTTTAATATCTATCAGCCTACATGATTGTTAGAGAGAAAGAAAATCTCCCTAAATAGTGGAAGGATGTAGACTTACTAATGTACATATTAATAAATATTTGAAAAACATCAATGATTCTCCTTACTGACCATACCTGTAACTGAATGTTTGTTTTGTATACTCTGAATTTGAGGCAGCTGTTAAAAACAAAAGTTGGATTTTGGAATTCGGCAGTGGTAATGGGTACGTGACTTTGTAAATACAATAAAAACCTTTGAATTTTATACTTTAAAAGGGTTTTAAGGTATGCGAATTTTGTACAGATACTCATATATACACACACATATGTGTATGGATTTTTATATTATCTCAATTAAAAATATTTAGACTGCATACATTGTAAGAGCAAAGCTGAGCATTTCCTGACATGACACACACACATGCACGGTATAGGCACACACGTTTTCGGTGTTATTCACTGTCATAAATCAATTCTTTCCACGGGTCTAGTGAAGGGAATTTTGACTTGCTTATGAAATCCATCCAATGTAAAACTTTATTACTGAAGAACCTAACCCCAGGACATGTTTACACCAGTGAGCACCTCCTGCAGTCTTTTTTCACCGAGAATGACTTGACTCTGAGGGAATTTGGCTCTGCCATCCTTTACCTCTAAACAGCCAGCCAGCTTCCCTCTATTCTTTCAAATTCAAGTCCTATTTTTGGAACTAAACCGATTTCAAACTGACTGTTGTATCCACCTTGAAGCACGGTATAACTGAAGCCATGGACTGAAATTTAACAGCCTTAAAACTCTTCCTAGCTGCTTGCGACAGTTTCCTGGACCCACTCCCAAAGAGCGCCCCCAGTGACTTCTTTAAGGTGTGCTTTCTTTAAAAAAAAAAAAAATAGACTTTATTGTTTAGAACGGTTTTATGCTCACCAACAAGTTGAACACATAGTACAGTTTCTTTAACCCCTACCACCACCCTCTGTACATAAGCAGGCTCTCTTATTAAAATCCTAGTGGGGTACTTTTCTTATAACTAATGAAACACTATTGACACATTATTATCTGTGATCTGTAGGTTGCAATAAAGTTGACTTTTTGCATAAGTGTACAGTTGTGTGACTTTTAACAAATGTATTTGTTTTTGTATATCTGACCAACAGAGTATCATACGGAATAGGGACACTAACCTAACAATTCTCTGTGCTTCATCCCTTTCTCCTTTCCTCTGAAGCTCTGGTAACATCTGATCTTTTTGTTTTCTCTGTAGTTTTGTCTCTTCCAGACGGTCATATAGTTGGAATCATACTTTGTAGACTTTTCAGACTGACTTCTTTCACTTCAGAATGTACATTTAAGATTCCTTCATGCCTTTCCAAGCATTGGTAGTTCATTTCTTTTTATTATAGCAGAACATTCCAATTGTGTGGATGCGCCAAAGTTTGTTTATGCATTCACCTATAGAAGGGCATCTTGATTGCTTCCAGTTTTGAGAAATTATGGATGAAGTGGATGTAGACATTCCTGAGTAGACTTAGTGCACATGTAAGTTTTCATCTCACTTGGGTAAATGTGTAGGAGTGTGATTACTGGATTCTGTGGTAAGATTGTATTGAGGCTTATGAGAAACTGCCTGTCTTCCAACGTTTCTGTCCCACTTTACATTCCCACCAGCAATAAATGTGGGTTCCTTTTGCTGTGCTTCCGTGCTAGGATTTGGTTGTGTCAGGTTTTTTTTAATCTTAGTCCTTCTAATAGTTGTCCAGTGATAGCTCATTATTTGAACTTGTAGTTCCCTCATAATATGTGATGTGAAGCATCTTTTCCTATGCACATTTGCCACTTACATGTCTTCCTTGGTGAACTGTCTCATTAGGTAATTTCCCCTTTTTTAAATTGAGTTCTTTCTCACTGTTGAGTTTTTAGCAGTTTTAAAATATATTTTAGAAGCAAGTCCTTTATTAAATATATGTTTACACATATTTTCTACCAGTCTGTGGCTTGTCTTTTCATTCCCTTTTAAGTGATTTGTAGAAGTATTTAATTTTAATAAAGTCCCACTTACGAGTTTTTCCTTTGTATCATTCATTTTTTAAATTTATTTTTAATTGGAGGATAGATGCTTTACAATATTGTGTCGGTTTCTGCCATATATCAGCATGAATCAACCATAGGCATACATATGTCTCCTCCTCCTTCAATCTCCCTCCCACCTCCGTCCCCATCCCACCCCTATAGGCAGTCACAGAGCACTGGGTTTGAGCTCCTTAAGTCATACAGTGAATTTCCACTGGCTGTCTGTTTTGCATGTAGTAACGTGTATATTTCAACGCTACTCTCTCTATTCATCCCACTCGCTCCTTCCTGCTCTGTGTCCACAAGTCTGCTGTCTGTGTCCGTGTCTCCACTGCTTCCCTGCAAATAGGTTCATCAGTGCTATTTAGATTCCATATACATGTGTTAATATACAATATTTGTCTTTCTCTTTCTACTTACTTCACTCTGTATAATAGGCTCTAGGTTCATCCACCTCATTAGAGCTGACTCAAGTGTGTTCCTTTTTAAGGTTGGGGAATATTCTATTGTATATATGTACCCCAACTTGTTTGTCCATTCATCAGTCGATGGACATCTAGATTGCTACCACGTCTGAACTATTGTAAACAGTGTTGTGATGAACCTTAGGACACGTGTGTTTTTCAATTATGGTATCCTCAGGGTATATGCCCAGTAGTGGGCTTGTTTGGTCATATAGTAGTAGTCTTATTCCTGGATTTTTAAAGGAATCTCCATACTATTCTCCATAGTAGATGTATCTATTTACATTCCCACCAACAATGCAAGATAGTTCCTTTTTCTCCACAACCCCTCTAGCATTTATTTGTAGATTTTTTGATTCTGACTAGTGTGGTATCTCATTGTAGTTTTGATTTGCGTGTCTCTAATAATAAGTGATGTTGAGCATCTTTTCATGTGTTTATTAGCCATGTGTATGGGAGGATGATCTTTATTTAAGTGAGTGCCCTTCGTTGGGATTGGAATGAAAACTGACCCTTTTCAGTCCTGTGGCCACTGCTGATTTTTCCAAATTTCCTGACATATTGAGTGCAGCACTTTAACAGCATCATCTTTAAGGATTTTAATAGCTTACCTGAAATTCCATCACCTCCACTAGCTTTGTTGGTAATTGTCACAATAAGTGAACTTAAATTCTTAAAGTGTAGCCATCAGGAGGATTTAAGTAAAAGGCAAAATCTTTACCTTCTTAAAGAAAATAAAATTTCCCTTTGTTGATACTCTCATTTTTTTCTTATAATTAGATGAATGTGTGGAAATGTGTCTTGTTATTATAGAATAATTCTATTTGGGGATGCAAATTAAAACAGAATTTTTTTCCCAAAGCAAAGTTATAGGCCTTTTTAATAAAACATTTTTACAGCCTATTAAAGTTGCAATGATCCATTCTAAATTCGCAGACATGAGTGTTTTCACTAAAGTCTTCAGTGCTATTGCTAGGCTGGGCCTCACCTGCTCGCTAGGCACTCAGGCCTGGCATATGCACATTTCTAATGGCTCTCTGAAAAACTTGTCTTCGGTGGACCTGAGTGGACTCAGTCCTTGACTCATTCCAGGGGACTCCAGTTCTCTTCTTTTTATTTTGATAGATTTATGCTCTTCTCAAATTGGTTGACGTATCTGGGCTATAGCTTTAATTTTGGAATCATTTGTTTTCATTACTGTTTTTTTATAGATGTGTAGGAGAACAAAATTTGCCACCCCCAAAGTATCTCTGGCATATGTATTAGTAGGAGGTGAAAACAGCAAGGCCTAGAGACTCAGAAAAAACCTTTGATCTTTCCTCTAGCTGCCTAAAGAAATGTAGGTAGAGGGCCCATTTCCAGAAAAGAGCTATCACCAGAGAGATCTGCAGAGTACCGTCTAGGCATGGAGGGGAGATTCTACAGGACCCTAGAGATCAGAGTCCACTCTCTGTCCCACTGTCTCTGCATTGCCCAGGAAACATTTGTTTGCAATACTTGTAAACAAAATTTGTTAGCAAATTTGTTTAAAAACATTTGCTTTTCCATTTACATGTGAATTGCCTTCCTCGTCTCTGAAATCCCAAACCATTATCCCCAACATCCTCTTTTGTCTTTAGCTGAAGATGGTATTTAAGGTAAAGGTTTGGGCCACTTGATGAGTTACTCAGTTCTCCTGGATCTCTCCTATATATATTCTTGTTATTAAAATTTCATTTTTATTTTCTCTTGTTAATCTGTCTCATGTCAATTTAATTCTTGAACCAGCAAGAATAATCTAGAAGGAAAAAAGAAAATTTCCTACTCCCTGATAGATACATTTTTGTTATAGATACATCTTAGGTTCCATAAAATTCATCCATTGTGAACATGGCTTATTACTCATAGTGCTAAGTTGCTCATTTGTTTCTGACTCTCTGTGATCCTATGGACCGCAGGCTACCATGCTCCTCTGTCCATTTTCCAGGCAAGAATACAGGGGTGGGTTGCCATTTCCTTCTCCAGGGGATCTTCCCAACCCAGGGATTAAACCTGCGTCTCTTGCATCTCTTGCGTTGACAGGCAGATTCTTCACTGCTGAGCCATCAGGGAAGCCCAGCGAATGATTGCTGCTGCTGCTGCTAAGTCGCTTCAGTCATGTCTGACCCTGTGCTGCCCCAGAGATGGCAGCCCACCAGGCTCCGCCAGCCCTGGGATTCTCCAGGCAAGAACACTGGAGTGGGTTGCTATCTCCTTCTCCAATGCATGAAAGTGAAAAGTGAAAGAAGTCACTCAGTCGTGTCCGACTCTTTGCAACCTCATGGACTGCAGCCTACCAGGCTCCTCCGTCCATGGGATTTTCCAGGCAAGAGTACTGGAATGGGGTGCCATCGCCTTCTCCAAGCGAATGACTACTAGTCTTAGATCTAGAAAGTAAAGAATAACATTTAAATGATGGCTTCCCAAGTGGTGCTGTGGCAAAAAATCCGCCTGCCAATGCAGGAGATGCAGGCACGTGGGATCGATCCCTGGGTCAGGAAATCCCCTGAAGAAGGAAATGGCAATCCACTCCACTATTCTTGTCCGGAGAATCTCTTGGACAGAGGAGCCTGGAGGGCTACAGTCCATAGGATCGTCAAGGGTCGGACATGACTGAAGCAACTTAGCACACACACACACATAATAAATGCTAAATGTATTTCACTTACCCCATATATAAGATACACTTGGGGGCAATAGTAAGGTAAAGATTTTTTGGTCCATTCCCTCCTCAAATATGCATTGAGTGACTGATATGTACATGCCAGTGTATATTCTGAGTGCCAGGGATCCGGAGCTGGGGACTTGGTGATGAACAAGACGGAGCCAATGCCTTCCCTTTGGGGACCTTATGACCTAGTAAGGGAGAAAGATGATAAAGCATCAGTGAGATGGAAACTGTCGTATCAGAGCTCTAGTAAGTGGTGTGAAAAAAGAGTGGTCTGATGTTAGAGAAAGGTATAGCTACATTAATGTATCTCGACAGACTTGCGGGAATCCCCCAAGAAGAAAAAAGTAGTACTCAGGGACCAGTCAGTACTGCCAAAATGTAATCTGTCATAGTGTGTGCTTTAAGTTGTCTTAAAATGCTAATTATTTTAATGAAGGTTATATAAATATTCCTTGATAGTTAAGCTCTATAGAAATGAAATGCTTCTATTAATATTTATTATCTCTGTGTTTTAGAACATTGCTCTTTTTGTGATTTTGAACATTTGGGAAGGTCTTTTAACATGTTCTTCCTCAAGATGGGCACTCTCACCTGCCAAGAGAAATAGTGCTTTCAGGTTAAATAGACAAACCTAGAACTTAAGAGGTATTGTTATGTTAATTGCTACCTATACATGATTATTTACTGTAACTGATAGTGACTAGAAACACACTACCAATATAGTCATCAAAGAGAATTGGGAAACTTTTCTTTTAAAGAGAAAAATTGCATTTCTAAATTAATATAATTTCTTCTAAAAGAGAACTGAATATTACTTCAAAGAAATAGAAAGTTTTAAAATTTTACCTTGTGCTTATGCAGAACATTAGAGAAATCCTCAAATCTCTTAAATCTTCATTTTCCAGCTAACTGAGAGGCAGTGATAAAGTTGCCTGTGTAAGCAAATATTTCTTACCATACAAATTCTCTTTCTATAAATCTTGCATTTTGAGTATAGTACCTTATCAGGCCTGATATGTGCAGTTTTTCCATCAACCTATTGTTTGGCTTTTAGAAAAATAGTGAGCACATTAGCTCACTGAGTGTGTCAGTGAGTCGTTTAAGCTGAAACTGTATTCTTAGCCACTGGTTACTTTGAGAGTCTATCCAAGACCCAATTCAAAGGATACCACTCGATTAACCATCACTGTCAGTCATCTGCTTTTGTTAGTGTGAATGGATGGAGCTCTAGAGATCATTTTCAAAGTCACTGTGTTTTTTACACTTGACTTAGTGGAACAGTTTAAGTTCAGTTAAGTCGCTCAGTCATGTCCAACTCTTTGCAACCCCATAGACTGCAGCATGCCAGGCTTCCCTGTCTATCACCAACTCCCAGTGCTTGCTCAAACTTAATGCTCATCAAGTTGGTGATGCCATCCAACAATCTCATCCTCTGTTGTCCCCTTCTCTCCCGCCTTCAGTCTTTCTCAGCATCAGGATCTTTTCCATTGAGTCAGCTCTTCACATGTGGTGGCCAAAGTATTGAAGTTTCAGCTTCAGCGTCAGTCCTTCCAATGAACACTCAGGACTGATCTCCTTTAGGATGGACTGGTTGGATCTCCTTGCAGCCCAAGGGACTCTCAAGAGTCTTCTCCAACACCACAGTCCAAAAGCATCAATTCCTCGGCACTCACCTTTCTTTATAGTCCAACTCTCACATCTATACATGATCACAGGAAAAACCATAGCCTTGACTAGACGGACCTTTCTTGGCAAAGTAATGTCTCTGCTTTTTAATAGGCTGTCTAGGTTGGTCATAGCTTTTCTTCCAAGGAGCAAATGTCTTTTGATTTTATGGCAGCAGTCACCATCTGCAGTGATTTTGGAGCCCAAGAAATAGTCTGTTTCTGTTTCCATTGTTTCCCCATCTATTTGCCATAAAGTGATGGGACCAGATGCCATGATCATTATTTTTTTGAATGTTGAGCTTTAAGCCAACTTTTTCACTCTCCTTTTTCACTTTCATCAGGGGGCTCTTTAGTTCTTCAC
Organism: Capra hircus; assembly: GCF_001704415.2. Classification (NCBI taxonomy): domain Eukaryota; kingdom Metazoa; phylum Chordata; class Mammalia; order Artiodactyla; family Bovidae; genus Capra; species Capra hircus. Next base: position 41,032,272 of record NC_030829.1, read on the forward strand.
TTTCTGCCATAAGAATGGTGTCATCTGCATATCTGAGGTTATTGATATTTCTACTGGCAATAATGATTCCAGCTTGTGCTTCATCCAACCTGGCATTTCTCATGATGTACTCTGCGTAAAAGTTAAATAAGCAGGGTGACAATATACAGCCTTGAAGTACTCTTTTCTCAACTTGGAACCAGTCCATTGTTCCATGTCCAGTTCTAACTGTTGCTTCTTGACCTGCCTACAGATTTCTCAGGAAGCTGGTAAGGTGGTCTGGCATTCCCATCTCCTGAAGAATTTTCCAAAGTTTTTTGTGATCCACATAGTCAAAGGCTTTGGCGTAGTCAATAGAGCAGAAGTAGATGGTTTTCTGGAACTCTCTTGCTTTTTTTATGATACAACGGATGTTGGCAATTTGGTCTGTGGTTCCTCTGCCTTTTCTAAATCCAAAGTCCTTCGCAAGTGTGTGATGTGGCATTTGTAGTGGAGATTTTATCTATCTTCATTGATAGGTACGTTCATCTCCCTCTCTAACTCTAACATTTCTATCTGTATAACTTCAGACTCAGTTTGTACAAAAGCAGCCATTTACGGACATCTTCATGGTCACTAAAGTACAGAACATCAGAGTATTCTCTGCTTAGTTTTGGAGTCCTCAGTGAGTCCACCTCTGTATGCCTCAGGTAGAATATGAATTACAAAGATCTCATCATTAGCTCTTCCTAGAGCTGTCTTAGGCTTTCCTCGTGGCTCAGATGGTAAAGAATCTGCCTGCAGTGCAGGAGACCTGGGTTCAATCCCTTGGTTAGAAGGCTCCCTTGGAGTAGGCAATGGCTATCCCCTCCACTATTCTTGCCTGGAGAATGTCTCTGTCCCCATGAACAGAGAAGCCTGGCCGACTACGTCCATGGGGTCTCAAAGAGTCGGACAGGACTAAGAGACTGATCCCATACAACATAGGTGTCATGCCCCACGTAATTCCAAGCACACTGCTTTTCCTGTTGTTTGGTGATTTTGCTGAATATTATCTGGTCCTCCATCTCTGCAAATCTTAAAAATTCTTCAGTGTCTGTATTCCTGAGGCCAAGGCCATTGTCACTGGGCCATGCTAGCTAAAAGTTGTGTTTTTGTCTGGTGCACCTTGAGCCCCATTTCTAGGAGTGCTTGTCAGATTGTGCCTACTACTGGAATAGTTGTGTTAACACCACTGTAACTCCTTGAGAGCGAGATTACAGTCCTGTTTGTTTTTGTATCCCTCAGCGCACTGCCCATCAGCAAAGCATGGATGGATTGACGGGAATATGAAGGACAGCACTGAAGAGTGGTGGAGGGCTTGAGTCTGGAGCTAGGCTGACTGGATCTTGGTCTCCACTCCAAGTAGCTGCCTTGATGACCTTAGACTGGTTCCCGTGCCTCGGTTTTCTCCTTAGGTTGTTGTAAGGATTTAATGAAGCAATGAACAAAAAGTAGTGCTTTACACCTGGAATTTAGTGAGAGCTCACAGGAATTCAGGATGTGTATATAGCCTAAACATTACTGTCTACTCTCTCAGCATATGCAGATGTTGTTTGAATATCACCTCTGTGCTATGCTAAGTGTTGACACTGCAAGAATGAAGGCTAAATATCTTCATAGATCAGAAGAGGAAGGATCAACACCATCAACAAAAACTCAGCCTGGCGTAACATAAGGCTCTTTTTTTTTTCTTTTCTTGATAATAACTCCTAGGAGTTACTCTTTTAACAACTCTGTATCGTAAAGCAGTGTTAACTGCAGTCACTATGGCGTACATTACATGCCATCCCAAGTAGTTACTTACTCATCTTACAACTGTATGTTTCTTGTTGCTGTTTTGATTTCACATATAACTGAGATCACAGAGTATTTGTCCTCTTTTTGAATTATTTCACTTAGTATAATGCTTTCGAGATCACCTGTGTTGTCACAAATGGCAGGATTTTCTCATTTTTAATGGCTAACTAATAATCCACTGTATATTCATGTATTTATATATGACTTTATATGTGTGTGTGAGTGTGTGTATCTCACAACTTCTTTATCTATTCATACAAAGGTAGACATTTAACATTGTTCCATATCATGGCTATTGGAAACAGTGCTGCTATGAACATGAGAATTGGGATACTTTTTGAGTTAATGTTTTTATTTCCTTTGGATATATTCCCTAAAGTGAAACTGCTAGATCATTCGATAGTTCCATTTTAATTTTTTGAGTCTCATACTGTTTTCCATAGTGGATGTATCAACTTATAGTCTCACCTGCAGAAGGGTTCTCTTTTCTCACATCCACACTAGCATTTTTTAACTTGCTATATTTTTGATGATCACCATTCTAGCAAGCGTGAAGTGATATCTCATTGTGGTTTTAATTTGCCTTTAGTTTATGGCTAGTGATGTTGAGCATCTTTTCATGTACCTGTTGGACTTTCATATGTCAGTTTTTCTTTAGAAAAATAAATGTTCAGGTTCTTTGCCCATTTTTAAAACTGAGTTATTTGTTTTCTTGCTATTGAGTTGCATGAGTTTCCTATGTATTTTGGATATTAACTCCTTATTACATACTTAATTTGCAAATATTTTTCCCCAGTCTGTAGGTTTTCTTTTCACTTCATTGATACTTTATCTTGCTATATAGAGCGTTTTTTAGTTTGACCAAGTTCCATTTGTTTATGTTGCTGCATGTGCTTTCGTTGCATCTGACACTTTAAAGTGTTATATCTGAGAAACCATTAATAAGACCCATGTCAAGGAGTTTTATTCCTTGTGGCATAAATTTTATTCCATTGTTGCAGCGATGTGGTGAAGTGCATTCTGTGGTAAAGGGGAACATATTTACCAAAAAATGTCTATCATTTGATCTAGATAGTTACTAAACACTTTAATGTGTAGAGAGCTGGTTTCTAGCATCGGTACATGAAATTGTTTTTAGACCATTGCTCAACTCTGTTTTAGCCAATTTCTAGCTCCTTATTGAATAAGCCTATGATCAGAGATGTTCATAGGGTGTGAGCATAAAATAAGGTTTCACTTTCTTATTTTTCTTGTCTATACTGGCCTCAAAGGTAACAAGCCATGAGAACATCAAGGACAAGGCGGCATAAAGTAGCCCCCCAAACAGCAGCTGTGCCTCTATATCATTCTATTGATTCTTGATAATACACAATAGGAAGAACATCCTTGTAGGTCAGGCGTTAGTCCCATTCTTCCAGTTTTGGTAGAACACCCTGTCTTTTCTAGTTGGAGATTTTTAAAAGTTGTCTTTTGATGCCATTTCTATCTGCTAGTGAAAGAAAATCACCTTTTGTACAGTCTGCTGTATGACATGGTTTAATAGAAAAACCAGCTTTCTCCTTCCCAGTTGTCACCCCTTGGCTTCTGTGTGGTTTCTCTTCCCACCATTACCTCCTTCTCTCCCATCTCTCTTTCACTCTTTGAAATGGCCAAAGTTGCTCTAATCTCTGAAGTCAAATATAAAGCCCTGCTTTCTACTGTAGCCAATTTTAATTTGAGCTTTTTTTCTACCCCCCCTTTTTTTTTGGCTGAAAAATCCCCCCACGTGGCTTTTAATAGGAGTCATTCTGTGACTATTTCATAACCAGTTACAGTTTTTGAAGTTTTGCATTTATATGATAATTTAGAGTTCAAGTGCTTTTGTACCTGCCCAGCTTTATCTGAATTCTGCTACCTGATCCCTGAAAGGGGAAACTGCTTCCCTGTCCCCATATAGTTGGGGAGGTCATTGAGGTGAATGCCTCAATTAGAGAAATGTGGAATCTGTTTCATGAAGATAGAACTACCTCACTGTGCAAGCAACAGAACTCAGAGTAACTTGAAACAACATGAGGATTCCATGTTATAGACACACAGGTCTGCTTCTCTGCAAAATAACTTGATCAGCAGAGATGAATTCCTTCCTTGCATTCTAGTTGTAAAATCTCTAGACTGAAAGAATCTGATTGTCTGGCCTATATATGCCAGAGGTAACCCTCAGTCATTTTAGTCTGAATGTGTACAGAGGCAAGTGAACGGGTCATTCTAAGAGAATGATTATGAACCAACAGAGACATTCAAAAAAGGGTCTTCTATCGAATCCATTTGTTTCAAACTAGTCATAGCTTCAGAGTAGGTTCATCCATAAATGTGTTCCCTCTTATTTTTTATGCTTTGGAATAAATCTTTTAATGACGTTGATAATTTTTCCTTCTGAGTTCCCATAACATTTTGTGAATTCCATTTTTAAACCTTTGCTTTAGGACATTCCTGTCTCCTTCAACTCGCCTAGATTCTTGAGGACACTCAATCCTCGAGGACAGTGACCATGTGTTAGTTAGTCCTCAAACCTTCAGATTCTCAATGTGAGCATATTGTAATTTTAGTAAATGCTGGTTAAGTGAAGAAATAGACAAAAGATAAACTGTTTATATCAAAAGATGGTTCTTTGTACTCATAGTCTGTAAAATCTGTTTTATAGTTTAAAGCATAAACAGTGACAAGATGTAAAAATATCTACCTAAAGTGATGAGCGCAAACATTTTTTTATGTTGTTGAGATGTATTGCCCACAGTGCAGTCACAGAGCATTAGGAACATACCCACACAGGAACTACTTTCCCAGGTATTGTGGCTGTTGGTCAGTGGGAAAAAAATGTTTCCAATTCAAATTGGAGATTTCAAATGAGTGGATAAATGGATAAAATTTCAGCAACTGAGTGTACCAACTTAGGGTTTCAAGTAATTTGAAGATATAGCAAAATGAAGATGCCGAATGGCCATATTTATTTTCTTAGCTGTTTTCTTCTCAATTGTTATTTTTATTTTGAGAGTATTCACTGATTGAAGCTGTATTCCTTTTCTGGCGTATCCATATTACCTAAACTTAGTGGCCTAAAGCAACAACATTTTGTTTATTTCTGGCTGTGCTGCCCTTTGTGCTATGCACATCTTTCTCAGCTGCAGTGTGCACGCTTCTGATGGCACTGGCTGCTCTTGTTGCAGCTGTCGGGCTTGCAGGCTTCAGTGGTTGTGCTTCACAGGCTTAGTTGCTCTGCAGCATATGGAATCTTCCTGGAGCAGGGACGGAACCGGTGTCCCTTGCATTGCAGGGCAGATTCTTAACCCATGGACCACCCGAGAAGCCCAACAACAGCTTATTTTGTAGTCTTGGAGGTCAGAAGTCTGGAACAGGTCTCACTGAACTAAAATCAAGGTGTTGGCAGGGCTCACTTACTTTCTGGAGGCTCCAGAAGAGAATTCATTCCTTTGCCTTTTTCAGCTATTAAACGCTGCTAGTATTCCTTGGATCATGGCCCCTTTCTCCATCCTCAATGCCAGCAAGGTCCAATCAAGTCCTTCTCATTCTTCTCTGTGACTTCATCAGCCTCCTCCTTCCATCTTTTAAGGACCCTTGTGTTTACACTGAACCTACTTAGAGGATATCGGATAATCTCCTACTTTTAAGGTCAGCTGATGAGATATCTTGACTTCATCTGCAAACTTGAGGCCCCTGTGCCATGTAAGGCAGCACATTCAAAGATCCCAGAGGTTAAGAGGTGGAAATCTTTAGGACACTATTATTTCGCCAACCAGACCTTGTGGACGTAGGTGCTATGGAGGATATAAAGGCATACAATATGTTACAGTCAAGTTGTTTTTTTTTAAATCTCATGAAAAAGCCAACTCTAGATAATCTAATTTGTATCTGGCAGCAAATTCTGTCTCAAAATTTCCTTCACCATTTACTCAAATATTCAGTATCTTGGTCTTTGACTGTGCCCATGCCAGGTCATAATTTTAGGATTAATTAGCCATAATTTTAGGATTGCACCACTGAGCATCTACTATGTGTATCAAGACTTATGTTAACTATATTGGGGTACATTGTAGAAAAATCACTTTTTGTCTAGATAAATTAATATATTATTATAAATAAAATATAGGCATAATTTCCCCTAAAACTGGTAGTGATTTAATCAGAGAAGTGACAATTGCAAATTATTCCAAAGTCGTATTTAACATTCTCATTCTAAGTGCTATAAGAGATACAGATTTTTAAACATAAGAATATTATGCTAAAAACTTTAAAGTTTGGACTCATTTTCAAAGAGTTAAAGCAATAGAATGTTAATGGTAGAAAATAATTTTTTAGTTGCCTTCTTTGCCCATTTAGCTTTCAAGGACAAGTTTGAGGACCTATGAATGATATTCGTAGTTTGCATTTAAATTTGAAGGTTATTTATTAAGTGACATTTTCAGTGAGATCCAAAACCTTCTTCCTGATTAGTGGTTGTGCGAAGTCATTTTTAGTAGGTGTGAAAGAGCAGTGAATCAGAATATTTATAGTTTAGCACTTTTTAAAATGTCCTTCAAATATGTGTGCATATAATAGCTTCATAGGATCTGAAGTCCAAGTTTCATAAAATATCAAACTCAGCCACTGTAAGTGGGTTTGCACCCATCTGTTGATGTTGGTTGACAATCTAGCCACAAATATAATGCCAGAAATATGTGTCAACAGCAATCCTGGGCCAGGTGTTTTTTGCTTTTTTTGTTTTTCACCTGAATCAACTGTTATTAAAAACCCTTGCCTATTTCCTGAATGAATGAGTGAATGGTATATAAGTTAGAAAGTGCTAAGTATAGAAGGTCAGATGGTAGTTAATTCCTTCTGTGTCTCAAACTGAGATTTTATAGATAGTGATAATTGTCATCGTGTTAAAAGGCTCACAGAAACATAGGATAAACATTGCGAATCTTCTTAAAAAGCAGTTTTACTTCAATATTTGAGGGAATTAGGTTAAACATTTTACCTGCTAAAAAGTTATTTTCTATTACTGTGAAAATCCTTACATATATATAAAAGCATCATTGGGAACAAAATTCATGTAACTTTTTAAAAATAATGGCAAAAAGGCATTTGAGATTTATTATTACATTATATAACTTACAAGCACTTCACATTTACTATATGTATGTATAAAATCAAATAATTGTACAACTTTCATTATTTTGCAAAAACAAAGTCTATAATCCTTCCTCCTTCTCCCTCAATCCCCATCACCTCTTTTACAGTGATTATTTTATTTTTTGCCTCTTTATTTCAAAAAACTGTTTATATATTGCTTTTTTTTAAACTTCACACTTTTGCAATTTATTTTCTGCCTTAACTTTCCTTTATACTTCCACTTGTATTTCAAAGATAATACTTTCTTCCTTCCATTCTTTACCCCAGTATGAAAATGTGAAAGTGTTAGTCACTCAGTCATGTCCAACTCTTTGCGACCCCATGAACTGTATGTAGCCTGCCAGACCATTCTGTCCATGGGATTCTCCAGGCAGGAATACTGGAAAATGGGTTGCCATTCCCCTCTCCAGGGGATCTTCCAGACCCAGAGATGGAACCTGGGTCTCCTGTACTACAGGCGGGTTCTTTACCATTTGAGACACCAGGGAAACCCTTAATTTTACTCTAATTATGATGAAATAAATATTCAACATATACATCAATGTACTATTTAAATGCCATCTAGGGACTTCCCTGGCAGTCCAATGAATAAAACTCCACACTTCCACTGCGAGGGGCATGGGTTTGATCCCTGGCTGAGAAACTAAGATCCTTCATGTTGTGAGGCACAGTCCAAAAAAGAAAAAAACCACCAGGAAAAATGAGGATTAAAATGTATCAAAAGTTACAGCTAAATGCAATATGTGACATTTAGGATTAATCTTGTACTGGAAAGAAAAATAATACGTACCATAAAAAAGGGACACTAGAGACAAAACTGGAAAACAGACGGTAGATTAAAGTTTTTTGTTTTTTTTAAGGCCTCTTAAAGCTGGACATTGGCATTCCTACCATCCCTGTCCTTCTACTGCCTGTTGCTTTCTCTGTAAGTAATAACTGTCTTGCCTTGTGATTCATTTTGTTTTCTAAATACTTAACACTCTCAGCCCCGAACTCTTCACCAGTTGTCTCAGTTCCTGCTCCAGATGTTCACACACTTCCAGTGTTACACTTCCATATTCCTGAGGAGTTCTCTTCCCAGAGCCTTGCTATTAACATGCCTGGCATCCTCCAAGTCCAGAGAACCTCTGTTTTATTCTCTGTAAGGACAAAGCTGGAGTCATTGACCAGGGTGGAGTCATGGCATCCCCCTGGTTCTAGGGAGTGGAAGGAGGATCTGAGAATCTGATCGTTTCTTTCTTCTTTGTTTCTGATTTTTTTAGGTAACAGCTTTATTAAAATCTAATTCATGTACCATAACAGTTGCCCATGTAACATGTACAATTCCATAGTTATTAGTGTATTCACAGAATTATGCAACCATCACCACAATCAATTTTCATCACCCCAAGAGAGAAACCCCATAGTCACAGCACTCACTCTCCATTTGTCACTGACCCCAGCATCCCTACTGCTAAGTCACTGCAGTCATGTCTGACTCTGTGCAACCCCATAGACAGCAGCCCACCAGGCCCCGCCGTCCCTGGGGTTCTCCAGGCAAGAACACTGGAGTGGGTTGCCATTTCCTTCTCCAATGTATTAAAATGAAAAGTGAAAGTGAAGTCGCTCAGTCTTGTTCGACTCCTCGTGACCCCATGAACTGCAGCCCACCAGGCTCCTCCGTTCATGGGATTTTCCAGGCAAGAACACTGCAGTGGGTTGCCATTGCCTTCTCCCCAGCATTCCTAGGCAATCACTAATCTACTTTCTGACTCTCTATATTCTCCAGGTATTTCACATAAATGGCATCACACAATATGTGACTCTTTATGCCTGTTAATATCACTTAGTATCATGTTTTCAAGGTTTATCCACGTTGGATATATCAGAAATTTCATTTATTTTTGTTGCTAATAATATTATATTCTATCTTTTTTATCAATTGATGAATATTTGAGTTCTTTCTGCAAATACAAATAACTGTGAATAATGTTGTTATAAACATGCACAAATTTTTGTGTGGACAGAGATTTTTGTTTCTCTTGGGCATACACGTAGGGGTGCAATTACCGGATTATAGAGTCACTCTATGTTCAACCTCTGGAGGAAATGCTTAATGTTTTTCAAAGGGGATGCACCATTGTCTGTTACCGTCAGCAGTGAATGTACCATTTTACATTATCATCAACAGAGGGTCCTAATTTCTCCCAGCTGTCACCACTTGTTATCTTGCGTGTTTCGTTATAGCTGTTTTTATGTCTGGGAGGTGATACTTCACCGTGCTTTTGATTGGTATTTCTCTGTACCTCACTGTGTTTTTGATCTGTGTCTCTCCAACAGCTGATGATGTTCAGTGCATTTTCCTGTGTTTACTGGTCTTTTGTCTGTTGTGTCTGGAGAAAAGGATTTAGAGCCTTTCCTCATTTTTTAAAAATTGGGTTTTCTATGTATTTATTGAGTTGTAAGAATTTTGCATATACTACACACAGATTCCTTATCAGATATATGATCTACAATTTTTTTCTCCCATTCTTTTGGTTGTCTTCTCACTTTCTTGGTGGTGTCTTTGAAGCACAAACTTTTAAATTTTGATGAAGTTCACTTTATCTATCTTTGTTGTTATTGTTGTGTGTGCTTTTGGTGTCACATCTAAGATATATTGCCTCATCTGTGATCACAAAATTCACACTTATGTTTTCTTCTAAGTTTTACGATTTAAACACTTGCATTTAGACCTTTGATCCCTTTTGACTTAAGTTTTATATATGATGTGAGGTAGGTGCCCAAATGTATTATTTTACATGTGGATATCTATTTGTTCCAGGATCACTGTTAACAAGACAGTTCTTTCCCAAATCACATAATATTTTAAGATACTAAAGACCAAATACGTTTCCTCCTTTGCTGAGTATGTATACAACTTGTTTTCGTCTTCACAGTGTGCATTCCTTGTTCACAACCAACATGTGCTTTATTAGAAAAATTCAGAAACAACTGGTGTGAAGAAAACAAACTTCATTCAGTATGTGTACCCAAGTAAGAAGGCTCTTGGAAATAGACCTTCCTTTGAAAGAAGCCATTGAATTTATGAGAGAAGAGCACACTTTAAGCTAGAGATCACATTAGGTCATATTTTTTTAATCAGTGGGGGTGATATTACCCTCTAGCGGGTAAAAATTAGTTTTGGAAAGCAATAAACATCTTGCTTTTATTCATGTATAAAAGATATACACATAGTACATAAACAGATGCACAAGAAATCTGTGGTGTTAAAACTTTAGGGGAACAATTAGGGGAAAATGTTTAAAAAGGCTCATTAGGGACATGCTATGAATAAAAACTTTAGAAGCTCTAGGTTAGGTGAAAATCACATTCCTTCAAAATTTCCTTGAGGCATTCCTTAGTGGCCCATGATGTTTAAGTGATTTTGGTAGGTGACACTCTATAGTAACCCTAATTCACTTGAGCCGTTCAGAACTACCTAAATAAAGGAAGGAAGACAACAGAAATCTATATCCAATGCCTGGATATTGAAGTCATCCCCACTTTGCAGAGAATTCTAGAGACTTCACTTGTGGTATTTGCTCCTTTGCACTTTTATATGAGCTATCTATTACTTTAATATCTTTTAATAGATATATATTTAGTTTTTATGAGGATTAAATAAGACAGGCAGGCTCTAGCCTGCATCCTTTAGTGGCGAGGTGAGATACGTGCATGGGAGGTTTCTGAGACTTTTCTTAAATCACATCCCTTGTGATAACCTTCTGTGGTCAGACTTCTTTGTCTTTCTTCTTTTCTTAAAGCTTTTCTAACCACTGGTTTTGGAATGTCTAATGGGAAGTAAATTATTGGTAGAAGGGCTTTCCTAATGAATGTACGGCTAAATGAATTGAAAGTCCCTTTAATGCTTAAGTATGTCTGCTCCTGTTTTTGCTTCTGCTGCTTGGTCCTGTCTATACAGAAGAGTGTTACGTTTGTCTACCAGGGCGCCACTTGATAGTGCCACAGGGCAGTCCTTGGAGAACATTCTGCACTGCCCCCCAAAAGAATTTAAATGTTGAGAATTAAGGATGAATGGAAAATTTGATGGGAGGTTTTCTCTTTGGATTCATCTCTATTATTTTTCTCCCCCACTTTGGTGTCTACAGTAGAAGATGGTGGTGCATATTTTGTTGGTAGTATTCTTAGCCAGCTACCTCAGGATATAACAAGTTTAATTTCAGTAGATCAAAATGAGTCAAAAGAAATCCACCCTCCCCACCCCCCCGCCCCGGTTTTTCAGATAACTGGTGAAGTTCCCAAAATAAATCTAAAATATATTCAATTTAAAAAATAGTTACTTTCACTTTCTCCCAGACCTGTTTCAAGGGAGGCTGCAAAGTATTCCAGTATGATCAGCTAGATTGTAAAGGGAAGCACAGGTTGAAAAATGGGTAAAAGCCAAGTATATGATTTCTTTAGTTTTAATTTTTGATACAGTTTATATAGAAGAAAACACAACCGTTTAAAAAGAGTACTAATGTGTTGAATTTTGTGAAACGTATAGACGTGTGATCACACAAGCTGTAGAATAGTTCCATGAAACCAAATATTGGGTTGGCCAAAAAGTTCTTTTGGATGTTTTCTGTAACAGCTTACGCAAAAATCCGAACTTTTTGGCCAGCCCAATGGTTCCTCCAAACTCTTTTGCAGGCTAACTGCTCCCTGTACCCCAACCTGGATGTCTACTAATTTGCTTTCTGTCACTATAGGTTAGTTTGGTTCTTCTAGAATTTCACAGAAGTGGAATTATGCACTGTGTACTTTCGTGTCTGGCTTCTTTTCTCATTCTTCTGTTGCGTCTATCAATAGTTTAGTCCTTTTTTATTGGTGTATAGTATTATATATAGCACCATGTGTTTAGCTATCTAGCAGTGGACATTTGAGTTGTTTTTATTTTGTGGCTACTATGAAGAAAGTTGTTATGATTGTCTATGTAGAAGTCATTTCGGAGAATTTGTCTGCATTTCTCTTGATTAAATACCCAGAAGTATGAGTACAGAGTCATATTATATATTTATAATTAATTTTTATAAGAAATTGCCAACTGCGAAGTGGTTTTATTAATTTATATTTCATGGAACTTTGCTGTCTGTGCTTCTCAATGCTTGATATTTTCAGACTTTTAAATTTTAGCCATTCTATTGATTATAGTGATGTCTCATTGTGTTTTAATTTGCATTTCCTAATGCTTAGATGCACATGAGTTTGGGTGAACTTAGGGAGTTGGTGATGGACAGGGAGGCCTGGCATGCTATGATTCATGGGGTTGCAGAGTCGGACACGACTGAGAGACTGAACTAAACTGAATGTCTAATAATAAGCATCTTTCTTGGGCTTCCCTGTTGGGTTAGATATCTGAGAAACTGCCTGCATTGTGCAAGACCTGGGTTCAATCCCTGAGTGGGGAAGATCCCCTGAAGAAGGGAATGGCAACCCACTCTAGTATTCTTGCCTGGAGAATTCCATGGACAGAGTAGCCTGGTGGGCTACAGTCAGTCCATGGGGTTGCAAAAAGTCAGACGTGACTGAACAACTACACACTTTCTTGTGCTTAGAATTTTTTTGTGTGCGTGTACTATCATTTTAACTGTTTTGCTCATTGTAATTGGGCTATCTTACTATTGAGGTATGTTATTTATTATCCTGGATATGTCCTTTATTAGATATATACATTAGAAATATTTTCTTTTAGTCTGCAACTTACATTTTAAATTTTCATCTGTATCTTTTAAGGAACTAGAGTTTTAAACTTTCTGCAAATCTGAGTCATTTTTTTTCTTTATTGGTTATGCTTTCTATGTGCTAAGGAATTTTTGTTTCATCCAAAGTTGTGAATATTTTCTGCTATAATTTTTTTCTCTGAAAGTTTTATGGTATTAGCTTACTTTCTTAGATCTACAATTAATTTCGAGTCATCTTTTGTGTATGGAACAAAAACATGATTAAGATTTTCTAAGAGGGTAGCCATTTGTACCAGGACCATCTGTTGAAAAAGAATTATTTTATTTTTTGTACTACCTTGCCACCTTTGCTGAAATTATTGACCCTAAATGTGTGGGTCTATTATGGATTCTTTTTTCTGTTTTGTTGAGCTATACATATATCCATCTTTAATATAATAACCATACTGTCTTGATTACTGTAGATTTCTATTACCTTAGGAAACTAGGTAGTGTTAATTTTTCAAACTTTGTTCTTCTTTTTCAAAATTGATTTGGTCATTTTCTTTGTGATTTCATGTAAGTTTTATAATTAGTCATTTTTCACAGTTTCAGAGAAGGCATAGTAGCAGGAATAAAGAGAGTACTTTCATAGTGATGAAGGGACCAAATCATCAAAAAGACCTAAACATCCTAAACATCAGTTGCGGTTGTTGTGCAGTCAATTAGCTGAACAGGAGATGTGTATCTTTGGGTGGAGGTGATTTGGGAGTTACATAGGGTTTCAATCTCAGCTAATCATGAGGCCAAGAATGGGAAGTTGGCTAGATATAGAAGAAGGGTCTGTGTCTGGCCTTGACACAGGTAAACATGCCATCTTATGGAAGTTATGAGAGCATGTCTTAGTCATACTAGCAAGGCTGGTTCAGAGAAGGCAATGGCCCACCACTCCAGTACTCTTGCCTGGAAACTCCCATGGATGGAGGAGCCTGGTAGGCTGCAGTCCATGGGATATGGAAGAGTCAGATACGACTGAGCGACTTCACTTTCGCTTTTCACTTTCAGAGTCAGACACGACTGAAGCAACTTAGCAGCAGCAGAAGCAGCAGCAGCAAGGCTGTTTCCTTTCCTAAGTTATTTCCCAAGAGACAGAAAGGTGGGGAGCTCTTGGAAAAGAAAAAAATTAAAGGGATTTCTCAGCTATCACTGGTTTCCAGAAGCAAGAAGTCAGGTAGTTTTGAATGCTGTCATTACCTATTTTTTAGTTGACTCTCTAATTCTCTTTGAACCAATATTAACATTGTAAGGGGAGAAAAATTCTTTTCCTCTGACAATCTTAAGTTTTCCAACTAGGGTGCTTTGAATGAGATTGGCCAGAGACAGATAACAACTGAAAAAACAAGCAGAAATCATTAACATGGGCATTGCACATGTATACATGGAAGCACCAGTGATGAGTAACCCAGTTCAGTTCAGTCTCTCAGTCATGTCCAACTTTTTGCAACCCCATGGACTCCAGCATGCCAGGCTTCCCTGTCCATTACCAACTCCTGGAGCTTGCTCAAACTCACGTCCATTGTGTCAGTGATGCCATCCAACCATCTCATCCTCTGTCATCCCCTTCTCCTCCTGCCTTCAGTCTTTCCCAGCATCAGGGGCTTTTCCAATGACTCTGTTCTTCTTATCAGGTGGCCAAAGTTTAGAGCTTCAGCATTAGTTCTTCCAGTGAATATTCAGGACTGATTTCCTTTAGGATTGACTGGTTTGATCTCCTTGCAGTCCAAAGAGTAACCCAAAGAGGTGGCTAAAACCTAGGTTTATATACTATCTTAGGCTAAAACAAAAGGGAGTTTGGGGAGGCAGGTTATAGGAAGATTACCAGGAAACTATGGTAGACAAGGGTTGTTTAATAAGGCTTGTTAAGCATGTTAAAGTCAGTGTCTTCTCCACTCATAAGGCTGCCAAGAGTGTAGACATCTTTACAAATGGAAATTTCCCTTATAAATGGAAATTTCTTTTATAAAAGGAAAGCCTGTGTCTTAAAAAAAAAAAACAAACAACTGGCTCCTGAGTCTGTTAGCTCAAACTAATCCACATACCAAAGAGTTGATGTATTCTGATACACCTTACCATCCTGCTGGTTCTCTCATTAATAACATAAATTAATTTTTGACATGTTTAATTTGTATTTGTTGAAAGTAATGGTCTTAACTTTAAAAGATTATGCATTGATATGCTTTAGATCTTGCCATGTACCAGATATTAGTTTGGTGGTCACATGTATAAAGCCAAGTTTATCCCTTAAAGTATCTCCTCGATTTAGTTTACCATAAGAGCAGTTTTCATCTGATCTGACATTGTTGTTCAGTTGCTTCAATCATGTCCGACTCTTTACGACCCCATGGACTACAGCACTCCAGGCTCCTCTATCTGTGGGGATATCCAAGCAAAAATACTGGAATGGGTTGCTGTGTTCTTCAGGGGATTTGATTCCCTACCCAGGAATCAAACCCATGTCTCTTACATCTACCTGCGTTGGGGGGCAGGTTCTTTACCACTAACTAGCACCAATTGGGAAACCCACCAGGCTCCCCTGTCCTCCACTGTCTCCCAGAGTTTACTCAAACTCACATCCATTGAGTCAGTGATGCCATCCAACCATCTCATCCTCTGTCGTCCTCCTTCTTTTCTCCAAAAGGTTGTTGTCCCCATTTTTTCCCAACATCAGGGTCTTTTCCAGTGAGTTATGTCTTTGCATCAGTTGGCCAAAGTATTGGAGCTTCAGGTTCACTGACATTGACTGGTTTCTTCTCTGTATGTCTTGAGGTTTGTTTCTGCTTACTCCTTAATCATCAGCAGGATCTCTTACATTTGAATAGATTACCTTGCTAAAAACTCCTTTATTTTAAAATAGTGAAAGAATGTCCACATCAGCCAGACTGATAATGGTGATCATAACATTGCATTTTTAAAATTCTGAGATGTGCATTCCCCCCCCCCCCATTTTTAGCCTCTTTGAAATCAGTGTCGTTTTTACAGTCAGTGCCATCTTAGAGTTGATGGAGTATATGTATTTTATTTTCCTTTTCTTCTGTGTCTTAAGCGTAAGTAAAAAGGGACATAATGAAACATTTTATTAGAGTTCATTAGGGTTCCAAAAGTACTTATATATAAAACAATGTTAAATCTAAAACTGTGAAAATATTGTTTTTAGTTTGGTAGTCTACTCATATGTTAAAAGTTTGCAAACTTCTAAATAAAAGTTAATACACCAAGTTTCCTAATACTCCCACTGTGGAGTGGGAAAAATAACTTCTTTATTTTACACTTTACCTCTCCTGACACCCTTTTTGTGTGTGTGTGTGCTTTTAGGGAGAGAAAAGTCTCCCACAGTGACAGGAATCCAGTAAGCAAGGTACTTAAATATCTTACTGTGTTACTCACTAATTTGCCATAGTCATCATATTTAATTGGCACACCTTCACATGTGAACCAACCTCCTGCACCTCAGTGACCCTAAGAACTGATAGGATGTTTTTGCTAGGTCTTCCATAATAACACATTCCACCCCCCTCAGGTAATTATAGTTGCACAAAATTAGTTAGTTGCACAAAATTCAAACTTGAGTTTTCACATGTGTTTAAAGATGTTTTGAATCTTGTTTTATCACAAAGCTTAGGGAAGGAAAAATCTTTTTCTTTACTCATCTTAGTTTCTCCACTTGGGGTCCTGTAAATGAGGCTGGCCAAAGGCAGATTAATAAGAGAGAAACAAACATAAGTTTATTAACATGTGCATTACATATGTAAAACATGGGGGTACCCAAAGATGAGTAACTCAAAGTGCTGGTTAGAACTTTGTACTTATAAACCATCTTTGTTGTTGTTGTTCAATCACTAAGTCATTTCTGACTCTCTTGTGACCCACGCATGACGGTAGCCCACCAGGCTCCTCTGTCCGTGGGATTTCCCAGGCAAGAATACTGGAGTGAGTTACTGTTTACTTGGGTAGGGGATCCTCCCAACCTAGGGATCGAACTCATGTATCCTTTATTGGCAGGATTCTTTACCAATGAGCCACCAGGGAAACCCACATACCATCTTAGGCTAAAGGAAAACAGGTTTTGGATTTTTGAGTGGCGAAAGCAAATTATAAGAAAGTGACCGGTAGAGGTATGGTAAATAAGAGTTGTTTAGTAAGGTTTGTTACTCAGATTTAATCATATGCTTTCCCGTTCCAGTATTCTTGCCTGGAGAATTCCACAGGGCAGGCTAGAATTCCTGGCAGGCTACAATCCACAGGGTCGCAAAGAATTGGACATGACTGAGCAGCTAACATTTCCACACTTCTCCCTTGATGAGAGTATTTGAGTCCAGCTCTTCCAGGTGTGGGAAAAGGAGGCAACTTCACATATGGAAATTTCCTTTATACATGAAAATTTCCTTTACATGTTCGTAATCCCATTTTTAGAGCTTTTACTGAGTCTGTTGGTTTCAAATGGAGTGTATCTCCAGGTCATCCATAGCCCAAAAAGGTGTATTTTGGAGTGACATATTCTGGTATCTCTCAAATTCTTTCTTACTTTGTACTTACTGCAGAACTTGAACCTGTGGTTGAATTCTCCCTGATTCTAATTGATTTTGGTGCTCTGGAGGGGACCCGTTTTTAGTCCACCCAGTACTGGTGTATGTGTTGCTAGTTCCACCTCATTCTTTGCCTCTTGTTGGAGTTTGCTTATCTTCTCATAGCCTGCAGGATGAAGTTAAGGCTCACTGGTGAGGAATAGGAGGTTTGACCTCCTATTTACTTTTTCTTTCCTTCCCTCCCAATTCCAGACTCCAATTTATATGGACACCCTTTCTGAAAGCCCTATGGGAGCAGCTGGGATGCATTATTGCAATATGGTTTTGAGTTGGACAGCCCAGCTGCCTACTGTCTACAAGACCCTGGGCTAGTTAATTAACCTCTCTGAGGCTGTATTACCTTTTATGTTAAATGGGGATAATAATAGTACTTAGCTCTTGGAGTTACTTTAAGGATTTAGTGAGGTAATGAATATAAATTACTTAGCCCAGTTCCTGCATATTTTAAGATTTTTTTTTAATGCAAGCATTTCCATAACTGAAGCTCTTTCCATCATGTTCTCAGCATGTTTGATGTTTTGTGCCAGCCCTAAAGCATTTCCCCACCCACCCCCATTCATCTTCATCCTTTGAACCGTATCTTTAGTTTGAATTTCAAAGTTTTAATAAAGATTCCATAGCTTTCCCTTGAACAAGCTGTATCTCTAGTTCCCAGCCCCTCATCTATGTCCTAACAATATTTGTTGACAGAAGTGGAATGAAAACTAGTGTCTATTTCTAACAGTCTTAATTTCCAGAAATCTTAAAGATCTTACGAAGGATCTCTGTGCACTTCCTTTTCCCCAGCCTCAGCAATGCCTGGCCTGCTCAATGAGTCCTGTGTAGGTAGTTCTTATGGTTTGTAACCTTAGTAGTCACATTTTCCCCCGAGTTTGAGGTGGAATTAATATATAAAAACAGTATAGTTGCATATTTTGAAGGTGTACAACATGGTATTTTGGTATATTTTGATGTACAAATTGTTAGGTGCTACGACAGTCAGACCAATTAATATATCCATCATTTCACATAGTTCCCTTTACCATGTTTGTGCATTTATTGAGAATACTTGAGGCACTTTTAGCAGATTTCAACTACATAATACATAGTTTTAAGTGTACTCATATTGATATATGTTAGGTCTTTGAAACTTGCTCATTTTATAGTTGGAAGTTTGTATTTTTGGACCAACATCTCCCATTTCTCCTATTAGCCGTACTCTGGTAACCATCCTTCTACTCTCTGTTTCTTTAACTTTTTAGATTTCACATGTAAGTGACATCATGCAATTTTTCTCTTTCTGTACTTGGCCTATTTAACTTAGCACAATGTCCTCTGAATTCATCCATACTGTTGCAAATGGCAAAAAAAATCTTTCTTTTGTAAGGCTGAATAATATTCCCTTGCATATATATATATATATCTATCTCACATTTTCTTTATCTTTCAACAGACACTTTGGTTATTTCCGTTCTTGACTATTGTGAGTAATCCTGCATCAAACATGGGAGTACGGTTCTCTCTTGGGGATAGTGACTTAATTTCCTTTGGATATATGCCAAGAAGTGAGAGTACTGGATCATATAATTATTCTATTTTTAACTTTTTGAGGAAACTTTGTATTGTTTTCCCCAATGGCTATATCAGTTTACATTCCCAACAGCAATTTCCTTTTCTCCACATCCTTGCTGATACTTGTTATCTTTTGACTTTTTGTTAATAGCCATCCTGATAGTTATGAAATGACATCTCAGTGTAGTTTTCATTAGCATTACTTTTATTAGTGATATTCAACACCTTTTCATATACCTACTGGACATCTGTGTGTCTTGTCTGGAAAACATGACTATTCAGATCCTTTGCCCATTTTTTAATTGGGTTGTTTTCATTGTTGAGTTGCATGAATTTTTTGTCTAATTTGTCTGTAAAACCATTGTCAGATGCATAGTTTGCAAATATTTCCTCCTATAGGTTGCCTTTTCATTTTTTGCTGATTATCTGTTTCTGTTTTGCTTTGTTTTGTTTTCTGAACAGAAACATTTTAGTTTGAAAAAGCCCTACTTGTTTATTTATACTTTTGTTTCCTCTGTTTTTGGTGACATATGCAAAAAGTCATTGCCAAGACCAAAGTCATGGAGATTTTTCCCTATATTTTCTTCTAGGAGTTTTACTATTTAAGATTTAACATTTAAATCTTTGATCAATTATGAGTTAATTTTGTGTATGGGGTAGGAAAAGGATTCACTTTAAATTTATTAATTTCAGTGGAAGCAGGGGTGAGAAAAATCTTTCTGAAACATAAAGTTTCAGATTATTTCCTACTATCATAATGTATTATGCCATTAAATCCAAGATTCCACATTTATAATCTTGAAAAGTATCACATAAACTCACAAATTTTTTTAAATGGGACATACTTTTAGGAACGTCATGTGAAAAATACATAACCTACTGGGAAATTAAGGATATAGTTTTATTCAGACTATTGTGTAAGAAGAAGATTCATAAATAATATCTCAAAGAAGAGGAAGGGGTCACTGGGGTGTTATCAGTTCAGTTCAGTTGCTCAGTCGTGTCTGACTCTTAGTGACCTCATGGACTATGGCATGCCAGGCCTCCCTGTCCGTTACCAACTCCCGGAGTTCACCCAAACTCATATCCATTGAGTCAATGATGCCATCTAACCATCTCATCCTCTTTTGTCCCCTTCTCCTTTGGCCTTCAATCTTTCCCAGCATCAGGGTCTTTTCAAATGAATCAGTTCGTCACATCAAGTGGCCAAAGTATTGGAGTTTCAGCTTCAAAATCAGTCCTTCCAATGAACACTCAGGACTGATCTCCTTTAGAATGGACTGGTTTCATCTCCTTGCAGGCCAAGGGACTCTCAAGAGTCTTCTCCAACACCACAGTTCAAAAGCATCAATTCTTCAGCGCTCAGCTTTCTTTATAGTCCAACTCTCACATCCATACATGACTACTGGAAAAACCATAACCTTGACTAGATGGACCTTTGTTGGCAAAGTAATGTCTTTGCTTTTTAATATGCTCTCTAGGTTGGTCATAACTTTTCTTCCAAAGAGTAAGCATCCTTTAATTTCATGGCTGCAGTCACCATCTGCAGTGATTTTGGAGCCCAACAAAATAAAGTCAGACACTGTTTCCCCATCTATTTCCCATGAAGTGATGGGACTGGATGCCATGATCTTAGTTTTCTGAATGTTGAATTTTAAGCCAACTTTTTCACTCTGCCCTTTCACTTTTATTAAGAGACTCTTTAGTTCTTCTTCACTTTCTGCCATAAGGGTGGTGTCATATGCATATCTGAGGTTATTGATATTTCTCCCCGCAATCTTGATTCCAGCTTGTGCTTCATCCAGCCCAGTGTTTCTCATGATGTACTCTGCATAGAAGTTAAGTAAGCAGGGTGGCAATATACAGCCTTGATGGATTCCTTTTCCTGTTTGGAACCAGTCTGTTGTTCCATGTCCAGTTGTAACTGTTGCTTCCTGACCTGCATACAGATTTCTCAAGAGGCAGGTCAGGTGGTCTGGTATTCCTGTCTCTTTCAGAATTTTCCACAGTTTATTGTGATCCACACAGTCAAAGGCTTTAGCATAGTCAATAAAGCAGAAGTAGATGTTTTTCTGGAACTCTCTTGCTTTTTTGATGATCCAACAGATGTTGGCAATTCGATCTCTGGTTCCTCTGCGTTTTCTAAAACCAACTTGAACATCTGGAAGTTCATGGGTCACATACTGTTGAAGCCTGCCTTGGAGAATTCTGAGCATTACTTTGCTAGCGTGTGAGATGAGTGCAACTGTGTGGTAGTTAGAGCATTCTTTGGCATTGCCTTCCTTTCTTTGGGATTGGAATGAAAACTGACCTTTTCTACTCCTGTCGCCACTGTTGAGTTTTCCAAATTTGCTGGCATATGGAATGCAGCACTTTCACAGCATCATCTTTTAGGATTTGAAATAGCTCTACTGGAATTCCATTACCTCCACTAGCTTTGTTCATAGTGATGCTTTCTAAGGCCCACTTGACTTCACATTCCAGGATGTCTGGCTCTAGGTGAGTGATCACACCATCGTGATTATCTTGGTCATGAAGATCTTTTTTGTACAGTTCTGTGTATTCTTGCCACCTCTTCTTAATATCTTCTGCTTCTGTTAGGTCCATGCCATTTCTGTCCTTTACTGAGCCCATCTTTGCATGAAATGTTCCCTTGGTATCTCTAATTTTCTTGAAGAGATCTCTAGTCTTTCTCAGTCTATTGTTTCCCTCTATTTCTTTGCACTGATCACTGAGGAAGGCTTTCTTTTCTGTCCTTGCTATTCTTTGGAACTCTGCATTTGAATGGGTATACCTTTCCTTTTCTCCTTTGCTTTTTGCTTCTCTTCTTTCACAGCTATTTGTAAGGCTTCCTCAGACAGCCATTTTGCTTTTTTATGTTTCTTTTTCTTGGGGATGGTCTTGATTCCTGTCTCCTGTACAATGTCATGAACCTCAATCCATAGTTCATCAGGCACTCTGTCTGTCATATCTAGTCCTTTAAATCTATTTCTCACTTCCACTGTATAATTGTAAGGGATTTGATTTAGGTCATACCTGAATGATCCTTCAGTTTAGAGGCAGGTAAATAAAGGAATCCTTTTGAAGATAGGAGGGTGGGTCTTTCATAAAAGGGTAGAGTAGGGGAGGGTTTCTTAACTATTCCCGTTTTCTGGGAGTACAGTGTAAAGTTCCACATCATCAAATAATTTACCTGGATCTGTAAATCCACAGGTTAGGTAAATCACCTTCCTGGAATGTCAATTTTATTATAATATGTGTGTATGGAGTTGTTATTTTTCAGGAAAGCTTGATATGTTATAAAATGGATAAAAATTGTGTACATCTTTCAGGTGAAGCCTGAGAACTTTATGAAATTTCTGCTTCTGTTAGTCCACTTTATTTTCTCCTCCTCCCCTTTCTTTCACCCTAGTGAAGCAAATAGTAATATTGTTTGCCTGCCTTATTTCCATGAAAATATTTGAGAAACGTGGGCCTAAAGCCTCCACATCAGCTATTTATGTAGAACCCTAGATGAATAGCAACATTCTAGGTGAAAGAATTAGCATCAACAAAGAAAGAAAACTCGGAGAGTGAAATGTGTATCTGAGATCCAAGAAATTGCCTTTGGCCGATACGGAGGTTGTGAATCGGTGAGAAAAGTGGAATGAATATACTACTGACAGACTAGGTTGTAGTGTAGAATTTGAACTGTGCATTGAGGTCTTGGGACTTAATTCATTTGGCAAACAGTGTCCATTAAAAGCTTTTGAGCAAAGAATGGACCTATGACAAGCTGGATATTGTTAAGAAAATTATTTTCTGTAATCCCAAGTCATGACTGTTATACATATATATAAAAATAACAGTGTGTTAAAGATTTTTAGTTAATTCATAAGGGAACCTGGAGATGTAAAGGGTTCAAAAGAGAATTGGAAAAACTTTCACATTTATAGACCGAGGATCTTGAGATGAATGTGCAAATGGCATCCAACCTGATTTTTCTGCAGGTGATGAGCTAAGATGGAGTAGGCAGGAAGCCAGTTGAATGCCTACCAGACAGGAAATGATTTTCATGTCTAATATTTTCATTACTGTGAGTTACCTATAACTTACAGATTTGTAAAATAGCTAAAGCAATGAACAGGGCTAGGCAGTGGGTTGTTTTCCAATAAGGCACACTTTTTCTTTTCTAAAGGATTTCTTATAAGCTGGATATTAGTAAGATCATCACAGTGTGAAAATTTGGTTTGACAAGGAAGAAACTAGATGCATAAGGAATAGTTGGGAGATTTTGCAGTGTCCAAAAGAGAGGAGTCTTGAAGGCTGTGGCTAGGGTTATGGTTCTGGAGTGGAACAAAGTGGAGACAGCAAGTTACTAAGCCACGCTGGGGCCTACCAAAATTATGAGTTGATTTACATGTAGGGAGGAAGAAGAAGAACCAGGTGGCCAAAACTATACCCATATTTGGGTCCTGGATCCACCTAGTTATCAGGTGACCTCACACAACTGTCAGGGACTTTGAGCTCTTAGCTTGAGTTTGGTCGTCTCTAAAACAACCCTAAAACCTATCTTCTAGTTTTGTGAAAAATGAGGTAGTGCATATTAAGTATACCACTGCTTTTTCCAGTGGTCATGTATGGATATGAGAGTTGGACTATAAAGAAAGCTGAGCACTGAAGAACTGATGGTTGTGAACTGTGGTGTTGGAGAAGACTCTTGAGAGTCCCTTGGACTGCAAGGAGATCCAACCAGTCCATCCTAAAGGAGATCAACCCTGGGTGTTCATTGGAAGGACTGATGTTGAAGCTGAAACTCCAATACTTTACCTGATGTGAAGAGCTGACTCATTGGAAAAGACCCTGATGCTGGGAAAGATTGAGGGCAGGAGGAAAAGGGGATGACAGAGGATGAGATGGTTGGATGGCATCACTGACTCAATGGACATGGGTTTGGGTGGACTCTGGGAGTTGGTCATGGACAGGGAGGCCTGGTGTGCTGTGGTTCATGGGGTCGCAAAGAGTCAGACACGACTGAGTGACTGAACTGAACATATTAAGTAAGCTTGGCTCATAATAAAAGGTCAATCAATGTTAGCTGCTATTGTTACTATTATTCCATCTCCACTTCTCTCTCTCTGTTTTTCTTCTTTAAGGTTTTAAACTTGGATTAGGGAAATATGAATTTTAACATATTGACTGATTTGGGAGTCATCCAACAGAGTAAGGATGAAAACCAAAGAGAGAATAAAATCCTTACCTGAGAAAAAGAGTATAAAGCTAGAAGTTTCCATTAATTAGGCAAGAAGTCAATGAAAAATAGGTGGATGGGTGGTGTTTGTTACCCTTTATTATCAAATTATTATATATGGAGAGAGTTGATCTAGGAAGAATCCAAGAGTGAATGTTAACCAAGCAATGAGAGGAGAGAGATTCAGAGAATGTTGAAGAAAGAAGGGTGAGTTTAGTGGAGAGGAAATTTTGGAGGCTCGATGTTGATGATGAGAGACACACAGAGATGAGACGGTCAATGCGCAGTGCAGTTACAGCATATGAAGGCTAGGAGAATGTGCGGATTCTCTCGACTTTCAATTTCAATTACTGATGGCTTTTTAGGGACATCGGGTAAGAGTTTCGAATAGGCACTATAGAGAATTTAAGGAGTCAAGAAGAGACAATGAAGAGCTAGCTGAGCAGTGTTAAGTGCAGTGGAAGTCCCTAAATTCAGGATCGTCTGTATAGGGTATCATGGTGATCTAGTCACTAGAATCCAGGCATTTCTCACTACAATTTGCTTTTGAAAACCAGGCTGTAAAGTAGATCCAAATGTGCTAACTTAAAGTGTTTCATTCAGGGGCTGAGTTCCTGGTAAGGACAGGGCATGACTTCAGTCATAGTTCTGACCGTAACGACTTCCCCGGTAGCTCAGTGGTAAAGAATCCTCCTGCCCGTGCAAGAGACATGGGTTCAATCCCTGGGTTACAAAGATCCCCTGGAGAAGGAAATGGGAACCCACTCCAGCATTCCTCCACAGGAAATCTCAGGGATAGAGGAACCTGAAGGGCTACAGTCCTTGGGGTCACAAAAGAGTTGGGCATGACTTTGCAAGTAAACAACAGCTGACCATAAACTCCAATTATTGACATCTGCTCTTGCCCATCCAGGGTTGCAGACTGAGGTCTCCATGGCCAGCTGGAGGCCACAAATGATTTTTCCTGGTCCTCTTGGCTTTATTTATTTACTTTAAAAGAAAAGAAAATATGGTATAGCTGCCAAAGTTTTAATTGGGAGATTTTACACTTTGGAAAAATCTCCTCTGAGCAGCTTGTCAGTGGCCTAGATCCCACCACCTTTGGATGATACCTGATCTGCCCAGCTTGTTGCAGTCCCCATTCTTCCCTATTATTCTTAGATCAGCGCCACTCGACTCACTTCCTTTACCTGCCAGGGCCCTGTAGACCTTGATCTTTGCAGTCCATGCCCAGTCCTACTCAGTTACTGTCTAGGGTTTAGATTTGTTTCTATGTGGACTCATGTTTAAGCCCTGGGAAACCCCTTTACCCTAGATAGATAATACTGAAATGTATTCCCCCAGCTCATTATATTCATCTAAAGTAAGACAGAGTTGTTTACACTTCTATGAAAAAAGCAGTGCATCATATCTATTCATTGCATTAACTTTACAGAAAAGTTAGGAGAATTCTCTTGACACTTTATTCTTAACCTAAATCATAAGGAAAAGTTATTATAATTCTGCCATCTGTTCAAGTTTTTAAAGCCATTTTGGTAAACTTAATGCTAATGCAAAATACATGCCTTAGCACTAATTAACCGAAAAATCTGTTTCATTCTTCTCAGATAATGAAAAAATATGTCAAGGACATGATTTCTTAAAGAAAATCTAATTTATGGCACTTAGGCCTTTAAACCGCTCTTGTGATGTTCTTGTGAACACAACCATAAGAATAACAAGAAGTCAGATCATATACTCCCATTAGGAGAACCCCAGATTTATGAGCTTTAGACATTTACAACTGTAATGTAGATAGCTATTTCCACTTAAATAGTACAGCCCTTTTTGACTGATAGAAGGTTTTTGTATTGATTTTTCTGGGGAGGGGAAGGGGTTGGAGTGGAGGGCTGAAGAACACGGGGACTATCTGTAAGGCTAATATTGATTTAATGTCCAAATCCAAATACCACGTTTGTCCTCTCGAAACCTAATTAATTGACATATGTGCTATTTGAATATATTTAGATTAAAAACTGTTGGCCAATGACTTTTCAAACCTCCTTAGCTTTCTTTTGTTATAGGAATGGAAATAATCCAGTTGCATTATCTTTTTGCTAATACTCTGTGTGTTTTGAACTCGCTATATTGTGTCCTGTCACTATTCTCTTTTTTTCTGTTGCGTCATTGGTGTGTCAGCCCCAAATTATCTCAGAAAAATAACATTTATGTTCAACTCCAAGCCTACTCAAAAATCTTACAATGCTTTAAAAAAAAATGTTCTGTTGGATAAGATCTAGAGTCCTTGGCATCTTTCCCACCTGTTTCCCAGTTATATTTCCCACTTTCCACTGTACTAACCTCTTCACGTCAGGGAGATGACTTTATGCAAGGTACTGAAAACATCTCATGCAAGGCTTCATCTCACTCTGTTTTGTAGGGGTGATAAAACCTTTTATTTTCTTTTCTGGAATACCTAAGCCATCCTGCCACAGAGAACAGGAAGACAAATGATTAGAATAGCGACAATGAGTGTGTGCATTGTGTGCAGACCCACGTGTGTTGAGAGAGAGAAAGTAGATAGAGCAAAATGTGAATCTCGATGAAGGATATAATGAGGAGCTATTTCTTACACTACTCTTGCAACTTATTGTAGATTTGGATTATTCAAAACAAAAAGTTGAAAGAAAAGAAGCATTTGTGACCAGATTAGTCACTCACAAGTGGGGTTGGCCAGTTTGGGGATATATACCAAATACATTTAATTACTGGTAATACTCATAGGTTCCTTACACTCTCTGGAGAAAGTTACTCTATTTTGTCCTAGTCTTTTCTTTCCCCAGTTCTTTGATGGCTGCTTCCTGAGGGCAAACATATTGGTTGATAAGAAGTTAGACTATATTGCTATACTAATTTTCAGAGTGAAGTTCTGACTTTTTTCCTCCCTTGTTTTTAGAGATCATATACAAGAGACTGTATATGGTGAACATATGCAATCTCTGTGCTCAGGAGCTTACAGTATTGGAGAAGAGAAAGGAAAAAGCCAGTGTTAGCAAAACAGAGAGAAAGGTGTGACTGTTTTAGTATATTCCATGCTTGTGTTTTTCTGTGTTATTCGCAATTTTGACTCTGCCTGGATTTGATACCACATCTTTACTGCAATTCATTTATAGTTTATTGCCAACTGATTGCCACCCTGACTGTAATGAATAGTATCCTTTGTTTCACTGCACATCGTTCCAAATTGCCGTTCAAAACAGTTATTTTTAATAACTGGAAACAGGCTGCAATATTTCTCATCCAAGTATCTTTTTCTTCTTAAAATATTTATCCAGAACACTGCAATAATCTTCCCTTTCTGACATTCATTAATGATTTTCTAATAATACACTTCATTATAAGTAAAATTTATATTAATTATGATTAGCCATTTTGGGGTATAGGTATTTTAATTTGCTGAATTGACTGTACAATGGAAATTAAAGCTTAGAAATATAAGTAGTTTGATCACTGCAACAAAGTTTCTTAAGCAATTTGCTGGACTAGAAAGTCCATGAGGGCTCTGTCTCTGCCTTTTATCCAACTGTTTTTTGAGAACTGCTCTTTCCCAGTTGTGGTGATATCTACTGGGATAAAGATGTGTGTGTGTGTGCACGTGTATGTCCGTGCTCAGTTGTGTCCAACTGTTTGTGACCCTACAGACTGTAGTCCGCCAGACTCCTGCATCCATGGGATTTTTCAGGCAAGAATACTGGAGTGGGTTGCCATTTCCTTCTCCAGGGGATCTTCTTGATGCAGGGATCAAACCTGCGTCTCTTGCGTCCCCTGTAGTGGCAGGTGGATTCTTTACCAGTGAGCCACCAGGGTAACACTTAGCAGCATCCAATTCCTATCCTAGTGGAGCTTCAGAACTTCACCAGATGTGAACTTTTAGGGCTGAAGGGATCCTTCAGAGATAGTTCTCCTTACTGCTGCTGCTGCTGCTGCTAAGTCACTTCAGTCGTGTCCGACTCTGTGTGACCCCATAGACGGCAGCCCACCAGGCTCCCCCGTCCCTGGGATCCTCCAGGCAAGAACACTGGAGTGGGTTGCCATTTCCTTCTCCAGTGCATGAAAGTAAAAAATGAAAGGGAAGTTGCTCAGTCATGTCTGACTCTTCGCGACCCCATAGACCGCAGCCTACCAGGCTCCTCTGTCCATGTACTAGCAGAAGCAGATGACATTAGAGTACTCTCATGTCTTTTTTTGCAGTTGCCAATATAAAACACTGCCTTTGCTTTGACTGTTTATGCTGACTTCATTTCATGTGGTCTGATTCATCTTTGTGTGGCATCTAAGGTAGCATCTTAAACAGTGTAGGTGTTGCAAAATAGTTTTGAATGAATGTATTAATATGTTTGCATCCAAAATTTGTCTAATGATGAATTCAGATGCATATGGAAATACCTGACATAAGTGTGGCATTTGTGAAGTAAAAATCTCCTTTTATTCTAGTTGGTCATCTTTGGAATACACTTTTAGAGTTAGTGTGAATTTTAGCTGTTGGTGGAATGCACTGGAATGCCTTCATGAACTCAGAGGCTCTGTCATCTGCCCTGTGTTACTGTGTAGTATATGACGAAGGAGCTATGTCTGTCTTTTACTTCTTTATCATGCCTTGCATGTAGTTGGCACCTGCTGAATACTTGTGGAATGAAGGAATAGTATGGATTTTAGTTACAAGTAAGTTTTCTGTAGGTAGGAATGGAAGGTGTATGTCACGTAGAAGCCATGGAATGAGCAGCAACCTAAGAGGCTGGATGAGGATAACATTAGTTGAAGGAATCTCTAATTAGAAATGTCTAGGCTTGATCAAGGATGATGCTTTTAGAGTTACTTGCAACATACATGAACATCATCTATGGAGTCAGAAACTAGAATAACTACTCTCATGCTCAGGTTTCAAAACTTCTACTACAATTTAGAATGCAGGCTTGATAATCAGTGTAATGAGGTTTCAGTCTTGATTCTTTCACTCATGAGCTCAAAAATACAACCGAATTAAAAAAATATATTTTTCTCATTTTTCCCCAAATGTTGCTTGTAATATGTTTCCTCTGAGGGACTGGGTGATTGGATGGAGTGAGTCCTTATCGGAGGTTGATAATAATTGCTATCATTGTCATCGGTATTCCCTTCCTACTCTTCCTTTGGAGAAAGCTGAATATTCTATAATGCCAACACAATTTATTATACTTTCTCTTAGGAACATAGAATAGTCAAGTGCTATTGACTTAAACTTTAAAGGCTTCTGGCTATTTTTTTATAGCTGTGATGTACTTTGTTGCTAGAAGTAAATGCAATTGAAATAGCTTGATACAATGAAAGCCATCATTCCTCTCTCTTTCTCTTGTTTTAAGCTCAAAATGTGTATCTTCATAAAACTTGTACTGGTGAGGCCAGTGTGAAACCCACAGGCAAGTAATAGGCTTTGCTTGCACATTTCCTAGGGACTACTTAAAACTCATGATTTCCAGGTGGTTCTATGGTAAAGAATCTGCCTACGAATGCAGGAGACATGAGTTCCATCCCTGGGTCAGGTAGATCCCCTAGAAAAGGAAATGGCAACCCACCCCAGTATTCTTGCTTGGGAAATCCCATAGACAGAGAAGCCTTATGGGCTGCAGTCTATAGTGTCACAGAGTTGGACAAGAGCTAGCATCTAAAACAACTGAAAACTCGACCTCGTGTGTAAAGAATGCCGAATAATCATCACGTCAGGTTTCTCTTTTTGTTTTGGTTTTGATTACCCACTCAGACAACTTAATAATTTGGAAGAAGGTTTCTGGTGGAGGGAGGTCTGAAGCTGAGAGAATCTTGTTGGAACAACTCATTTCAGGATGCCGCACACCGCACACATCAGCATTCATCATGTAGCAGGCAACAGAACCTCATCCAAGCATTGGTTCAAAATCCAGTGACCTTTTTTTCGTTTCTTCTGAAGGAAGGTACCCTGGAGTAGTGGGTAACTGCCAATCCTGAAGAAGAAAATTATAATAAAAATGAAGAGATGAAATTACTTAATTACAACATAGTTACTCCAGAAATCTTCACAGTGAATGGGGGAAATTTAGCAGAGCTCTTAAATGTCACTGTAATTTAGCCCCATGCCCCAGAAATTCTAAATTGTAATTGACCCTAATTATATAAATACCCACTGGTGAGAATAGATGTGTTTTTTAGACAGCTTTACTGCTGCTGAACTTCACTAACAAGTCACTCATGACTTCAGCAGATGTTTTCTACTTCTTTGGCCAAGGGGGTCCTTAGGAACCAACTTTCCTCTCCATTCAGCAGCAAATGTACAATAATGCTCTCAGAGTATCTGCCTATGAGGTAAAAAATGGGCTCCTTTAATTGTTGCTTGGACTGTTTTTGTCTTGCTGTAGGGATAATTTCACTTGCAAACAACAGAAAAACAGACCTATTCTAGCTTAAGCAAACAGTGGCAATTATTGTCTCAAATAATTGAAAAGTCCTAGATTTGGCTGAAGATGTAACTTTTTTTTTTTTTAAGATTGATTTATTTTGGCTGCCCTAGGTCTTCTTGCTGCACACCAACTTTCTCTAATTGTGGTGAGTGGAGGCCACTCTCCGTTGTGGTATGCGGGCTTCTCATCACGGTGGCTTCTCTTACTGCAGACCAGAGTCTAGGCACATGGGCTTCGGTAGCAGCAGCCTGCGGACTCTTTATTTGCAGCTCACAGGCTCTAGAGGTCAAGCTCGGTAGTTCGGCACATGGGAATTTTTGCTGTGTGCCATGAGAGGACCGGGGGTGGAACGTGTGTCCCCTGCATTGATGGGTCGATTCCTATCCACTGTACCACCAGGGAAATCCTGGGAGTAGCGTGCTCTCTCTTTCTCTCTCTCTGTCAACTGTTTCCTTGTTACTGAATTCAGTCTCTGGTGAACTCTGATTATGGCCCTCATGTGATCACCCGCAGCTATGGGCCTGTATCTTTCCTCCATTCGTGTTGACTAGAAAAAGTAAAGGCTTTTCCCATAACTGGGGGACAAAAATCCTAGGCTTCATTCCACTTGACCCAAATTTAGTCTCTTGCCCATCTCTGAGCCAGTCCAAACGGCCAGGGGGACAGAAGGATGCTGACTGTTCCCAAGGAGAGATGTGGATTTCCAAGTGATGCATGCAGCACCCGCTGCACTCCCCCCCGCCCACCAGAGCACATGGGTTTTGTAGGGGAAAGATGCTATTCTCAAGTGAAGAGTGAATAGATATTAATTGTGTCAAAGGAGAAAACTGTACAGAATCTTTTCCCTACTTTTTTAGCAACAGGTTTTCCCCACTAAACTTTTTGTTGTTAAAAATTGTCAAACATAGGGAGAGCTGCAAGAATAGCAAAATGAACACTGGTCACCAACCATTTAGGCTGAACAATTGCTAAGGGTTTTTTGTTTTTTTTTTTTTAGCACCCTATCTTCAGTGGCAGGCTATATCCTGTTTTGTTCTGACTCTTGGCAGATTTCTCAGAATTTCTTCAAATGAAGATTTTTAAAAGTTCAATACTTGAGGATTCAAATGGAAACTAAATGTCATTTCCATGGTGCTGTGTCCTTTACCTGCCTTCTCTCTTTTGTTCTCTTGCTGAATATAGCCAAGAATCATTCTAGTTTCCAACAAGCTGTCTTGTACACCCTGAAGGGAATATTATAAGATTAAATGCAGAGTAGCAGTCTGAGCAAGGTGAATGCTTCTCATTACAGCAATCCCCACTTGATCTCCTAAATGCAATTCCCTGATAATGTGAAGCTTCTGAATTATTTATTGTCTCATATTAGATCAGGAATATTATTCCCCAAAATAAATTTGTTATCATCAGCAAATCAGCTTTTGAAAGTTTCCTGAATCAAAGAGTAAACCAGGGAGTAGATTTTGAACTCATAAGAAGAAAAACTGAAATTATTTATTTTGAGGCCTTTTTACAGCTTGGTAGTTCAAATCCAGATGAAGAATTAAAGAATTACAGTTCCTAGATATGGTATTAAGTAATTCATCTAGTGGTTTATTATACTGAGAAAGTCTGACTACAAAACTGAAACACAGTAAAAATTCTTTACTAAAGTAATGAATTTCAAACATTTCCTATTCATTCTTGAAGACACCATTTTTCTCCTCTGATGACTATAACTGATAATGATAAAAATAAAAGAGATATACTGGCATTAAGTTGGGGGTTAATCCCTACAAAACAAGTTTTTTGTATTTTGTAATACTCAGAGGCCATACACTTCATGAGCCCTTTTAACCACCTTTCATTTGATTTTCTGACAACCAAGTGAAGCCAGTACCATTATTTCTCCCATTTTGTAGTTGAGGAAACGGAGTCATAGAATATTAGGGGAATTCCCCAAGACCGAGCAGGTGGTAAATTATGACACTTGGTTGTGAACCTGTGTTAATACGAAATGCTATTTATTCAGTGCATTAAAAATTTGCCCATAAGTGACAGAGCTGTATAATTGAGAATCTGAAGCTGTAAACGACTATCACTTTAAGGTAAGATCACTGCTGTTTTTAGACAAGCATGTCAGAATGTTGGATTTTCTAACCCCAAGTCTTTTTATGGCAGAAAAGATATGGTAAATCTCTATCTCTATATTTTTAATAGAATTTTTATTTTAGTATTTTTAATAGAATTTATTTTTTAGAGCACTTTGAGACTCAGCAAAATTGAGCAGAAGGTCCAGAGATTTTCCATATATTGGCTCCCCATTTTTAGCATCCCTCATGAGAGTGGTGCATTTGTTACAGTTGATGAACCTAAATCAATGCATTATCACTCAAAGTCTGCAGTTTACATTAGGGTACACTTTTGTGGTGTGTATTCTCTGAATTTGGACAAATGTATAGTGCCGTGTATCTACCATTACTATATCAGAGTAGTTTCAAGCTCTGAAAATCCTCTGTGTTCCACATATATAAGTATTTTTATCCCATACATTAACTCATTCTAACTTTCTAATACTTACTAGTTTTTATTGTTGTTGTTTAGTCTCTAAGTCGTGTCCCATTCTACAACCCTGTGAACTGCAGCTCTCCAGGCTCCTCTATCCCTGAGGTTTCCCAGGCAAGAATACTGGAGTGGGTAACCATGACCTTCTTCAGGGGATCTTCCTGACCCAGGGATCAAACCCCAGTCTCCTGCATTGGCAGGCAGATTCTTTACTGCTGAGCCACCAGGGAAACCCTTTAAACTGTTTAGGAGAGCCATTTCCAAAATCAAATAAGAGAAAAAGAACTTTTGAGCAATTCACGAATTTGTCTCAACTGCAGCAAGGAGGGTTGGAGACTGTTTGGAGAATTTCATAATTTATAAGTTGGTAAATTCCAATTGAGGCTGAAGAGCAAACCATTTTCCATTAAATAGAGTAAACATAATTTAGCAAACCCAGCCACGGAGCTTGAACTCCACTCAAGAGAGGACTGCTTAGAGACAGTTAACTCTCACCCTTAAAATGGTTTCTGTAGTTCAAGTCCGTAATTTTTGGCACTGGACAGAGATACGACCAATATTCACCTTGTGGCTTTCAGCCACCTGCTCTGCCTAATTAAAGACTTCCATTTTCTGCTCTGCTGGCCCC
This sequence comes from Capra hircus, assembly GCF_001704415.2. Classification (NCBI taxonomy): domain Eukaryota; kingdom Metazoa; phylum Chordata; class Mammalia; order Artiodactyla; family Bovidae; genus Capra; species Capra hircus. The sequence continues at coordinate 41,065,964 of NC_030829.1, forward strand.
ATAATTTGCAAATAAACAAAGTCCACAGGACATATGATAGAAATGTTAAAACAACCTATAAACCATTTATCTTTCTCATTTGTAAAGCATAAAAGGGACCTTTCCGTTTTTCATCTTGCTGTTTTAGGAGGACTTTTCCCCTTTCCTTCTAGAAGTAAAGAAACCCTATAGAAAGAGTTTGGTATTTCTCCTTTAAAGAAAACAAGACGTGTGTGTGTGTGTATGTGTGTGTGTGTGTGTGTGTGTGTGTGTGTATTTGATCAGGTATACATTTTTTAGTGTAATTGCTCTAAAATAATAACTCATATCTCTACTGGCTTTTCATTTTTATTTCTACTTCACTCATTTCTATTACTGCAGTGACTCTTATGAACTACCTGATTTCATACTTTTCAAAACTGCTTTCTAAAACACAGCCAGGGTAAACTGGGAAACTTACAAAAATAAGCATTTTTTTAGCAGAAAATCATGAAGTGAGTTAATGTTATTTACTTTAGCTTAAACATATGCCAAGTTATGAATTAGTCTTTGTATTTTTTGTCTTTTGATCTTATGATTACTTATTTGATAAAAATGAATTTATTCAATTATTGACTTCTTTGTCATATAGAGGATAAACATACAGATAGTTTTGCTGATTTGTAATGGCCATCTACTAGTACATTGTTTATGCTGCTGCTGCTAAGTTGCTTCAGTCGTGTCCGACTCTGTGTGACCCCATAGACGGCAGCCCACCAGGCTTCCCCGTCCCTGGGATTCTCTAGGCAAGAACACTGGAGTGGGTTGCCATTTCCTTCTCCAATGCATGAAAGTGAAAAGTGAAAAGTGAAACTGAAGTCGCTCAGTCGTGTCCGACTCTGTGTGACCCTACAGACGGCAGCCCACCAGGCTCCTCCTTCCATGGGATTTTCCAGGCAAGAGTACCGGAGTGGGGTGCCATTGCCTTCTCCGGTACATTGTATGGCTGTGACAAAATTTCTTGATCAGTGCCCGGTAATGAGATTGATATTAGGAAAAATTGGAAAGAATAAATATTAAAAACATTTCTGCAGTTAGGTTTTTTATACATTAACTTATGCCTGCCCATCTTATTTCAGAAGAAAGATAACTGGAATGGGATTTCCAGATGAAGGGATGGAAGCACTATGCGTATCCCTTAATCATCTTTATAAATACTTACATCATCCTCACTGTCCATTTTTTCAGTTACCAAAGAGTTGCCCCCCCTAATATGGTAGGGGAAAATGGTTTCTCAATAAGGTTGTAAAGTTCAATTCATCAGTTATTGGTTAGGTTTGTTACTTTGGTGTGTTTGTTGACCAGTTGTGTTACTCCGTGATAAGGGGCAATTATGAGCAAATATGTTGAATACTGAACCTGAAAATCAGAACTTTCAAGGAACAACAGGTTCTGAGAGTTTTTCTAGTCTCCTTGTAGGCTGAACTTCAGCTTGTGGTCCCTCTGATACAAGCTGTATGCATTGCTGGTTAACAGTATGTACATTAGAGGATTTTTTGCTACATTGAAATGTAGAATTATTAGCTTCAAGGAAATTAAAAGTGAGGGAACATTCAGAAGATCTTTGATGTAAAATATGTTTCTTTACAGATTTATTGTAGTTATTTTCATTATATTCATTAAGTGAAGCTCATGACTTCTGGAATTCATATCCATATTCTCTGTCCTAGGGGATCTCACTACTGATACAGGCTATATTTCTGTCAACCGTACTGGATTAGTTGCAGTTTTTACCTTTTAATTAAACAGCTGCTGCTGCTAAACACAATTTTGAATTATTTAATAGTCCATATTACTTTAGTCAATGCACACTGCTTGAATTGTTTTAATTATGTGAGGCTATACATTTTTTATGATATAGCTTTCCTAAAAATAAGTTGACAGTAATAATGCATTCTTTTGAGATGTCAGGAATATCTTAGCATATTTGAAGATCATTATAACTAAGATTAAAGCCAAGCTGATCAAATATAAGACGTTCTGTTTTAAAACATGTAAAATATACAGAATTTTAGATAAAACTCTCATTCTGGATGTTGTTTGTAGTGTCTGTCTTATAAATAAACAACATGTGTAGTAAATACTCTTGTGCACAATTCAGAAGATGGGGGATGATCCTAAGGATTACACTTTGCACTGAGGCATCATTTCAGAAAGGAATTGCATTTATAATTTTGTGGCTTTTTTGGCAGCAGAGTTTGTTTAGATGATGCGCTCATTCTTAAACAGAAATCAGTCCAAAAGCTATTTACGGTTAATGAACATGAATTTTTGTGATGTATTCATGATTATTTTATTCTGAGTCATATTCAGAGGTATAACTTAAATTTTTAGTTTTAATAAGATTAAATGAATAATTCAGCACAGCTTTGAAGATTATAGATCCTGGGAAATTATTTTTAGACAGTAACAATGGTGTGACCTTTCTTCTCATCTATTTATTAAAAAAAAAACCAGAAATCTTTATCTCTTGATACCTACATATACATATTAATATATTTGTGTTTATATGTATTTGTGTGGTAGAAAATATCTGTCTGCTGTTTTATAGGGTGAATTATGAAGTACAGTATTTGAAGTATTGAACATTGGAATGAACAGTTGAAAATTCATCACATTGTACTTTTAGGTTCATTGCTGCATCTAAAGTTTCTGAGAAGCGCTATGATGAGAAATGCCACCTTCAATATCTTTACTTAACAAAATCTAGTATCCATAACTTCAGCTTTTGATTGAATTTCTTTAAGTGGTGGAAGTACATGGAATGGTGAAAGACTCATCTGAATTTTTCTCAAAAAATACAAACAACACAATCTAGATGATGGTAACTGTCAGGATTACTAGAATAAATTATTTCCACTTTTCCTGTGGACTCTTGTAGAACATTATTTACAGACCACATCTGGTCTTGTGTGTCTGCTCTGTGTTGACAACTCATTGATTTTTTTAAATCTCCTTTCTTGGCTTAAAAAAAGGAAAAAAGGAAAAGTTTATCATAGAACTGGGTGGTTGAGTAATATTGTAAAACAATGTAAAGCATCAGCTGCCTCTGTAGTCATGTTACATCTTCAGAGTATAAGAAGGTAGTTATCATTCCTCATAATTATAAATGTTGCCCTGTTCAAGATAACAGATTCTGCCACTGGATTGATGCTGTAGATTACGTAAGAGATGTTGCTTCAATCTTCTAAAGGAGGTTAGTAGCCTAGAGCCTCTGGTGGAATTTAGTCAGAAGGCATAGCCATTTATTGAGCTTACAGAAAGTCCTGACTTTAACTGTAGCCTGTACAGTGTTTACAAACACAGTCCAAGTGGCACACCTCACCTCTGTTCCCTCAAGACAAGGAGTTGTTGGACATTTGCCAGTCATGTCTAATTCTTTTATGACAATTTATTATATGTTTGCTTATCTCTTTTTTCCTCCATTAGAATGTAAGCTTCTTAAGTGCAGGGACCATGTCAATTTTGTTCAGTCATTGAATGAATGACTATATTACATTAATTATTATTCTTTTCATTGTCCTGTGGGTACCTAACCAAGTAGTCATCCAAGTGGGCAAAATAAGGATGCCTAGAGATAACCTTGCGGTTTCTGTTTGAACAGCAAATATGTGGCCCAAAGCAGAAAAAGAAAAAAGCAAACAACCCAGAGTGATAGTCTGAAAAAACTGATTCAGTGTCATGGGCTCACTTGAAAATGTTCTTACTGATTCAAGAAAAGGCCTATCAGCTTAGGGAGTAGATTAAGATTGCTCCCAGTTTGTTGGTACTTTGAGAAAAAAGGAGATGGAGCATGGGGAAGTACTTCTGTGTGATGTGTTCATTAGATGTGTTCCACATATAATGTATATATGTGAACATGTGCCTATGCTAGGAAGAGGAATAATCTAACCAGTGTTATTTGATAGAACGTTTCAGTCATTATGACCACATTTTATCTGGCAGGAAGAAGGAAAGAGCAGGGGAAAAGGCCATCAGTTTGAGATTGGAAGATGTGGTCTCTATTTCAGGGCACTGTATGCTCAGCTGAAAAACAAGAATGCCATTATAAAGAAGGGAGAGCTAAAGAGATGCTGATGACACGTCGGATAGTAATATGGACTTTGCTGAAAAACAAATACTCATATAGATTTTGTGAAATTTTAAATGAAAAAGAATTTAAGTGCTGAGAAATGATTTAAGGGTGAAACACAGACTTTCAAACCAAAAGGAAACATTGCAGGATTTAAAATAAATGTGCTGTGAAAGTAAGTAAAATATCTATTGTATTTGAAATTCTCAGATAGAAAACCTACTCATATGATGCCACGAGGTTTTCCTTGTTTTTGATAATACTCTTTTACTCATACTATGGAAAAAGAGAGGACAGAAAATGGGAAATAGGAAATGTGCACTGTGTAATATGTTTATTTTTTAGTCACTCCCCAGTACTAAAGAGGCTGTAATCTTTGACATGTAATTTACATAGCCTCAGTTTATAATGATTATATACATTATGACTGTGATTTCCGTTTTCCTCATCGGTAATTGTGATCAGTCATTAGTTTGTTAGCAAAATCCTTCTCTACGTAGAAGCTAAGGAACATATTAAAATCCTTTGGAAACTTAAGTAAATAACAATAATGAATTATGAAATTACTGGAGGTGATAGTGATCAGGAGAATAATCAAATGTAATTACTGTGAGCCCCACATCTTCCTGTTTTATCACAGTCCTCTTAGTTCTGAAACTAAAATTTAAAAACAAAAGCATGAAAAGCTAACTCCTTCCCAGGTGACTCAGGGATAAAGAATCTGCCTGCCAATGCAGATAGTATGGGTTCGATCCCTGGGACAGGAGGATCTGGAGAAGAAAATGGAGACCCACTCCAGTATTCTTGCCTGGATAATTCCATGGACAGGGGAGCCTGGAGGGCTACAGTCCATGGGGTTGCAAGAGAGTTGGACGCAACTTAATGAGTAGACAACAGCAATTTAGTTATGGACACTTGTAGCTCATCTCTTCCCTCTCAGTGCTTAGGACTATGGGGTAGCTCTCTGGGGATAGGTCCACGGAATCAGAATTTCCCAGGTAATCAATACACTTTCCAGGTGATTCTTTAACATTTGAGAACTTGTTTCTCTCCTGTCTGTCTTTGCCTCGACTCCCACTTGTAGTCCATTGCTTCACTTTTCCTTTCAACTTTGGTGGAAAAGGCAAAAGCTGAAGATTAGAAGGAAGACAGGAAATTGATATTCAAATATCTTTTTGGCCTACATGTGATAATCATATGTAAATAAATGTATTTCTTTACATGTTCACTATCTTTCTTACAGGAAAATATTAGGACGAGATTTTGAAATCCCTGAATAATTCAAGATTTTCGATGTAAATATAGTTTAAAAAAAAAGTAATACCCAGGTTATGATAATTAAAGCAACAAAACTTCCTAGCACATGTGTGAGCTTTCTCTGTGTATGAGGCACAGGGCTGACACTAGGGTGTAGGTGGAGAACCCTGATCTCCTGGAGTTGGTGGCTTGTTGGGAGAAGCTGACAAGTAAGTAGGCAGTTCTATTGTGTTGCCGTTTGTGTACCGATTGTTGGACAAAAGTAATGAAGATCCGGTGGGGAGAATGAGTGCCGATGGTCTTCACCATGGGGCTTCACGTCCAGTTTTTTTTTTTAACTTTTTATTTTATATTGGAGTACAGCCGATTAACAACGCTGTGATAATTTCAGGTGGACAGCAGAGTGACTCAGCCATACATACACATGTATCCGTTCTCCCCCAAACTCCCCCCCCCCCCATCCAGGCTGCCACATAACATTGAGCAGAGTTCCATGTGCTCTGCAGTAAGTCTTCACTGATTATCCATTTTAAATGTAGCAGTATGTACCTGTTGATCCCAGAGGCCCTAACTGTCCCTTACCCACATCCTTCCCTCCTTGTAACTGTGAATTCATTCTTTAAGTCGTGAGTTTGTTTCTGTTTTGTGCATAAATTCATTTGTATAATTTCTTTTTAGATTCTGCATATAAGGGATATCATATGATATTTCCCTTTCTCTGTCTGACTTACTTCGCTCAGTATGACTCTCTAGGTCTACCCATGTGACTGCAAATGGTATTATTTTATTTTTTCAGTGCTTGAATCATATTCCATTGTGTATATGTACCACATCTTCCTAATCCATTCTTCTGTCAATGGACATCTAGATTGCTTCCATGTCTTGGCTATTGTAAACAGTGCTGCAGTTAACATTGGGATGCCTGTATCCTTTTGGACCATGGTTTTCTGTAGATATATACCCAGGAGTGGGATTGCAGAGTCTTATGGTAGCTTTGTTTTTGTTTTTAAAGGAACCGCCATACTGTTCTCTATAGTGGCTTTCTACTTTACATTCCCACTCAGCACTCTTTCCAGGTGATGACTTGACACTTGAGAACTTGTTTCTCTACCATCTCTTTGTCTTAATTCTTAACTCGCAATGCCTTGTTTTTCCTTTCCTTTCAACTTTTGTGGAAAGGGCAAATGCTGTGGATTATAGAAGGGACACAAGAAATTGATTTAGAAATATCTTCTTGGTTCATGTATAATGAACATGTGTAAATAGATGTATTTATTTACATGTTCATTATCCTCTTGACTGGAAAATGTTAGGAAGAGTATTTCAAATCCCTAAAAGGATCAGAATTTTCAGTATAAATAAAAAATAATAATAATGGTGTAGGAAGGTCCCCTTCTTTCTCACCCTCTGCAACATTCATCGTTTGTGGCACATCAAGTCTCATCATTAGATATATTGTCTCTGTTTCCCTGGTATCTAGTAAAGAATGCAAATCTCATTAATATTACCTTTTGGGATGATCAAAAAGAATTTAGAAAAGAAACAAAATGCAGAGACAAATGTGTACTTAAATTTTCTTTGGTGAAGTGGCTACCGCCCTACTCATTTTCCTAAAAGGTCTTGCAGGTGCCTTACTAGCTTCAGTGGTCAAAAAATCCTTACTGTGATGCGTTCATATAAAGGAGTATGTACAGCTAGATTCTTGCAAGTAGTCTGCTTTGTAGTAAGAGGTCCCCACAAATTTTAAAATAACTTCCTTAACTCTTCCTATGTGAAAAAACCCTGGCATATTTTAACAGTTGTAAACTATTTTTTTTCTCCCAATGAGATTACTTCTTCTCCATTTCCCACTGTTTATTTAAGAGTTATAAGTCTTGGATCTGAGGGTTGCTGATAGGTTTTGAAGCGAATTGCAAAAGCAAGATCTTCTTACTTCCTGCCAGCTGGTCCCTTCTTGGTCTCCACCAACACAGAAGCACTGGTCACGTGGTCCTTTCCCACCTACCTCACTTCCTGCAGGACCAGCTTCTTGCTGAAGTTCTCTGCTTCTGTCATCCCTTTTCCTCCTAGTGCTTTGTTCTGTGGTATTTGAATTAGATACAAATAAAATTATCCTTGGACCAAGGCTAAGTACTCTCTTATGAGATAGTCATCTGTGCTCCCATGATGGTTTTTCTCATTATGCGACAGTTCTAAAAACAGAACAGACACCTATTGAAATGAAGGGTCTTAATCCTGAAACTGAAGGCATCATGAGTTATTTTGCATCCTTTGTAGCATGTGCTTTAGACTGATCTTCTGTTCTAATGGCAGAATTTAAAAGGCTGAGTTAGTAGTCATTTTTTTGTTTGTTTGTTTGTTTTAAACTTGCCAACTGTAGCTTGATAGCTATCTGCCTGCTGTGCAGAAGACCTAGCTTTGGTCCCTGTGTCAGGAAGATCCCTTGGAGAAGGGAATGGCAACCCACTCCAGTATTGTTGCCTGGAGAATTCATGGGCAGAGGAGCCTGGTGGGCTACAGTCCATGGGGTGGCAAAGAGTTGGACGTGATTGAGTGACTAACACTGTCACAGTCCTGGTTCTTAATAGGTGTCAGCAACAGAAATAAAAATTTGAGACAAACATTTTTTTTTTTTTAATTCTCTCCACTGAAGGCTGTCAATTTCTCTTGGAAGATTCAGAAAACAGTAGAATGGCTTCTGTTGATCAGAATCCATTTTATACTTTCCAGTGTGGGGTGACTTGTCTCTGACCTGCTGTGTTAGATCAGTGCTGCTGATACTGAGTATAAACCAGAACTAGTAATGATAACACCATATGCTTGTTTCCATAATATTATATGATTTTCAAAACCTTTTTGGACTGATCCATATGATAGCATATGCTAGCATTCCCATTCAGTTCATGAGGAATGGCGGCTCCCTTGGTCGAATACCCAGCTAATTTCCATAAGGCCAATAAGGAGGAGAGCTGAGTGAAGAACCGAGGCTTCGGTTTCTTGAATATTATGTCTATAGATGTGGCTTCTCTTCTGGGCACTCACGTGAAGTCAGTTTATTCAGTCCAGCAATGAAGTGATCTTTGATTTCCTTAAATATTCAGTCTACTTACTCACTTAGTAGAAACTGAACTAGGTCAAACTTGGTGGCTCATTTTTCTTTTTTTAAACCTTATTTAAATTTAAATCTATACATGTCACTATGCTTTGGCAATATTTTGTTGGATAGAAAGTTGTTGAACATTCTTGGGACTGGAAAGCCACTTTACATATTTGGCATATCCCAAACAAAAGGATACATTTTAAATGAAGTATTAATTGCTTAACTGACTTTCAAATTCTCATGATGCAGAAAAGAGTACATTGTTGTTGTTCAGTCACTAAGTCAGGTCTGACTGCTTGCATCTCCATCGACTGTAGCATGCCAGGCTTCCCTGTCCTTCACTATCTCCCAGAGTTTGCTCAAATTCATGTCCAAAAGAGTAAATATAGTCACCCTTTTAAAAGCCATAATATTTTATATTTAAAGGTTCATTTTAATTAGAAAAATATTAGAAAAGGTTAAAAGAAAAACACCGTTTTCAGATGCGCTGCTTCCATTTTCTGTGTATTTTTAATGATAATTTACGGAATTTTAGACTGTATATAAAATGCTTTATCTGCAAAATAATCAATATAGGACACTTTTAGCTTTAGGATGCTAAAATAAAACAGTGTCTTAAATAGTTTTTCCTTCTAGTTTTGCTTGAGATGTCATTGACATACAGCACTGTTGGGCTTCCCTAGTGGCTCAGATGGTAAATAATCCTCCTGCAACGCAGGAGACTCAGGTTCAATCCCTGAATCAGGAAGATCCCCTGGAGAAGGGAATGGCAATCCACTCCAATATTCTTGCCTGGAGAATTCCGTGGACAGAGGAGCCTGGCACCCTACAGTCCATGGGGTTGCACAGAGTTGGACATAACTGAGTGACTAATGTTTTCTATGTTTGAGATGTACAGTATAATGATTTGACCTGCATATATCATAAGATACTTAGCTAGAAAATCCCATGGATAGAGAAGTCTGGTGGGCTGCAGTCCATGAGATCGCAGAGTCAGGCACGACTGAGCGACTTACACACACACACACACACACACACACAGCACAATAACCTTAGTAGTAACCTTCATCATCTCATGTAGATTTAAAAAAAAATTATAGAAAGAAATATATTTTTCCCTTGTGATTAGAACTCTTTAACATTTACTTTCTTAGCATCTTTTATATAGAACACACACCAGTGCTGACTGTATTTTTCACTGTCATGCATTGGATCCCTATTCCTTATTTATCTTATAACTGGAAGCTTGTACCTTTTGATCACTTTCCTGCGATTCTTCCTTCCCCCCCCAACTCTTCATCTCTGGTAACCACAAATCTGATTTCTTTTACTAAGAGTTTGATTTTTGAAGCCTAGTTGACTTACAACATTATATTAGTTTCTGGTACACAACGTAGTGAGTTGATGTTTCTATGCATTACAAAACGATCACCGTGATAAATCTAGCTACCGTCTCTTACCATACAAAGATGTTACATTACCATTGACTGTGTTTGCCATGCTGTACATTTCATCACTATGACTCGTTTATGTTGTAACTGGAAGTCTGCACATCTAAACTTCCCTCACCCATTTCACTCATTCCCCAACCTCCCTCCTCTCTTGAGATCTTCCCATTTCAAAACACAAATATATATATAATAGGAAAATGAAGGTCAAAAACTCTGGAAATACAGATTTTTTAAAAAATGTTTTTCAAATTAAGTTTGACATTTTGCTCACAAATAATCATGCCTCGAAAGGCTATATAAAATGAGAACAGACATGTGTTAAGTACATACATACTTAGAAAAATGTCAGGGATGTTCCTAAATGTTTTCTTCAATTATCTGTGGAACTCCTTGGATGATGTTTTAGAAAATGGTTTTAATTTTCTTTGAGGGATTATCGTAATTGAAAAGGTCACAGGAGTCAGCTCCATTAGTAATGCATTTGTACCTGCCAAGGCTCAGTCATGTGGAATCTCTTTGCTTTTCATATTCGATACTTTTCCTGTTGCTTTGTTGCATGATAAGGGAGTAAAAGTGTTGGCATGAAGGGGAAATGGATTTGGTGCCAACCTGTTTTGATGTTGTTCTTGCAGCTCTGATCTTTCCCGTTCCTGAGCCTTGTCATCTGTCAGGCAAAGTAAGAGTACTACTACATTAAGGGTTTTAAAAATGAATGGATCAGTTCATATTTTCAGAAAACACATTCAAGTAATCTTTAAAGTACCTTCTTGTGTAGGCGGTAGCTTCAAGGGTCCAGCATAACATACACATAGTGAAATACCTTAACCTTTCATTTCCTGCTTTTCAACATTTTAGAAAGCATTTTTTGTTCATTTTAGTTAGCGCTAAAACACACAACTCTTAAAATTTTCTTAATACAGCTATTTGAGTGATATAAAGTTATTTTGTTTCCTCAGTATAGATTTTTGTCTGTAATATTAGGTCAGATTTCTTAAACGAACAGTGTAACTGTGGGTTCTTTTTAAAACACTGGCCAGGGTAGAATTTTAAGTGTTTAGCCAAGAAAATACTTCATAGTATATACATATACAAAGTCCTTCACATAGAACAGTCTTGCCACTTATTTGAAGATTGAAATATGTGATATTTTAATTGCTTTGATAGAGAAGGGGGAATGGCCTTTGCTGGTCACCAAATGATTAGGATCTACACTGATCTGGTTTTAAAGAAATGGGTGGATTTGGGAACAAATGATTAGGATCTACACTGATCTGGTTTTAAAGAAATGGGTGGATTTGGGAAGCTATGTCTTCCTTTTCTTACTGTTCCTGCCTCATTATGATTTACCAGTTAGAAAGCCAGTTTGCTTTAAATGTTCTCTCAGTGGCATTGTATCTATTTTTTAAATAACTTTTTATTGGAATATAGTTGATTTACAATGTTCTGTTTCTGCTACACAGCAAAGTGATTCAATTATGTAACTATCTGCTCTTTTTAGATTATTTTCCCATAAAGGCCATTACAGAGTTTTGAGTAGAGTTCCCTATGCTATATAGTAGGTTCTTATAAGTTATCTGTTTCATACATGGCAGTGTATAAGTATCAGTCTCAACCTCCCAGTTTATCCCTCCCTTCCCTTTCCCCCTTGTAACCATAAGTTTGTTTTCTACATCTGTGATTCTTTTTCTGTTTTGTAAGTTGGTTCATTTAAAGACAGTTTAAAACCTACCAGTCGGTGTTCTCTCACTAATACATTTGTGCTTTTTCAAAGATACATAAAGAGGTGAACACAGAAGCTGACACAGGCACAATGGCCAGGGAGTTTGAGCTTAGCTTGGATCTTTGAGATTAAGAAGAATTCTCTCTTCTTCACAGCCTTGTAGGTCACTGGGAAAAATTTTAAAAATCAATTTTTCAGGAACATCTGAAAGAAAATCAAAACGTGCTTATTATGCTGACATGGTTTAACACCAGCTAAGAATCTTAAAAATTAATTTTAAAGTCTGAAGTCTGGCAACAATGCATTTAGCAAAATCTTTTGCTGAAAGTGTAGCAGTTGCAAACTGTCATTTCTATATTAACCAGTAATCATCAGATATTTGGTGTTGGAGTAATACTATGTATGTATGTGAATGGATATACTGTATGTAATCCAAAGGCAACTTGCAAATATTAACTATTAATTATAGTAATATATATAAGCATTTAATTATTCATTGCGGTGGTGGTTTAGTTGCTAAGTCACATCTGACTCTTGTAACCCCATGAACTGTAGCCTTCCAGGTTCCTCTGTCGCTGGGATTTCCCATGTAGCAATACTGGAGTGGGTTGCCATCTGACGTGAGTTTGATCCCTGGGTTGAGAAGATCCCCTGGAGGAGGAAATGGCAACCCACCCCTGTATTCTTGCCTGGGAAATCCTGTGGACAGAGGAGCCTGGTGGGCTAAAGTCTACGGGGTCGCGGAGTCAGACACGATTTAGTGACTGAACAACAACAGGGAAAGGAGAGTGGAGCAGATGGGTGGGAGAGGGCAAGGAGGGAAGATGGCTTTAAACGAGAGAAGGCTCTGCAGAGGGGTGATGCCACCTGAAGTCACCACCTGTGAGAACATCTGGGGAGGACCCCTCCTGACTGATGGAAGAACTCCTTCGAGGCCTTGAAGTGTCCAAATGTTCAGAATAATTAAGGCGCAGGGATAACTCTTGTAGCTCTTTATGGTAGTTGCTGGACAGAAATGGTACTGGAAGTGATCTGAGAGTGGTGAGGAAGAATGAGATCATAAGAGGCCTTTTGGATCAAGACAAGCTCTTGCAATTTTACTCAAGTGCATTCAAGAGCCGATGGAGATTTTTAAACTTTTTATTACAAAAATTTCAAACATACATGAAAATGGAAAATAAAATGACTCCCTATGTACCCATTACCCAGCTTCAATAATTAGCAACTCATGGTCAATTTTGTTTTATCTATGCTCTTTCTCCAACCCCATCATATAATTTGGAGCTAGCAACCTGTCATTTTGTTCATGAATATTTCAGTATATATCTCTGAAACATAGAAACTCTTTTTAAGAACATAGCCACAGTTCCATAATCACATCTATAACTTTTAGTAATTCTTTAGTGTCATCAAATGTCTAGTCTCAGTTGAGACTTTAAGCAGAGGAGTTACAGTGCCTAATTTCCAATTTAAAAAAGAGCTCCTACCTTGTTGGAGGTATCAGAGCTTAGTAGGAGCTGGGAGATCACCTAGTGACTCTCTGCTTTTGGCATCAGTGTAGCCTGAGTAAGGGTGTGATGATGGAGATGGAGAGAAGTGGCCAGTTTTGGAACATGCTTGGAGGGAAAACCCACTTGCTAGTCTTTCCTATAATTTTGGCTTCAGTCACGGAGTGACAGGGGGACGAAAAACAACTGAATTGGAGAAGACTTGAGAAGGAACAGTTGTGGAAGGGGAAGTTAAAAATTTTGTTTGGGCCTTAATTTCACCTCTGACGATGGAAAATGATATTCATATCAGCCTTAAAACAGAAATAGAAAAGATGAATTGTATCTTTAATCCTGCTCTAGGATATATGTTAAGGGGAATATGATAATGGAGGAAATAGTTTGTGTTCTTAAAAACAAAAAGCAACAAACAAACGCACTTAGAGCTTTACTTTGGAGAAGGCAATGGCACCCCACTCCAGTACTCTTGCCTGGAAAATCCCATGGATGGAGGAGCCTGGTGGGCTGCAGTCCATGGGGTCACTGAGAGTTGGATACAACTGAGTGACTTCACTTTCACTTTTCACTTTCATGCATTGGAGAAGGACATGGCAACCCACTCCAGTATTCTTGCCTGGAGAATCCCAGGGACGGGGGAGCCTGGTGGGCTGCTGTCTATGGGGTTGCACAGAGTCGGACACAACTGAAGTGACTTAGCAGCAGCAGCAGCAGCAGAGCTTTACTTGAAATGTACTCAGGTCCACTCAATAAAGCTTTCCATAGGGATTGCTTTGGAAGATAATAACAAGTCTGAGACGTCTGGCTGTCTGGTAACACTTCCTTCCACCGGCTTACCACAAATATGGTGACCTTACTTTATGAACCTGAAATCGAAACCAAGGATTTGAAAATTGAGAGTTTACTTATACAGACAGTATACAAGAATATAGGACATTAGAACTGGCTTGGGGGAAAGAAAACAAACTAGAAACCTAAATAACTATGATCCCCACTGTTTCTCTTATTCAGTTCAGTTCAGTCACTCAGTAGTGTCCCACTCTTTGCGACCCCATGAATCGCAGCACGCCAGGCTTCCCTGTCCATCATCAACTCCCGGAGTTCACTCAGACTCATGTCCATCGAGTCCGTGATGCCATCCAGCCATCTCATCCTCGGTCGTCCCCTTCTCCTCCTGCCCTCAATCCCTCCCAGCATCAAAGTCTTTTCCAATGAGTCAACTCTTCGCATGAGGTGGCCAAAGTACTGGAGTTTCAGCTTCAGCATCATTCCTTCCAAAGAACACCCAGGGCTGATCTCCTTCAGGATGGACTGGTTGGATCTCCTTGCAGTCCAAGGGACTCTCAAGAGTCTTCTCCAACACCACAGTTCAAAAGCATCAATTCTTTGGTGCTCAGCCTTCTTCACAGTCCAACTCTCACATCCATACATGACCACTGGAAAAACCATAGCCTTGACTAGACGGACCTTAGTCGGCAAAGTAATGTCTCTGCTTTTGAATATGCTATCTAGGTTAGTCATAGCTTTCCTTCCAAGGAGTAAGCATCTTTTAATTTCATGGCTACAATCACCATCTGCAGTGATTTTGGAGCCCCAAAAAAAGTCTGACACTGTTTCCACTGTTTCCCCATCTATTTCCCATGAAGTGATAGGACCAGATGCCATGATCTTCATTTTCTGAATGTTGAGCTTTAAGCCAACTTTTTCGCTCTCCACTTTCACTTTCATCAAGAGGCTTTTTAGTTCCTCTTCACTTTCTGCCATAAGGGTGGTGTCATCTGCATATCTGAGGTGATTGATATTTCTCCCGGCAATCTTGATTCCAGCTTGTGTTTCTTCCAGTCCAGTGTTTCTCATGATGTACTCTGCATAGAAGTTAAATAAGCAGGGTGACAATATATAGCCTTGACGTACTCCTTTTCCTATTTGGAACCAGTCTGTTGTTCCATGAAAAATGCTCTGCAGACACTGGTCTTGTGAATTGGTTTACCATCTATAACTAGCAAGTATAAATTCATGTATGATCATTGCTCATTAGTATTTATTCCAGAAAAAGTCTCTCCCCGCCTCCTCCTTTTTCTTCTCCTTTCTCTTGGAAGCCTCACTTTGCTTTTGAGGCCTTCTGTTTAACTAAATCAGGCCCACTCCAGGATTGCTGTGCTCAATCATTCAGTCATGTCTGACTCTTTGTGGCCCAACAGACTTTAGCCCACTGGGCTCATGTGCCCATGAGATTTCCTAGGCAAGAATACTGGAGCGAGTTGTCATTTCTTAGGGATCAAACCATGTCTCTTACATACATTGGCAGGCAGATTCTTTACCACTGACACCACCTGGGAAGCCCCATAATTTAAAATCAAATGATTAGAAATTTGAATTACATCTGAAAAATCTTGTCACTCATCGAGTGACAGAAGCTAGACACAAAGCAGTGCCATGCATATAAGATATGAAAATGATCAGAATCCATCAGTGGTGTTGGAAGTCAAGATATTGATTACCCTTGAGGGAGTGGTCTCTGGAAGGTTCCATGAGGTGGGCTTTGGGGTCAAGCTGATATATTCTATTTCTGATTCTGAGTAATTATATGGAAGTGCTCAGGTTGTAAAAATTCAATGAAGTTATATGTATACTGGCTATAATTATATAAAAGTTTAAATAAAATTAGATGATAGATAACTAATATTATGGGTAAATAACCTTGTTGTATGTGAAGGTGTGGGTGTATTTTTTATTACCTCACAGTAAGGCAGTAAGTAGAAAACTCTTTCCTCCCAAATTCCAGAGGACAATGGCTTAGAGGAAAGATGGGAGAGGGCCTTCA
Organism: Capra hircus; assembly: GCF_001704415.2. Taxonomy (NCBI): domain Eukaryota; kingdom Metazoa; phylum Chordata; class Mammalia; order Artiodactyla; family Bovidae; genus Capra; species Capra hircus. The sequence goes on from NC_030829.1 coordinate 41,081,911, forward strand.
TTTGCATATTTGATCCTATCTCCTAAGATTATTTCTGAGCAGTGTCTGTGGCTGTATCTACTGAAAATGGAATGGTTATCAAAACAGTTTTAGAATTCTTTTGGACAAAAAGGCATTATTCTCACAAGACTATTAACTCAGGGACCAGAGAAATTGAATTTCCCTTTATGAACTGAACTTTTCCTTGCAAGACCAGTTAAGTTGTCTCTTTCAAAACAAATACAGTGAGCTTGCATGCTCATTACCTGTTTGTCCTAGGCTACTTGCATTTTCTTTTCTGTGATAAGACAGTCTAGGAAAGCAATTTAATAAGAAAAAAAATCCTACATCTGCAGCAGAGTAATATAATCTGATATTATTTTTTAAGAGTATTAAATTATACTATCACTTTACAGTGATAAAGGTGAACAGTTTTATTTCTAGATATTTGTGTGGATTCCAATACCCATTTTTAGTATATTAATTAAAATGTTATATTTCCCCTTAATATGTGACTTTTGATGACGTCGTTTTATATTTTAGGTCAGCACTGTCCCACAGGGCTTTCTGCCATAATGGATGTTGTCTAATACCTGTGCTGTCCAGTATGGCAGCCCCTAGCCACATGTGGCTAATACGCAACTTGAAATGCGCCTCATGAACTGCGAAGAAAGCTGTTAGTATTGTTTGATTTTAATTGATTTAAATTTAAATAGCCACATGTGACTACTGGCTAAAGTGTTGGACAATGAGTTTTGAAATCTAAGTAAAAGACAGTGTTTTGAGTTCAAGTTAGTGTCTGATTGTGCTTAATTCTTTTTATAGAAATTCTCGTAAGTTCATCTAATAGATTTTTTTTTCTCAGCCTCATTAGTCTGGTCTTTTGGTGGATAAGTCCACTTGTAAAGACAGCAGGAGTTCTTAAGGTTCTTAATCATATAGCAAAAAACCCTACTTTTGGATTCTTACCAACTCACCTATTCCTTCATTGTCTTAATCTCCTGGTCACTGTCCTTTCTCTACCATCACAGGCTGTGGCCCTCTTGAGGGCTGTATCCTCAAGATCCTGGGACGTAGTAAGAAGTCAGTAAGCGGTAAAGGTCTGCCACATAGTGGGAGTTTGAAAATGAACAGTTTGTACTCTTATTGTTATTGCCACTGTGAAACACAGTCTGGAGTGATATTGTCACCTCTTTGTGGTTTAAGTCAAGAGCTATAGAGAATGAATTTATAATATTAAAAAAATGATTAAAAACAACAACAACAAAAATTGGCAGCTCTCTCTCTTGTAACCATCTCCACCATTATCATAGTTTTTAAAACTCAGTAAATGATTTGTAAAACATTTTCCATTTTGTTTAAAAAAATGATCAAGAAGAGGAGGCAAAAGGACTGGTAGTTGAATGGCTAAGATTTTGTGCTCTCGGTGTAGGGGGCCCAGTTTCAATCCCTGGTCAGGGAACTAGAGTCACATATCTCAACTAAATTTCATGCATGCTGCAACCAAGATATAAGGCAGCCAAATAAGTACTAAATATTAAAAAAAAAAAAAGAAGAGGCAAAAATAGACAGGACTAACTAAAGAAAGCAAAAGCAGCAGAAAACCAGTGTGGGTTCAGCATTGTCTAGACTGTTGAAGTTGGAAGCCGTGTGGGGAGTCAGCTTCCTTCATTCTCAACATGAGATAAATTAAGCCAGAGATATAAGTGACTGGCCCCAACTCAGAGAACTAATTGCTATATAATACTTGTTTTTTTTAGGAGCTTTGTAAGCATATTTTTGAATAAGGATCCATAGTTAACCCAGTTGGGGATAAATACTGTAAATGTGAAAGCAGGATCCCGACATTAGTTCACTTAGGTCACATTCTTCCTTCTCCCAGGGAATCACTGAACAGAGGCAGCTTGAAAAGCGGATGCCGCAAGATTTGCAGACAGCCCTCACGTTTCAACGGAAAATACAAAAAATGAAAATGTAAGACTCCTGAATTAAACTATCTACCTGGCAAGAGTCAGGACACTTTCATTTCCTCACTTACTCAGAGTTGGGTAATGAAAATATTTTCAGGGGTCCTGTGGGGACCCCTGTCTCACTTACAGGCAAAGTTAAGGTATTTGAGTTTTTAAATGTATGCCCCCCCAAAAAAAATCCACTAATATATGAAACAGCCAAATATGTTCATTGTATTTAGACTCTGAGTAAATGTCATTTTCTGGTGCCTGTGTAGTTTTGTGAAACTGGTGGGCAGTGTTTGAGAATCCCACCATATCATGGATGGTCACAGCTCACTGCTCCGACCCCTCTCTTTATTATGTGTTATGTTATATGGTTTAGTCAGAGAAGAAAGCTTATTTTGGCTTTATTCCTTCCCACGAATGGGAAGGGTTTTGATTTGCTGCGTACCTCTGAACCCTTAGACATTTTCTCATCCTCCTAACTGCTAGTTTATTGAGATCAACTGCTTCCTTTTGTGAATGCATTGAGAGGACTTTTGATTTTTCTTCAAATTAGATCTGATTCAATTACCGCATTAGATAGATAGATGTCCTGGCTGAAGAAGAGAAAGGCTCACATTCGCATGGAGGGCCAGGACAGTATTAGACAGGAGCTGAGACCTGAATGTCTGCAGAAGAAGCCAGCACTTGTCATGGAAAAAGGACTGCAGCGTGATTACTACTGCTCATTCGGATCCCTAGAGGCATACACACCCTCCTGTGAGTCCCCTTCCTGACTGTTCTTCCCTCTGTTATTTCTAGGCTCTGGTCACAGTTGTTTCCCTTTCTTGCTTCCTTCCAGCCCGGACTCTGTTTCTCATTTTTTCAAAGTCTTCTTACCTGTAGCTACAGAGCATAACCCCCTGGAGAAGGAAATGGCACCCCACTCTAGTATTCTTGCCTGGGAAATCCCATGGATAGAGGAGCCTGGCGGGTTACCATCCTTGGGTCTCAAAAGAGTTGAACATGGCTGAACACATACACACACACACACATGCTTTATGAAACATTTTTTAAAAGGAAAATTATACATTTTTATAATGTTTTTATGAGTAAATGTAATGTTCTGAAAATAAAAGCTGAAAAAAAAAAGCTACTCAGCTCACCATGTTGTTTTGACAGCCATGCAAGCATCAGGATAAAAGGTGACAAAGCGCAGGTATAGAACTGGACTTTGGTTTTTAAGAAATATTTATTTATTGACTATGCTGAGCGGCATTGTGAGATCCTAGTTCACTGACCAGTTGGAACCCACACCCCCTTGGAAGCATGGAGTCTTAACCACTGGACCACCAGGATATTTGAGAGCGAGGAGAGGAGATCTGGGGGTCGGCAGTTCAGCTGTGGAGAGGTCTGCCTTCCTCCAAGGGCTGCTGAGGTAGCAAGAAACCAGAGGTCTTTCCTAGGTGCTGAGATCCAAAGGTTCAGTCATTTCTCAGAGAGTTCCCAGTGGTGCCAAGAAAGTGATGTGCACCTCTGTCTGGGTTGGAGACTTAGGAAGAAGCCCTTGGCAGCCAGTAATTATGAAAATAAAAGTCTAATAGTATAAAAGACAAGGATTAGATTAGCGACACTTAAAATCATTGAATAGTGAAAAGAGGGCTAAGTTTGCAGAGTTGCAATAAGCTTGTTGCTTAGAAGTCATGAAGGGAAGTCAGCTGTGTGTGTAGCTTTTACATTAGTGAATGAAAACTCTCCTATTAGTACCTCAGGAAAGATGTGTTTCTATTATGAAACAAAGCACGGATTGATTACGCACTGCATAGATGCTGCACAATACAGAGCTCAGAGAACAGATCCCAGTGCCTGGCACACCTGAATCTGAACCCTACTTTTGCTGTTTCCTAGCTGTGTGACTGTCTTAGCTTGGGCTGCCATAATAAAATACTATGGGTCAGGTGACTTAAGCGACAGGCATTTATTTCTCACAATTCTGGAGGCCAGGCATCCTGAGATCAGCGTGGTGACTTCTGGTGAGGCCCCTCTTCCTGGTTTGCAGATGAACACCTTGCTACTTCCTCACATGGCAGAGAGTGAGCACTCTGCTCTTCTCTTCTTGTGATGAGAATGCAGATCCCATCGTGAGGGCACCACGACCTAATCTGATTCTGGCCTCTTGGCCCCATTTCTAAGTACCATCCTATTGGGGGTTAAGGCTTCAACATATGGATTTAGGAGGGGGTGCAGACGTTCTATCCATAGCAATGACCTTGAGCAAATACTTAAGCTCTTCGTACCTAATCCTCTTCTGCGAAACAGGTAAGTACCTCCTCAACTGGGGTGTTTCAATCAAGTGCTTGCCCAGGGCCTGCCACAGAGCTAGTGCTTAGTGAAACTCAGCCTCTCCCCAAGGAACTCTGCTGTGTTATGTCTGCCTGAAGGGAACTCGAGCCCCAGGAAGAGGGTCTCGCTTCTTTGGTAATGAACTGTTTGCTCAAGGAAAAGATCCTTTTGGATGAAAAACTATGTGAACATGAATGTGTGTGTTTTAATAGCCAAAGGTTAATTGTAATATTATTTGGGGAAAAAATTTATATACACACACATATATATGTATATTGATAGTTCCCAGAATACCTATTATTTTACAAGTATTGTTGATTAGCAGTAAGATGTGAGTAAAAATATGTGTGAAAAATTGAGTAAATAATTGGTTCACGTGGTACTGAGAAATGACACAAACTACATGAGAGGTGAATGACTATATGGGAAGGGAATCCAAAGAGGGGATATATGCATGTGTACAGCTGATTCGCTTTGCTGTACGGTGGAAACTAACACATTGTAAAGCAACTATATTAAAAAAAAAATTCTTCTGTTTGTCCAAAACAAGCCAAAAAAGATTTAGAAAACGGACCTGTCTGTTGATCGTAACATATACTGAGTTAGCAGATGAGAAAGGAAGAGAGGAAGGTGGAGTGGTTGCTCAAAAATACATTTGTGAAATATTTTACTTTCCACTTATCATTTGGGACCAGTTGAATTCACAGTTACATTATTCTCGGGAGCTGTGAGGGTACATTAAGAATAATAAGGACATTGGCTAAATGCTTTAGGCATTATGGAGCCATAATATACCGCATGTCTTATTGTTAATTCGTGTTGCTAGCCCACTGGTTTAATAGCAGCCCGGAGCCATAAGGACACTTGCTGTGAATATATATTAAAACAATCCACACAAGTTGCTCTGCTGCTATCGGTTAATTGGATGTTATTTGGGATCCAGAAAGGTTTGGAGGCAGCTAGACAGACATGGCATCTATTGTGGAATTTCTTTTCTCATAATGCTGTGAAGAAAGTGCCAACTCTAAATGCTTAATCTGTGCTTCTTCCATCTGTGCTCTGGCCCGGAAAATAAATTTTTGGTGCCCCAGTCCCTGGATATGAGCATATACTATTGCCTTGTTCTCCTTTTGGCTAGATCATCAACATGGCAGTTGATACTGAAGTTGTATTTAAATGTGGTAGGAAATGTTTTTTATTAAAAAAAAATTCTAAAATTGTATCTCTACTTTTCACCCTGAATGTTAAAATTTGCATACCATAATAAGCACGTATTGTTTGCATTAATCTTAAATTTTATCTTGTATGTCATTTAAAATGAAAGTGGAAGTATACGATGAATGCTACACTGTCAGCTGATTTTTTTTTTTTTCCTTAATAGTGTCTCTTGGATATTTTTCATGTCATTTGAGGGTGGCAAATGAGACCCAGGCAATAGAAATTAGTGAAGATGAGTGGATAGGAAATATGTCCAGGCCAAAGCATAATTTTGTCCAGTTCTGTCAGATCTTCTAATCTTTTGAAAGAAGCTTGATGTTTGGATTTTTATGTGAAATCCCCCAATTTCTCAGTTGTTTTTAAATTACAGTGGCCCAGTTAGGACCAGAAGCATCCGCTTGGTTTTTAATACAAATTTACCTTATTTTTTAAACTTGAAATATAGTTGCTTTACAATGTTGTGTTAGTTTATGCTGCTTAACAGCATGAACCAGCTGGATGTGTACATGTATCCCCTCCCTGATGGGCCTCCCTCCCCTCATCCCTGTCCTACCCCTCTAGGTCATCACAGAGCGCTGAGCTGAGCTCCCTGTACTTTATAGCAAGTTCCCGTTAGCTATCTGTTTGACGCATGGCCGTGTGTGTGTCAGGCCTAATCTCCCTATTCACCCCCTCCGCAGTTCTGTTCCTTACATCTGCTTCTCTATCCCTGCCCTGCAAAGTAGGTCCATCTGTACCATTAGCTTATTTTTAATCTAACCACCCATCGCTACACATTTAGATCTAAATTTCATGTTTACCACCTATTCTGACTTGTAATGCTTTGACCATTTCCTGTTGAAATAAGCTTTTGTAGTCAAGGTACCTAATGTCCATGTGTCGCACCAAGGGGTTTTCCCTGGATGCAGTTCCAGGGAAACGAAAGTATGAGTAGATATATACATTCAGTACCTGTAAGTTCACTGAAATATTTAGAATTCAGATGAGGCAAATGCAGCCTTGGTAGGATCTGAAGCTTACACAATTTTTAGAGTGCTCCATAGCATAAAGCATACAAAATTGAAACTACTCAGTTAGATACAGAGTCTTGGAGAGGGCCTTAAAGTGAGGCACCTGAAATCTCAGTTTCATTAGCTTCTGGGTGATGACAAGAAGAAATGAAGTGAAAGGGGGATTAAAAAAAAAAAAAACCTCACAGGAGAACGCATAATTTGTTTTCTGGAGACTCACTAAGGGATACAGAGGTATTACTTACACTGACATTTCAACAGAGAAAATAAAAAGTGCTGTTCTGTAATCTGGAAGCCCTCTTATCTGGTTACATATTTTAAAGTGATACTTTATGTAAAAATTTTTGACTACTTCGAGCTTCCTTATTCCATACAGAGTTTACTATTTTAATCAGGAAGATGTCAAGAGAAATAACTGTGTTCATTTCAGGAATACAAACTGCCTTCTGTTTTACATAAATACATTGACCTTGGATAAAATTTTTCTTTCAATTACTGGAGACTCCCAACTCTAGTTATTTACAGTATATGCTACAAAACAGATGAAATAGATATTGAACGAAGAATTGGACTATTAAGGAAGCAAAGGTTTCACAGTATAGCTTTCTCATAGTCTGAAGGCTGAGAAACATTAGTATTTGATATTGAATGACTTCAGAAAGGATGGTGAATAGACAGAAACTCAGCGTTGTCAAAAAAAAGAAAAATCTTCTGAAGTGATAAAAACCTGAAAAGAGAAAACCAGATGTAATGGGAAAATTAGTGTTTTGCTGTGTGTGTGTGTGTGTGTGTGTGTGTGTGTGTGTGTGTGGCATAGAGAAGTGGGTGGCTAGATCTTAGGTAAATAAATTCTATTAAGCTCTAAATCATTTCATTTGGCATTGGTTAAATTACAGTATTCTTCCCTGGTGGCTCAGACAGTGAAGTATCTGCCTACAATGCAGGAGACCAGGGTTCGATCCCTGGGTCAGGAAGATCCCCTGGAGAAGGAAATGGCAACCCACTCGAGTACTCTTGCCTGGAAAATCCCATGGACAGGGGAGCCTGGTAGGCTACAGTCCATGGGGTCATAAAGAGTCAGACACGACTGAGTGACTTCACTTTCAAATTATAGTAAAATCAGAGATTGCTAGTTACAGCAAAGCTTCAAGAGAGTCTTTGAAGCTGCTGGAATGAGTATTTGGAGAAAATAAAGCCTGGATCGGGTTATCTCTTACCTTTGATTATAAGCAGGATAGGAAAGGAGGTTTGTTTGTATATACGCATACTCATTAGTACAACATTAATAATCAAATCCCAATTCTTGTTCTCACTTAACTGTATGACTTGGGGCAAGGTCTATGTACTAGAGCTGATAATAATGGCATCTAAGGTTGTAGGAAAGATTTGAAAGTGTGAAAATGACAGGGTTAGTCACTCAGTCATGTCTGACTCTTTTTTTCCAATTTCCAGTGTCCTTTATTTTTTGTCAGTAGATCCATTTCCTTCCTAGCATCATACGCTTTTTTTAAATTAATTTTTTATTGAAGGATGATTATTTTACAGAATTTTGTTTTCTGTCAAACCTCAATATGAATCAGCCATAGGTATACATATATTCCCTCCCTTTAAAACCTCCCTCCCATCTCCTCCCCATCCCACCCCTCTAGGTTGATACAGAGCCCCTGTTTGAGTTTCCCGACCCATACAGCAAATTCCTGTTGGCTATCTATTTTACATATGGTAATGTAAGCTTCCATGTTACTCTTTCCATGCATCTCACCCTCTCTTCCCCCTCCCCATGTCTATAAGTCTCTTCTCTAGGTCTGTTTCTCCATTGCTGCCCTGTAAATAAGTTCTTCAGTACCACTTTAGAGAGATTCCTTATATATGTGTTGCTGCTGCTGCTGCTAAGTCACTTCAGTCGTGTCTGACTCTGTGCGACCCCATAGACGGCAGCTCACCAGGGTCCCCTGTCCCTGGGATTCTCCAGGCAAGAACACTGGAGTGGGTTGCCGTTTCCTTCTCCAATACATCAAAGTGAAAAGTGAGAGTGAAGTCTCTCAGTTGTGTCTGACTCTTAGCGACCCCATAGATGGCAGCCCACCAGGCTCCTCCGTCCATGGGATTTTCCAGGCAAGAGTATTGGAGTGGGTTGCCATTGCCTTCTCCGATATATGTGTTAGAATATGATATTTATCATTCTCTGACTCACTTCACTCTGTATAATAGGTTCTAGGTTCATCCACTTCATAAGAACTGACTCAAATGCCTGCCTTTTTATGGCTGAGTAATATTCCATTGTGTACATGTACCACAACTTCTTTATCCACTCATCTGTTGATGCACATCTAGGTGGCTTCCATGTTCTAACTGTTGTAGATAGTGCTGCAGTGAACAATGGGATACGTGTGTCTCTTTCAATTTTGGTTTCTTCAGGGTATATGCCTAGGAGTGGGGTTGCTGGGTCATATGGTGGTTATATTCCTAGTTTTTTAAGGAACCTGTATACTGTCTTCCATAGTGGCTGTATCAATTTACATTCCTACCAACAATGCAAAAGTGTCCCTGTTTCTCCACACCCTCTCCAGCATTTATTGTTTGTAGACTTTTAGATGATGGCCATTATGACCAGTGTGAGGTGATATCTCATTGTAGTTTTGATTTGCATTTCTCTAATAATGAGCGATGTTGAGCATCTTTTCATGTGCTCATTAGCCATCTCCATGTCTTCTCTGGAGAAATATCTGTTTGGTCTTTTTCCCACTTTTTGATTGGGTTGTTTGTTTTTCTGGTGCTGAGTTGTATAAGCTGCTTGTATATTTCGGAAATTAATCCTTTGTCAGTTGTTTTGTTTGCTAGTATTTTGTCCCATTCTGCGGGTTGTCTTTTCACCTTGCTTATAGTTTCCTTTGCTGTGCAAAAGATTTTAAGTTTTATTCATGTCCCACTTGTTTACTTTTGTTTTTATTTCCATTACTCTAGGAGGTGGGTCATAGAGGATCTTGGTTTGATTTATGTCATTGAGTGTTTTGCCTATGTTTTCCTCTAAGAGTTTTATAGTTTCTGGTCTTACATTTAGGTCTTTAATCCATTTTGAGTTCTTTTTGTGTATGGTTTTAGGAAGCGTCCTAATTTCGTTCTTTTACATGAGCTGTCCAGTTTTCCCAGCACCATTTCTTGAAGAGGCGATCTTTGCTCCATTGTATATTCTTGCCTCCTTTGTCAAATATAAGGTACCCATTGGTGCCTGGGTTTGTTTTGGGGCTTTCTATCTTACTCCGTTGGTCTGTATTTCTGTTTTTGTGCCAGTGCCATACTGCCTTGATGACTGTAGCTTTGTAGTATACAAAGTATACAAAGGTTGATTCCTCCAGCTCCATTCTTCTTCCCCAAGACTGCTTTGTCTATTCAGGGTCTTTTGTGTTTCCATATAAATTGTGAAAATTTTTTGTTCTAGTTCTGTGAAAAATGCCATTGATAATTTAATAGGGATCACATTGAATCTGTAGATTGCATTTGGTAGTATAGTCATTTTCACAATATTGATTCTTCCTGCCCAGGAACATGGAATATCTCTCCATCTGTTTATATCATCTTTGATTTCTTTCATTAGTGTCTTATATAATTTGTCTATAATTGTCTATAATTTGTCTATAGTTTTCTGTGTACAGTTCTTTTGTCTCCTTGCTGCTGCTACTGCTAAGTCGCTTCAGTCGTGTCTGACTCTCTGCAGCCCCATAGACAGCAGCCCACCAGGCTCCCCAGTCCCTGGGATTCTCCAGGTAGGAACACTGGAGTGGGTTGCCATTTCCTTAGATAAGTTTATTCCTAGATATTTAGTTCTTTTTGTTGCCATGGTGAATGGGATTGCTTCCTTAATTTCTCTTTCTGATTTTTTATTGTTAGTATATAGAAATGTAAGTCATTTCTGTGTATTGATTTTGTTTCTTCATTTGTGTGGTATTATGTTCCTTTTCATTTTTTTTTTTAAATCTTATTGTGTTTGAGGTCTCCTTTTCCCAGGCTTCAACGTTGAAACCAAAATTCTTTCTTCCTTTTGGTTTCTGCCCTCCTAAGGTTGGTCCAGTGGTTTGTGTAAGCTTCATATAGGGTGAGATTTGTGCTGAGCTTTTGTTTGTTTGTTTGCTTGTTTTTCCTCTGATGGGCAAGGCTGAGTGATGTGGTAATCCTGTCAGCTGATAACTGGGTTTGTATTTTTTTTTTGTTTGTTGTTTAGGTGAGGTGTCCTGCACAGGCTGCTTCTGGTGATGCCAGGTCTTGTATTCAAGTGGTTTCCCTTATGTGAGCTCTCACTATTTGATACTCCCTAGGGTAAGTTCTCCAATAGTCTAGGGTCTTGGAGTCAGTGCTCCCACCCCAAAGGCTCAGGGCTTGATCTCTGGTCAGGGCGAAGATTCCACCAGTGGTTTGCTATGGCACTAAGTGAGATTAAAACAAATATCCAAAAATGAGAAACCTAAGATGAATCCCAGACAATTGGCAGTTACAAAAGCAGGCAAATAATAATTAAAATAATGGAATGTACACATCTATGTGTACATCCCTGAGCAAAGTCAAAACAGTGCAACAAAAATAAAGTACGGTAGGTTGACCCAGTGAACAAAGGAAGTAAAAAAAATACCAGTTAAGAACAAAACTAACTAAAGCACAAACTGGAAAACAAAACTAAAGCAAGGTGCCAAGTGAGGAATAAAGCAATGAAAACAAAACTAACAAATATGTTGAGAGGAAAGGAGAGAAAGAAAAGGAAGAAAGAATAGCTATGCATAGTTAAATAGAGGTAGATTAAGAAGATTTATATACATTAAAGATTAACTTCAAGTGGAAAAGAACAGTAGGAAAGGCAAACAAAGGAATAAATGTGGAAAAAATATAATAGATTTTAAAAATGTAAAATTGAAAAAAGAGAAAAATATGGGAGAAGAAAGAAAAAAGATATAAAAAAGTAAAACTCCACAGAACTGCAAAAGCCCAGGGCAGAGGCAGAGGTTTATAACAAGAATAAAAAGTGTGACTGAATATACACATATACATATACACCCATAAGCAAAATCAAAACAGTCCAACAAAAATATAGTGTATTGACCCAGTGAGCAAAGGAAACCAAAAATTATATCTACCAGAACAAAAGTAAATAAAGCACAAACTAGAAAACAAAACTAAAGTAAGGTGCCAATTGGGGAATAAAGCTATGAAAATAAAACTAAGAAATAAGAGGAAAGAAAAGAAAAAAAGAAAGAATAGATATTCAAATTAAATAGAGGTAGATAAAGATTTATATACATTAAAGATTAATGGCAAAGGGAAAAGAAGAGTAAGGAATAAATGTAATAAGTTAAAAAAATTAAAATTAAAAAAATGGAAAGGGAAAAAAAGGAAAGCTCCACAGTACTGCAAAAGCCCAACGTAGAGGCAGAGGTTTATAACAACAATAAAAAATGTGATTGGGGGGAAAAAAGCTCAAAAGATTAATTACATTTCATAGTGCCAGTAAAATTGACAACTATAACAGAAAGGAAAAGAAAAAAAAAATCCAAAAGAATCTACAGAACAAGTCAAAATCGAAGAAGAATAAATGTTTTTCTTGAGTCACTGGGTATGTATGGCTGCAGCAAGGGCTGTCTGATTCTCATTCCATCTAGGCTGTCTCAGGTCAGCTGTTTCACTCAGCCTTAAATGTTTCTCTGACTCAGACAGTTGCCCCCGTGTGGGGATTGGAACCCTGCTTCATTTACCTCGCTGGCTGAGGGCATGTCCAGTCCTCCTGACACTCCTGTTTTTCCCCCTACTTCCTTCATGCTACTGAATTTTGTGTGGTTTTATATATGCTTTTCCACTGGTCAGGTACTCCTGTCTGCTCTTAGCTGGTGTATGCATGCACTTCTGTGTCGGAAGGTGTATTCCTGATGTATCTGGAGAAAGATGTACTCCACGTCCACCTACTCCTCTGCCGTCTTGTTCTCTCCCATGTCTGACTTTGACTCTTTAGGACCCTATGGACTGTAGCCCACCAGGCTCCTCTGTTCCACGGGATTTTGCAGGCAAGAATACTGGAGTGGATTGCCATTCCCTTCTCCAGGGGATCTTCCCAACCCAGGGATCAAACCCAAAGTCTCCTGCATTTTTGGCATATTCTTTGCCATCTGAGCCACCAGGGAAGGTTTAGTAAGTAAAAATTGCAGAGCTCTTAGAATGGTGGTGTATGTGAGACTGTTTTTCTGTGATAATAATTATCAGCATTACTATGAACACATATTTTTCTCTCTTATCATTAAAAAAATGTTTCTTCTGTTAAGACCTTTTCTGTTCTTAGGTGTGTGTATTATGTCTCTTCAGTCGTGTCTGATTCTTTGTGACTCCATGGACTATAGCCCACCAGGCTCCTCTGTCCGTGGGATTCTCCAGGCGAGAATACTGGAGTGGGGTGCCATTCCCTTCAGGGGATCTTGCCAACTCAGTGATCAAACCTGCATCTCTTACATCTCTTGCATTGGAAGGTGAGTTCTTTAAGCACCACTTAGTGGTATTAGATCAAAATAAATCAAAAGGGTGTTTTGTTATGTTTATTTATTTGGCTGAGTCAGGTCTTAGCTTTGGCAGGTGGGATCTTCATTGCATCATGTGGAACCTTTCCTTTTCTTCATGCGGTCACACACACACTGGACTCTAGTTGTGGCGCACGGAGCCTGGAGCACGCAGGCTCAGTAGTTGGATTGCATGGGCTTTTTTGCTTCATCCATAGCGAGGCGGGTGGGATCTTAGGTCCCTGACCAGAGATCAGAACCCGTGTACCCTGCATTAGAAGGCAGATTCTTAACTGTTGGACCACCAAGGAAGTCCCAAAAGGCTTATTTGTGATTTTCAAGCTTGTTTGCCTCAAAAGTTTGAGACAATTATGTGTGTTAGTCTCTGAGTCATGTCCGACCCTTTGTGACCCCATAGACTGTTGCCTGCCAGGCTCCTCTGTCCATAGAATACTCCATGCAGGAATACTGGATTGCAATTCCCTTCTCCAGGGGATCTTCCCGACCCAGGGATCAAACCCTGGTCTCCTGCATTGCAGACAGATTCTTTACCATCTGAGCTACCAGGGAAGCCCTTATATGTATTGTTATTAAAGGTGACATTCGTTAGAATGCTTTTAAAGGAGCAAAGTGTTCATTTCAAGCTGTAAACTGTGTTTGTTTGGGGAAGTTGAATTTTCTTATCAACTCTCTTGTAATGAGCATATTACTTATGACCCAACCTATCCAATCCTATTATAATTTAGTTAGCCATGTATTAGACTAGAACTTTTTTTCCCAAGTTAGCAATATTACATGAAATTCTCTCTTACATAAAGTATATTTAAGTAAAATTTAAAATAAGTATTTCTAAAAGATTTATTTTTAATCATAAATCAGTATCTTGTTCTTTCTTAAACCGTCAGATAATATCTTATCCAGTGGTTGTTAAGTATTTTGGTCTCAGGACCCTTTATGCTTTTAAAAAATGAAGACCCAAAAGGTTTATGTTTATATGGTATCTACTGATATTTACTATAATAGAAATTAATATCAGAGATGTTTAAGATATTCATTTAAAATATCATTAATAAAACCATTATAGATTAATATAACATTAAAAGACACCTGTACTTTTGAATACAAAAAATGTGAGAATGGCATTGTTTTATAGTTTTGCAAATCTCTTTAATGTTTGACTTAATAAGTTAATTAAATACAGTTGTAAAATCTGCCACAAAGAAAAATTACATGATCCCTTGAGAGGTATAAAAGGATACCTAACATATTTCCATGAGCCAAAGAGTAATTCTCTTAGGAAGTGATGCATAAATCAAGATCTGAACAGGAGCAGGAGGCAACCTGGCAAAGAACAGAGCATAGGAGGACTTTAAACGTGAAAGGAGTTTGATGTTTTTGGATGGTGAAAGATAGGCCACTGTTGATTATGTTGAATGAGAAGACTAGAGGCTCAAGGTGAGGCTGGAGAGAGAAGCTGGGGTCAGGGTCATGCAAGGATTTGGGGTCCATGTGGATAAGTATGAGGAAACATAAATGGGATTTAGGAAGGGAGTGTTAAAGATAACATGACCCAATTTGAACTTTAAAATAGCTATCACTCTAGCTGCTTACAGAGGATAGAATGAAGTGTTGGGAAGAATGGCTTCAGGAAAACAGTTACAAAAACTATTGTAGCAGAATATGTGAGAGATCAGACATGTTTAGGAAGTTGTACAAGGTGGAACTAGTGATTGATTGGATATGGGCAATGAGCTTAAGGAAGATGATTTATGTTTTATTTTTCTTCAACTCATCCATTTTCATTGGACACAAATGTTTTTGTTCTTACATCTACTGGGGGGAAAAACAAAACCAAACATGAGATTAGACCATGAAGTAGAAATTCTGTTTGAGTTAGGAGTTTGGACATTTATCACCACCTGGGTAGAAACTTAGGAAGCGTGTCATCATTTATCCTTTTAGAATTATGGCATTTTATAGTCTTTGCCATCTTACAGATGTCGCAATACTGTGATTTAAAAGAAATTGTTCTCAATTCTATGGCTTCTGTGCAGTCATTCCTTGAACTAATGTTTGTTTAACACATGAAGTGTTTGCACTGTCCCTCTTTAGGCTCATTTCATATTCTCAGGGCTGGGTATTTGGATAAAATGGAATCTGTATATCATAAAAGTAGCCATTCTGAGTGTCCAGATGTTGGAGAGTTCCTGCCAGCAAGGGGAGACAGCTGTTTAGAATGGGAAAGGAGTAGAGGATAGTGTAGAATATGTCAAAAGTTTTATCAGGAAACTGAGATGACAGTTGGTAGCAGAAAAGGGTGAGCATACACTGGAACATGCCTGGAAAAAGCATTTTTTCTTGTGGCTTAAGTGATAGCCTAAGACATTCAAAAATAACTTGTGCTATCGAACCCTCTGTGTGTCTGGATTATCTATCCAACCAGTCTTGTTTAAGTACAAGCCATAGGATTAGTAGATTTCACACTTGCTCTGATCAGTGTGTTTCAGCCTAGTAGTAGACAGGCAGTATACTGAATAGTTTTAGAAATGATTTGTGAAAGGTTTTGCTTATGGCTCTAATCCATTTGGGTCATTGCACTGTTTTGGGTCATTGCACTGTTTTATCTTTATCCTGTGAGAAAATAGAGCCTGACCTATCACTGTTAAAAAGAACTTGAGACATGTGATAAAATGCAATAAGTCTTCAGAGTTTTAGCTTTTCATTGAACTAGCATTTTAGTTTAAACTCTTATGTGTATTAGTATTTGATTTTTTATCTCTGAATAACAAGATTAACAAACAAACATATTTGACTCTTATAAGGAATTGCATGTAGTTGTCCTGGACAGGTTCTTTAGGACTGTCTGCTGAGATTACTCCAGAACCTTCTTGGAATTGTCCACAGTTGATATACAGATTCTCTTGTTTTTGAAATGAATTAAAATCCCATATAGCAGGTGATTTCTTAGGCAACAGGCCAATAAAATTCCCTTCCATGGTCAAAGCTTTCAGCTGGCATTCAAAAATATAGTCTTGGTCCTGACCTCTCAGTAATGTGAACTGCTTGTGGAAACTGTTGTCTTATTGCCATCTTGACTTAGAGAAATGTGCTTGATGTAGGGCATGTGTTTATCATTACCTGTACCAATATATGCATTTATTTTCATGATAATTAAGCCTTTAAAACATCATTTAGTTTTAGAAAATGATTCAAACATATTCCAAAAGTTATTCTCTTTAATTGTAAAGTCTTTGAATGATCCCTGAAAGACATGGGAAATTTTATATTACCAAGTGCAAGGATCATCCATATTATGTGTATGAAAACAGAAGAGAAGCATCATGGAATGATCTTTAAATATTACTTACTTTTGATTCTAAATGTTGTCAACCAAAGTGATTGCTGGAACTATTCATTTTGCTTAAGTATCCTTTCATAAGCATTTACTAAATAGATACATCAATACTTCATTAGGTGCAGATAAATCTTACTTTTTAAATTCATATTTGAAACTGATGTTGCTTTAGGAGCTTTGGGGGTTCAGGAAGACTTCTTAAATTCTGGTAAGAATTTTATGTAATTCACATATTTATATGTAGTTTAAGGACTCAAGCATGAAAGTCTGTGCTTCTAAAAAATTTTTTTGCAAAATTGAATTAGGAAACATGCCTTGGTGAAGTAAAAGAATCCTGGAGTGAGACTTGGGTGATCTCATATTGAGTTTAGGCCTGTAATTTTAGAGCTGTAAGAGCTGTTTTCTCTTGGTAAAATGAAGTGATTAGCCAAATACAGCAGTCTTTTGGTTGTCTGTATAGTTTCTTTCTTCTTCTTTTTTTTTTTTTTTTGGTTTGTCAGTTGTAGCCTTCTTCAAAGTCGGACATGACTGAGTGACTTCACTTTCACTTTTTACTTTCATGCATTGGAGAAGGAAGTGGCAACCCACTCCAGTGTTCTTGCCAGGAGAATCGCAGGGATGGCAGAGCCCGGTGGGCTGCCATCTATGGGGTCGCACAGAGTCGGACACAAAAGCACACAGAAGTCGCACAGAAGCGATTTAGCAGCAGCAGCCTTCTTCAAAGGCTGATGTGACCCTCTCAGATAAGACAGAAATAGACTCTTTTACCTGCCGTGTGTAGTGAGGATGAGGGATGGAATCTCTTTGGCTTAGTATCTTCCTTGTTTCCCTACCTGTGAGCGCTCTATGAACTTCTCACTCCAGGAGATAATGCTGTACAACCCCTGGGCTCCACACACCACCATTACAAGGTCCCAGGATTATGTGAACAATCGAGTTTTCATCTCTGAAAATCTTTGATTGTATTTTAAGTGATTTCAGGTGATAACTTAGAAATGGGGAGTGTGGCTAGACCCTGCTTTCTAATGATGGCGTTTTGAAATGTACATATCCTTGTCTCCTTTATGCTCCTTAAACTCTGAACAGTTTGCATCTGCTAGTTAGGTGATTGCAGTCAGTGAATTTGTGAAAACTCGGGGTCATGTCTGCTTCCTCACAAGGCATGTATTAGGGAAGTGTGGCAGGAAAGTGTAGAGAAGGGCAAACAACTTTGAGATAACCCTGTCCCCAGAGGGCAAATAATCTTATTTAAAGGGATAGTAAGAGGCATTTGTTGTTGAGATCCATTGGAAAACTGCTCCTTCCCCATCCTTTGTGGTTCTGATGGCATTGGCAAGCACAGTGTCCTGTCTGCCTGAGGTGGGCGCTTACTTGACTTAGGCCTGGACAGTTTTGCTACCACAGGCATATACTCTTAATGATTGATCTGGTGAGCTCTTGCATTTCTTAAGTGGAACCATTCCGAACCTTCCATGAGATCTGGTAAAGGAAGAAAGAAGGCTTGAAATGGAAAGCTGTGGATTTGGGGGTTTCAGAGTCTGCTTGTGGAAGAGGAATATGAGGTCAAAAACCCAAAATAATAAGAAACAAAGAGAATTTGGAGATAGATAGGGGAGAAAAAATAAGACATGATATGTACCTTGATCCAGATTTATCTGATGTTCCTTCTGTGTTTAGAGCACTTACTTATGTAAGCCAATGAAATCTCTTTCTAGCCAAAGAGAATTTGATTTGCTTTCTTGCCATCTGCAACCATGGAGTCGTGAATAATAAACACAAGAAATTGCTGAAGAATATTAAGCTCTTATGGTATAAGGTACTATCACTTTCAAAGAGAGAAAGATCTTTCTCTTTGGTTTTGCTTTCAGGTTAATGGATGTGTCAACCGACAGCCACTGTTTCTTGGTCTCTTGGAAAACCATTAGCGCTCAGGATGGCTCCCCCATTGCTTTTTCCTGAAGTCTATTTTAACTTTGCACGTCTTCCATTTCAATCTGGTTTTTCTTGTATGATCCTTTATAGCTCCCTTTCCAGTATTCTTTTCACATTTATTTTTCCAAACTAAATAATTACAATTACTTTGCACATAGATTGTTTTTTCTTCTCTTCTTACTAATTTTTTAGATTTTTCTTTTACTTCCTTTTTTTGATGTGGACTGTCTTTGAAGTCTTTATTGAATTTGTTAAAATATTAACATTGTTAATATTTAATAATTTCATATTGCTAAAATAACTATATAAAATTTTGTTTCTGTTTTATGTTTTGGTTTTTGGCCCGGGGATATGCAATCTTAGTGCCCCAATCAGGAATTGAACTCCCACCCTCTCCATTGGAAGGTCAAGTCTTAGCCACTGGACCACCAGAGAAGTCTCTCTTTATTCTTAAAAGGCAAGTTGACTTCAGAAATATTTCTGCTTATACATCTATTACGGGATAGCTTTTTTTTTTTTTTGAGAAATGTCCTAAACTGCCCTAAAAATAGATAAAAGTTTTGTCTCTAGAGGTGTCTTCTACCTGAATCTCTGCTATTCCTTGAGGTCTTGAGAGTCTGTCTTCTAGGAATTGGAGGTCTGATATACACAGGCTAAACCTTTTAAACCCAAGCCGATGTCCAAACATGTTTTCCACCTTAAATTACCTTTGGCCCTTCCTGCCAATGGACATCACGTGACTTCTTGGCTGTGTGTCCTGATGTTGGGAGTGCTTTAGTTTCTCCTTTATCAAAGATGAGAGTTTGGCTGGAAACAGGACTCGTTTTAACTACAACTCATACCTTAAATTGGTTTCTACTAGTGGCTCTGAAATCCACATTGATGAATGCAAGCTAGAAAGATGGCACACACTTGAGAAATGTTTTCTGCCTGTTGATTGGAAGGAGCCAAGAACTTAGAAGTTGGTGGCAAGAAGGTGATGTTGGGCAAGAACAGACTCTGACACTCACCCTGGGAGAACGGAGCCAGAGAGAGATGTCTTCAAGTCAGAAATGTAACAAACGCATAAGAGGATGTTATCTAAATAAATGCATGTATGTGTCTATATACATATTAAATATACTTTTGTGTCTGTGCACACATGTTGACCTTATTGTATGAAAAATAAATAACAGCTCAAGAATAGATATCATGGCAATAACATGAAATAAAGAAATCTGTGGAGGAAGCTAAGACAGTGTGTAGAATAGATTTTAGGAACGTGGGTTTCTCCAGTTAGAACACCTTTTCAACTACAACAAAAACAAGCAAACAAAAAAAAATGCCCCTCAGTTCTCAATGATACTGTTATAGTTATTGAGACTCTGGCTTATCCACAGTATGTGCACAAGATTCTCAGAATAGCAATGCCAGTCTTACCATGAATAATGTAATCACTATGAATTGGTTCAGTTCAGTTACTCAGTTGTGTCCAACTCTTGGTGACCCAGTGGACTGCAGCACTCCAGGCTTTTCTGTCCATGACCAACTCCTGGAGCTTACTCAACCTCATGTCCATCAGGTTGATGATGCATTTGTTAATTACTATGAATAGTTTACTATTTTTTCTCCAAATTACCTTGTTGTTAAATAAAGTCACTTGGAATAGTCCCTCTGTGAATAGTTACAACCAACTAAGTGTGAAATTAGGTTCATTTGTCTTATTTCACTTCCGATTTATAGCAACTGCTTTTTTATATTTAGTTTTATTTTATAATTACATAGAAAATTTACTACATGATTCTTAAATCTGTAAAACAAATTATACTCAAAGAAGTCTAATTTCTTTCTCTTCCTTTTATCCTGTCTCTTCCTCCCACAGATTTGTATTCATTTTTTATTCTACTTTTAAGACAAACACATATTTGGATAGGGTTGTACATGTGTGTGTGTATGTGTGTACATATACGCATATATGTATGTACACACATACTTGGCATCGCATCCTTTCTTAGGTAAGTTTAGGACAGTTTTCTGTTCAGTTTCCTTGGACTTTCATTTGTCCTTAACAAAAATGGAGAACACTCCACTGCATTTTCTAGAGATATTTCTTTTTTACAGTTTCATAGTATTCCACTGTGTGGTTTTTTATCATGCTTTATGCAACGCATCCTCCATTACAGATATTTTGATTGTTTCCAGTATTTGTTACTATAAATAATACTGCAGTGAATAGCTTTGTGCATACATATTCCTGTCCTGCTGCTCGCCTCTCCCCGCCCCCCTGCTGGGCCTGTATGTCTTTTGAGACACAGGATTCTAAGGATTGACATAAGGATTCTAAGAAGTGGAATTGCTGTCAGAGGGTAAATTCCTATGGAATTTTTCTCAGTATTGACAAATTCCCTTCCGTAGGGTTTGTAAGTGCCACACTGCATTCATACCAGAACTATGTGAGACTTACTGTTTCCACAAGTTTGGCCAAAATACTATGCTGTCAAACTAAAAGATCTGCCTATGTGATACGGAAGAAATGTTATCTCAGTATACTTTTAATTTGCATTTCTCTTCTTGAAAACAACAGTTGATTTTTTTCATGTGGTTAAGATCCATTTGTATATATTTGCCTATGACTGACCATTTCATATTTTCAACTTATTTTTCACTCTTAATTGTTGACTTCTTTTCTAGTCTTTGAAGTCCTGTATAAATTGGGAACTTTTGTCTCTGAAATAAGTTACAAGTATCTTTTTCCAGTCTGGTTTTGAATCTTTTCCATTCAGAAGTTTAATCTAATCACAAGTTTCTGTCCTTGCCCTCACTGCATTTTAAATCATAGGTAGAATTCCCGTGGTTTAACTAATTCATAGTTAAGAATCCTAGGATTCTTCATTCATAGATTATTGAGAAATTTATGTCTGTTTTATTCAAATACTTAATTTCACATTTAATAGTTAACTATTTGATCTGGTTGGAACTTAGCCTGATTTATAGTCTATCAAATTGTTCTGGTTTTATCTTTCTTCTTGTGACTGATTATCCAGAATGCCATTAAAAACTCTATTTCCCACCAATAGTTGTAGGATGCAATATTTATCATATTCTAGATATTCAGTTGGATTTAATATTTATCATATTCTAAATACCACATTCTAAATATTCATCTACTTTTGTAAAGAGTGAAGAAAGGTCTTCAAAATCCCCATTTAACAGACTTTCCCTCACTTTCCTTATTGTTCAAAACTTGGTCACATGCCCTTCCAAAGCCAGTGCCTGGCAAACAGGATGGGTTTCCAACTATTGACATAGTGAAAGCCTTAGACTCTGTTGGGGGTGGTGGAGGGGAATGGATTGCCTGGACTAAATCTGAGGTAGTTATATAGAAGAGATGGAGTGAAGGAAAGTTGGGGATGGATATCACATAACCAACAATGCATTAGGTTTCCTTTCGGGACTCAAGGTCACAGGCTTCTAATGTGTCCTAGGCCCCTTGCCATTTGTACAGTGTCTAGACACATCAGTTCAGTTCAGTCGCTCAGTTGTGTCCGACTTTTTGCGACCCCATGAATTGCAGCACGCCAGGCCTCCCTGTCCATCACCAACTCCTGGAGTGTAAATGCTTACAAAAGAGTACTTAGCTGGCATAGTGCTATTTACTGTGGTTTTAAAATAAATCAACTTTTTTTCTTTTTCTTTCTTTTTTTTTTACACATTCTGTGTGTGTGTGTGTGTCTGTGTGTGTGTGTGTGTGTGTGTATGTATGCAGGTGCTTAGTCATGTCTGACTCTTTGCAACCCCTTGAACTTAGCTCACCAGTCTCCTCTGTCCAATTTCCCAGGTAAGAATACTGGAGTGGGTTGCCATTTCCTGCTTCAGACAGACTAACTATAGTGTTGTTAAAATAAGCTATTTAAAAATATATTAATCTCTATGGCAACCCACTCCAGTGTTCTTGCCTGGAGAATCCCAGGGATGGGGGAGCCTGGTGGGCTGCTGTCTATGGGGTCGCACAGAGTCGGACACGACTGAAGTGACTTGGCAGTAGCAGGTTCATAAGTCCTGAATACGTTGGATAAATGTTTTAGTATTTGTTTTTGAGTCCTCTTTGAATTTCGAGCATTCTCTATAGAGTACTTTTATTCTGAGAATTTCAGTCAGCTTTATAAACATTCTTTGTCTCTGAGCTGAAGTAGATGGAAAGCAGTAGATTGCAAGTTTTCTTAAAGCCAGAATCAGTGTGTTCTTTGTCACCCTGCTCTGTACCTGAAATAATACAGATGTTCCCTTAATATTTATCAAGTGAGTGAATGAATGCTATCTCCATTTTACAGCCCGTCATGGAAACTTAGATCTCAATGGCTCTCTCATGTCATTCAGCTAAAAGAAAGGTCTAAAACTTTTGCCCACACAGAAATCCATTGCCTTCCCTAGTGATTATATTCTTTTATATTCTCAGAGCCGTACTTTTATAGTCCACAAACATGAAATCATACTGTTGAAAAACCAAGCTTTTGTGGAAAATAATAACCAATGCTTTGAAAAGATAAAGGACTATTTCTTAAATACATACATTGTATATAAAAGAATGAGTACATTCTTTGCACGTGACTAATACAGAAAAGTAGATAAACTTAATTTTAAATTTATTCACTGTATTGGTGTCTGTCTGAAGGTCTCTTCCCATAATGTAGGCATTTGGGATATTAAACTTCTCAACAACCCTGGGAAACTTTGACTGTTTATAAGACACTTAAATGTCAACATCTAATTTCTGAAGATGAGTTTACAATTTTGAGTCGGTGATTTTAGAGTATACTTGGCTTACCTCAGACCTGGCACAGGATAAAGAAAATTTGTCAAGTTCTGAAAACTTGTATCACTTAATAAGCTTCTCCAGTAAAAATGTGATTAAAATGTTTCCTGGGGTTAAGTTTTCGCCTGTGGCACTTTGAATGTCCTCAGCTTAACACATCATCAGCATGACATGTCACGCTTGGTTTGGTCAGCAATCCGTGTACACAGATTAAGTGTGAACGCATTTAAAATGACGGCTTTAAATGTATCTCAGTACTAGAGGAACTGCTAGCCAAATGGCACAGGCCACACATTTCTAATAAAAACATCACCAAGTGCTTACCGAACCTGGTCTGTTACCTCAGTTGGACCTCCACACTCCTGCCTCACCCAGTTCACTAGCCCTCCAGTTTCCCTTTGTGTGAACTGATCCTAGGAAGATATTGTGTTCTAGGTTGCACGTGCACGCACACACTCACACACACACACACACACAATCCCAAATTCATCTGCAAAAAGAACAGTCTCTGTTCTAAGGAGGCATAGCCCCTTTCATACCCTCACCAACCAACATCCTCAGTTTTCATATTTTGGGTGCCTGACATTTTTCATGTGTTCTTAATGTAATGCCTAAAGAAACCCATCCTAAAGGTTTTCTTAAGGAGCAGTAAGTGAAACTTACATGTAGATATATTCCATATCTTTTTGAAATTTTCTAAAGAGTTATATTGATTTTCCCCCTAGGTATTTATTGGTATACACACACACTCACACTCTACTTACTTAACATGCTTGAGATGGCACTTTGCTAGATAAGGAAGTAAATTTGGCTTTCCTAGGTGTATTTTGAGATATTTTTACAAAACACTTTTGCCAGATCCCTAAAGGGTATTGTTTTTCTGTTGCTAAGTCATGTCTGACTCTGTGATTGTATGAACTGCAGCATGCCAGGATTCCTTGTCCTTCACTATCTCTTGGAGTTTACTCAAACTCATGTCCATTGAGTCAGTGATGCTATCCAACCATCTCATCCTCTATCACTGCCTTCTCCTCTTACCCTTAATCTTTGGCAGCATCAGGGTCTTTTCCAATGAGTCAGCTCTTTGTATCAGGTGGCCAAATATTGGAACTTCAGCCTTAGCATCAGTCCTTCCAATGAATATTCAGGGTTGATTTCCTTTAGTATTGAGTGGTTTGATCTCCTTGCTTTCCAAGGGAATCTCAAGAGTCTTCTCCAGCACTGCAATTCAGAAGCAATAATATCAGCACATTTATGATGTGTATGTGTGTGTTACTGTGTCTGTGTGTTCGTTCACAAAGATATTCTTTTGAGGTGAATCTAATGGGGAATATTTTCTTAATGAGATAAGAGTTTCAATGAAAAGACGACAGTATATGTGAAACTAAACTGCA